>NC_056744.1:178097823-178287823 GCF_019279795.1 Protopterus annectens
GGCACACACACACACACACACACACACACACACACACACACACACACACACACACACACACACACACACACACACACACACACACACACACACACACACACACACACACAAACTAGGAACATCATAGAACATGTATTTGGGCTGGTGAAGTCACAATTCTTGATATATCTGGTGGAGCCCTGCAGTACTCTACAGCCACATGTGCACAGATGTTCACAGTATGTGCCATGCTACACAATATGATTCTGTGGAAACAGCTGCAGTAGGATCAGCAAAGGAAAGGGATACACAGCCCTCTACCAGAGTCTAGGTTCCCACAGCAACACCCACAGGGGGACTCAGAGGAGGAAACCCCTGAAGATGTCCCTGTAGGCAGACATAGGTGTGCCCAGTATGCCCTGGCCTTGGCCAAGGGACAATGCATAGCACATGCACTGACAACCTAGGGCCCTAGGGACTGACACTTTACTCTGATTATCATACATATAGTAAAAATGATGCCAGCCCACACAATGTGTATATAACCATTTATACCCTGTGTACTGCATGCATCAGACTCAACCCTGAAACACACCTGTCCTTCTGTAACACTAGCACCAGTCATACATCTTGCAAAAGAGATACACAAAGTGTGATGTGCAGTCATGACACATGCCAGCATACAGTACCTGTTGTGGCCCACAACAAGTGGCATGGCAAAACAATACTGCACTACACAAGTACATGTCAAGTAATATAGATGAGGTCTACTTCACCCTGTTGAAGACTGGCAATATCGAAGCTGATATTGTCGGCAAAAAATGTTGAAAGCGAAAGTCATCACGCGTGTAAATGGAAATTTCTGTAAGGGGAGATTTTCATTTACTGCAATGTAATGCGATCTCAGAGTTGGTATAGTTAAGTAGTGGAGGTGGGGTGCAGGGGGGCTTGCCCCCCTACATAGAGCAATTTGTGTTGTGTTTGGGTATTTTTTTTTCTGTATGTGTTCGATGTTTGGGGGTTTTGACATTTTCATGTCGATTATTAAGCTGTCGACAGTTTGAGTTTTTGACAGCATAATATAAACGCAATATAGACACCCTGTACATCAGACACTTAGTAGCATGTCCCCGAATTGATGGCACGGATGGTAGGGATACGGCACAGGTATCATCACATGCACAGGGTGTGTTGTCGGGGTACCAGTGGCCTAGGCTGTGCCAAACAGTTGAGAGCATGTGTGTGAGTCAGGAAGGGGTGCAGGATAGATAGGCCATGGAGAGGTGCTCTGTGTGTCTGTTGGTGACCTGCAGGTGACAGTGGTGTTTGAGTGTGTACGTGTACATAGTCAAGATCAGTGCTAACCTTACACATGTGTATGTTGGAGAGCTGTGGACTGTACATGGTATAGTGGACAGTTCACCATCTTTGACCACAAGCACAGGAACTGGCTCTGCCAGGAGTAGCACTGGCACCACCATGCCCAAAGTCAGATGTGGTGCTAGTACCTGACGGTGACTGCTGTCTGCTGGGGCTGGGCCCCCATGGAAACACCCATGACCACATGCCCATGGCCTGCCACATTGTGGTATCGACAGCACACTTCATTCTGTAGCGCTGGAGGTACTGCCACTACAGGAGCATGATTGTGCATGGCCACATGGACACTCAGCAATAGTGTTGCTGACCTATGTCCACATGTCTGATGCCCAACTCCAACCAGATGTTCCACCACAGACAATGTGTGGTCCAAGACAGACACTGTCTCAGCCCACTGTCTGTCCATTGCATCAGTTAACTGATCCAGGGTGCCCCCAGTATAGTGGAGGCAGTCACATATGCCAGACTGTGCTGCATCCATAACCCTAAGCATCCATCTGGTATTGCATTCAGAACATGCCTGTGCCTCTATGATGGCCTGAAACATGTGCCGAGTAACCCATGACATGACTGTTGCAACAGGTGGTGGATGGACAACAGTCCTCCTATGAGCAGTCCTGTCAAACCACCTGTGTGGGATCTCACCAGCTCTCTGGCTATGGACAGTGTCTACACTCATTGATGCCATTGTTGCCACACTGCCCTGTCCATTGTTGCCACTCTCTGACTGCCCAATATCTGTGGCCTTTGGGAACTGGGTATGTGTGGGCATACTGACTTGTGCAGTGACAATGGGGGCAGAAGAGGGATGTTAACCACTTGGACAATTCAGCCCCAAACAACCCCACCTTTGCTGCACTATGGCCACCATCATCATCAGAGTCCAATGAGACACTGATATCAGGTTGTGATGGGGACAGACTCCAACCCCCTCGGACACCTGTGAAAACCAAGACAAAAGCAGTACATTACTCCCTGCACTTTTATGTATGGTAAACCACACAGAGTCATGCAAATGAGGATCCACAGCTGCATTACCAGTCTCACATCTTCTCATCTCCACTCCCAAGCACAACAGATAACCTCACACCAACATACACAGAGAAGTCAAGCCCTTTATTACATGCACTTAAGCCAAATCCAGTTAAAGTTGCCAGTACAATCTTCCTGTAAGGTATGCATTATGACACTAGATGTGATAGAACTACACATAAAACCCAGTAAACCTATTTTGACAATGATATGCCAGTACTAGTGTCACTGCCTCAGGTATGTGCCATCTCCCTTTTGTATATGAACAGGCATCTGGGAGTAATTGCCTTATGTATACCAGGCTGTGTATCTACTCATAACTAAGTGCAAATGTGTCGATGGTCATTCAAATACACATCTGTGATTACTGTGTCTCTGAACTGTAGTCAACTGTTCCAGAATGGAGCATACAAATAGTCTACTCTGGCTAAACACAACATTTGTACATATGGCAATGTGGCAGCCATTAACTTTCATAGGCAATATAGCATCCATAAAAAACAGTATCAAACTTACCAGGTACAGGACCATGGACTTGGGCCACATCTGATAAACCTATAAAAAGTTGAGGGAGAGTTATTGTCAGCACCATCAAATGTTGCAGCACTACAAGGTAATATGTGCATATATCCACATGTACAGTAACTACTGTGATACTGTTTGTATTGCTGACATTCTGAGTATGTGTGCACAACTGAGAATAAACCCCAACTCCCCCACCCCCAACGTTGATAGACCTAACACCCATGCACAGGTTTGTACAGCCTGCCACAATGCCTGATATAGTATTACACTGGTGAAAACAGTACACTTACCTGGTTGCTCCTCTGCTGTGGGCAGTGTGGCAGCCACCTCCATGATTTATGGTGTGATGGATGACTGGGTGCTGTCGTGTGTTCTTAGGTTCAACAGGAATTTCTCTGTGGCCAAGAGTGGTTGTTCCATCACAGCCCCTCCATTGGTGATGACACGATTCCTGGCAACAAAAGCTGCCCTTCATCATGTAGCATTTAGCATGTCTGTGGTCCAGTATTAGACCTGCTCATAGGTCCTGTCCTGTTGGCCACTCTGATTGACATCCTGCACAAGGTCTGCCCACAATGCTACCCACTGTTCCTGATTATGCCTCTCACTGGACAGCAAGATCTGATGGTGCTGTCTCAGTCCATCCACTATTAGGTCATTCTCTGCATCTGAGAAGGGGACATGCCTTCTGCACTACATGGTTCCTGAAAGACAACAAAAGGGGAACACATCCCAGGACCACATGCATGGACGTCCACTATGTACAGATCCAGCGCACCCATAATGGTCTGCACTATCCACTGCTCCCTCACATGTCATACCCCACACAGTAACAATACTGGGTATATCCCTGTGTGCAGTGAGAGATTCTGCTATAGATTCCTACACCCAGCACTGTAGTCGACTGGTGTGTCCTCTATGGGCAACTATCAGTGTGCTATTACAACCACTATATGGGGACAGTCCAGTATCACCAGTGTGCCACAATGACAGAAAACAATGCAAACCTACTGTAGCATATATTCCTCTGTAGGCATCATACGTCTCAACTATATAGATGTTTGCAGAATGTCAAAATGTTGGCCTCATAGTTTTGGTCATTTTCCCACAACATTGTGGATTTCTGATAAAAGGTTGGCCAATCACTGATAGTTGATGTCAGATAATAAAGACAGACATCTGAGTTTAAGATGTCAGCCCCTTCAGAACAAAATTATGCTACTGTAATATCTGTTATTCTATTCACTTTCTTACTTTATATGAACAATAGTTACAGTGTCCCTAATTTTGGGCCTTTGTCCCTCCATTAGTTACTGTTTGTTCACTTATCTTGCTGTAACAGGTAGACAGCTATGCTAGGCATAGCTCTCAGCCAGACAGGGAACAATGTAAACAGGATCATGGAAGTAGCCAGAGTTCATTACGGACAATCAGGGACACTTTTACAATGTTAAAACTATTTATGCAAGACATTGACAGAATGAGAGGATGTGAATAAGTTTGCATTGTCTGATGTTACAGTAGTATAAACCCTTACTTATTGTCACTATGTTTTACGTGTAATTCACTAGTTTCCGTACAACAGCCAACCATTGTAGGAGGGAATAAGGGGGATGGAGCTAAGATGTGAGTATAAATCAGGGACATTTGAGAGGCATGCCTCTAGGTATAGGACAGCTAAGTATCAATGACACGTCATTACCATAGATCTAAGACAGGCTTACTGCTGTGATTCCTATTCCCCATACCTTCATCCTCCCACCTGCATCCTGCTATATGGAGAAATCAGTTACATACTTGGTTGAGTGCAGTACTCCTTTGTTGAATTTTGCTTCCGGTAATCTTTTGAAAATACTTTCTCTATGTGAGGTAAGTTTCATACAGACTTGTTCCCCATAACCAGCTTCTTGCCTTTTTAAGGTGCTACTCATTAACAGGTAATTTCCTCTGCACCAATCTGTGGCTCTGATATGGTAATTGCAGCCAAAACAGCTGAATTGCACTATCATTAGATAATGGCATGCCACAACAGTGCAATATATAAGGCCTTCATGTAGACCTGGGCCCCTTTCTTAGCTGTTAAGATGGACATTACTGAGGTGTGGAGATTACAGCGTTGCAGACGGTAGGTACCATAATAGTCAACTGTAGAGATTTATGCAGTATGTCTACAGTTTTCTATCATATGTGTGGTCAGTGTCCATTGACATTGTGGTCATCTGGCAATTCACTGGCAAACATTGTGGGTTGAGATCTGTAATGGAAGACACACATTTGAGTGTCAGACTTCATACCTCTCTGAATATGCATGCTAATGCAATATATGTTGTTGTATCAACTTACTACCATTGTTGAAGCAAACTGTAAAACATGTCCCAATCTCTGGACCTTTATGTCCCCCATCAAGTATGACTATGTTTGGATTTCTTGTTCTAGAGGGTTGGGAGGTATCGTAGGTATCTAGTAGCTAGTGTAGCTACCTTTACATATAGCTGTGTGTGCTACAGGCTGCAGCTGTTGCTGCAACCTAGAACACATAGAGGGGAGTATGAACACTTTGGATGACAACAAGCTGTACATGTAACTGTGGCAGCTGTGGCAGCCCTGTCATTAAAGCAGAGCCTGGGTAAGGGCATCTTGTACAGTCCAAATGAGGCATGTGATTAAAGTATATCTGTTATGCAACAGTGCCAATAACAGAGTAGTAGGCGACATATAGTTGTGCTATATGGATATGTGCAGTGTGTCCCAACCTGCAGGTCTTTGACTTGCAAAACTGGATAGTATTTCATTAATTAAGAGTAACCTGTGCAGATACAAATTGTATGACTCAGTCATTAATTGCTGTCTTCACAATAATGTAATTGCACTGCAACACAAGACTAGATTTGAACCCAGGACTGTGGGTGGCAAAATGTACTGCATGCAAGATATTTAACAGACTGAGCTACTGAGTCCCTTCTACTATATGTGTGCAGACATATAGGCTGTGAAACACATAGTCTGCATCTATCAGTATGTGCATGGCTTTCTATGGTTGTATTTCTGCATCAGGGTCCAAGTTGAACATGTTATTTGCCATTGCTGCCTTAGCAGGTGTCTTTCTACATATTGCTGATACAAGAGCACATTTAACTGCTATCACAGGCCTCACATACATCTATTTTATGTCTTTGGCTGTCTAATAATTTATTATTGCACCAGAGTTCAAGGAACACTCGCATTTTTCCCATTCATTTTTAATTCCAATTTGCGCTGTGTGGCACAGTGCTCAGCTGACACGCCTAATGACTGTAAGTGGAAATCATTATGTTTTGATGAGAACACCTGTTTAATTAAGATCTGCATGGTGTAGCGCATTCATGCAGTGCGCTGCAGGTGTGATGGGCTTGGATTCGAAACATGGTAAAGGTGTTTATTTTGTACTAATGACTGTAAGTGGAAATCATTATGTTTTGATGAGAACACCTGTTTAATTAAGATCTGCATGGTGTAGCGCATTCATGCAGTGCGCTGCAGGTGTGATGGGCTTGGATTCGAAACATGGTAAAGGTGTTTATTTTGTACATGTTACAATGTTATAAACACATATATTCTTTAGAGCTCTATTTAGCTGAGCTACGTGAAGCTGCATGACTTGGCACACTGTGCAGCTCCATGCTAAAACAATATAAAGAAAAGAAAAAAGGGAAGGAAGGACAGTAGTGAAATAGGGGTAAGCAGGGGGAAAACATAGTGAAAGGCAGGTAGGGATGTGCAGGAAGGGTGTAGGAAACAATCGTAGCTATACATTTCTTGTACAGCAATAGCTGTGCACTTTGACAGATTTTGTAGACAAATTTTAACTCTCAAACTCCAGACAGAGGGGTGAGGACAACATAACTGCATTGTCAAGCCAATTAGACCAAATTACTTGTGTCCAGTGGACATGTGTGCCAATTTTTTTTTGGGACAGGTGCCCATTTTTTTTTAAGTTGAAAGTGGAATGTTGGGAAAGGGACTTACGCATGTGTGGAAAAGTAAGTTGGGTAGGATAGGGTGCATTCACAGACAGACAAGATAGAAGACAGGGGAGGTGTGTGACACATGAGGTGGGTGAACACCTTGGATGGGGAGGGTGTTGTGGAATCCAAGTCGCACATGCTTCCAGACTGCAGCAGTGTGACTCATGTCCCCACTCATGGGACTGTTGACACTGCTCCTTTACTGCCTTGAGGGTGGCTATGCTAGAAGCTGGGCACCAGGCTGAGGCTGCTCCACCAGGTTGGCTAGCATGCCCTCAATCCAGCGCAGGCAGTGTTCATAGCTCCAATGAACAATCCTAGACACCATGACCTGCAGTTGATCCTGGGTGACAATTCCCCCACCACCACCACTCCCAGGGGGAGGCCAGGCCCCATCTCCTGAGGCAGTGCCACCCAATGCCACAGGTGGTGCAGGGGCAGCAGAGGGGGCACCACCAGTCTGGGTCCCAGATGTGATAGAACCTGGTCCCATGGTTGATTGAGGCAAAGTAGGTGGATCAGCTGGAGCTGACCTACCCTCACATGCTGTAGTAATGGAGGTATAGCAACAAGTATAAGTTAATTGTGAACAAATCATTGTTAGTAATAACACTGAAAATAACCCACTTACATATCATTGCATATTATGTGAAACACAACAATAAACAACAGAACAGTCAGTATGTTAACACCATTCCAGTAACAGTTTCTGCATAATGCCAACAAAATAGGTAATTTAACAAGATATGTTAATATGCAGCCACTATAAAACAAAACAATTATAAAACACATGTCCCAAAATGCAGTTAATGTAACAACATATGTTAATAGTAAACCATAACCAATGAATAACAAGAAATAAATGAAGATTAGGGGTGGTTGGAGAGAGAAAAACAGTCCATTAGTAACATTTCTGGTTATTTCTTTGACAACAGCATTACTATCTACTCTATGTGTCTGTATTTTGTTTATGAGTACAGTGACTATGCGTCTCCTATAGCTGATGTAGCATGTACATACCTCTCAAGCTATTTGCATGGGACACTAAGGGCCAATCAGTAACAACTGCAGGTACACAACTACATAGAACACTTGCACATCAGGTTGACCTATAAAACTACCAAGGTATTCTGTGGGCTAATTTGGTGATACTTTGCAACCTAGGTAATCATTTCCATGGTAATCCTGTGACAGATAGATTACACACTATTAATTACGTAACATGAAATCGTGACACCTGAGAGACATGTATGTGTACAATACAGACACTAAACTGCTGTCAAGTCTTGGTTGCCAGGATTGGGAATAGAACCCAATAGCAGTGACTGTGGGGGACATCTGAATAGGATGTATTAATTGACTGCAGCAACTTTTAACAGACACTCCTGTATATAGCCATACCGGGATTACACATTTTATCTCTGACTGAATATTGCTGAAGAACACATTCTTGCTAATGATTTTAACAGTATTTGACATCTAAACACAGAATTTTCTACTCATAATATGGGCTACCTCATCCATTTACCTGTAGTTCTTCTGGAGAGGGAAACTGTGAGCATTATATGACTGCTACTGTAATATTTACTGCTACATACCACTGGATT
Source organism: Protopterus annectens (assembly GCF_019279795.1). NCBI lineage: Eukaryota > Metazoa > Chordata > Ceratodontiformes > Protopteridae > Protopterus > Protopterus annectens. The sequence goes on from NC_056744.1 coordinate 178,106,351, forward strand.
CAGACCCTGGACTGTGTGTAGCAAAATGAACTGCATACAGAGAATTTAAAAACTCATCTATTGAATCACTGCTGATTACTGACTGACTGATATTTGCCTAGAGCTCACCTGGAACAAAAATATGACCTGATAGTACTACTACTACAGTGTTATACTAGACTGCAGTGACAGTAGAATGCACATACATGAAATACAAGCATAATGCAGATAGCAAGTAAGCTAGATTTCAGTATCATATATGTGAAGCCAACAAACAATATCAGTTCATGGAGTGGGCTACCTCACCCATATAACTTTATTACCTGGTGTCTGTGGATGACAGAGCATTGTCTGACCAATAGTGGCCTAGAGATAGCCTTGAACAGTACTTATATGAGTTAAGCAATACAATTTGCAGCCATTACATTTGCTTTCTCCAGCTATTACAGTGTTATACTTGACTGCAGCTCCTTACCTTACAGCCTCAATGCATACAGCTCTAATGCAATGGTTATGACAACACATTCCTGATGTACACCATTTTCGTTGGTATTATTGGTATTGTTTCATGTTTTTATTGCACTATAGTTGGCATTATTCATTCATTGGAATACAACTCTAATTCCACATTTATTGCATTACAAACTTCATTGTATATATTTTAATGCAGTTATTGGTATTGTTTTCCATTTTTATTGCAGTATAGTTGGCATTATTCATGTATTGTAATACAGCTCTAATTCCACATTTCTTGCACTGCAAACTTTACTGTATATACTTTAATGCAGTTACTGGTATTTTTCCTGTTTTTATTGCACTTCATTTGGCATTATTAATTTATTGCATTACAGCTCTCTAAGTCCACATTTGTTGCACTATAAACTTTACTGTATATACTTTATTGCAGTTGATGCTTTACTCTTTCTTGCTTATTTCACTACAGTTAGCATAAAAAATCCATAATCACCACACTCACAGCACAGCCTGGCCAAGCACCCAGCATGTGACTCAACATTGCATGCCCTCTCAGCTGCAGCTGTTGGGGGAGAAGCACAACATTATGTATACCAGTTTTGCAGACATTCAGAGTACATTTTGGTAAAACTGAGGAAAAAGTACATATATACTTGTGGGGCATTCCCTGCCCTCGCTTCTTGGACCCAGGTGTCCAAGAGTCCCCTCTTCCATCTTTTCAGGTCATCATGGGGGTGATGACACTGTTCACTTGTGTGGGGGATACTGGTGACACTGGTGAGTTCTCTGCCCAGCGGGTCCCAGGGCTCTTCCTTACACTCCAAGCCCTGGAAACTGCCCTGCAGCAGCCTGTGTGCATGGTTTTGTACAAGCAGCCCAATGAAGACCCTGGACTCCAGAATGCCTCAATGCTATGCCCAAACATGCGCAGCTTCAACATTGTCAGCCAGTGTATATTATCAGTGATAGAACTCCAATGCACTCTGCTGTATTCCCTTACATGTCATTGGACAACATTCAAAAAAACACCACATCACTTAGCACTGCTCAAACCAGCACAATTGAGCTGAGAAACACAAAAACTCACAGAACAGTAGTCTTAGGGGAGCTTAGCAGTGCACAAACCAGCAAAGCAGGGCCTAGCAGTGCACAGACATTGGCAGCCATTACCATGTTTATGCAGTGTTTAGCAGGTCTCAGCATAGTTGAGCAGAGCTTGGCAGAGCACAGCAAGGCCATCTGCTATTAGAAAATGCATAATATGTATGTCAAAATTAAATACATATTTTCCCTTCCATGTATTCAAACCCTGGACCTACTGCATATGAAGCCATAACTCTAACCAAATAGCTACGAGGATATTAAGAAATCTGTTATACCTTCGCATATACCACTGGACCTATAAGCAGTGTTGAGCACTGCTGCACACAAACACACCTTTAAATAAATAAATAAATACATCTGGTTTCCATTTTTAGATGTCTGGTAGGCGTCTGCTATCTAATATGTGAGTGCAGCTTGGCATTGCTGCACTCTGTGCCATGCCGCACAAATATATATATATTTTTTAAAAGTCTTAAAAATAAAACAAAGGAAAAACAAATTAAAATAAAAATAAAACAAAGGACATTGCAGGGAATCTCATACTCCTCTACCACCATGGTTAGCACTATACCTCTCCCTTCAATGATTCAATAACCATGTTCCTTAGCTCTCCCTCAGCAACTTGCCATCATTAATATGCATGGTGTGCTGCCAAGGAGGAACCATGACAACGAACATGGATATAATCCATGTAGGCTATACACTGTGCCTACACAGAGTTTATTAAATCCTATGGAATATTTAAATACTCTTACATCATTCGAGAACACATATTTTTTAGAATGCATTTGGACCATGATAGTGCCAAAAGGCTTACATGTTTGGAGGTATCCCATGGGGCTGGAAAACAATTCTCCACTACATAGAGATTTGTTAAGCCTGTTTGACAGGCATGATTTGGAGTTTATAGATTTATTGATGAAATATAACTCCAAAGTCATAGACCAGCTTGCAACAGAATTAAACTCCTTGGATAACCTCATATCTCATGATCTCTTATATTTAAAATGAGATTTACTACTGTTTTTCATTGCCTGTATGAAAAAAGTTTTTACCAATATACTTTTAGTATTATGTGTTCGTGTTTACAAACCTTGGTTTTAAAGACGTCAGTTAATGGTCCTACTTCTTTAAGGGATTTTGACATATTCATTTTTGGCGGCTAAATCATGTGATGTAAGAGAATAAAAATATTGTTTTTATATAAGGATAATAAATCTGATGAAGTTTTGTAAAGACAAGATGAAAGTACTTATTTAACTTGCTTAATAAAATTCTTTGGAACAGAATTCATCCTATGAATATATAGCTATTTTTTTGGAGCAGTGACTGTCTTTGTGATCCTGTGGTATCCTATTCCTTCTGGTTTGTTTGTTGTATAGTGGATTCCCAGGTAATAATGGGGTATTTGATGTCACCCATAAATATGCTATATGGTTGCATGGTGAGTATTTCGAGTCTATATTAGATGATCGAAGTTTTACTACTTCGAATCAATAAACATCGATCACTACTGATCGAAGTAGTAAAACATTGAATCATCATTAAAAGTTGTTTTAAAACACAAAAAAATAAAACAAAAGGGTGTAGGCAGGGGGACAAGCCCCCCTGCATCCCCCACACACCTTTCTACTTAAATATACCAACTCCAAGATCACACTTTAACGGAGTACGGTGCGGAAAGGGAAGATTACCATTTCCTACACTGTAGTGCAATCTCGGAGTTGGTATATTTAAGTAGCAGGGGGTGTGTGGGGTGCAGTGGGGCTTGACCCCTGCTTTAACCCATCAGGGTAAGTTTTTCTTGTTTAATTTTTTTTTTTTATTTTCGAAGCTACGAAACTTCGATCATATGGTGTCGACCATATGGTATTCTATGTTTCGTAACTTCGAGAGTCTAATATAGACTCAGTATTTCCAATAAGCTTAAATACATGTTATGAGTATCCTGGGTCATAGTGTGGGACATATAGCTTGCAAGAAAGTCCCATGCGATTTTTCCTATGGTGATTTGAACATGGAGAAGCTCAAACACATTGTCCTGCTTGACCAGCCCTGAGGCATATTTATTTTTGACTGGTGGTGTGCTCTCCAATGCTTTAAACCTTGTTATATTGACTACAAGGATGTCAACATTCTCTAGGGTGAAGTTTAAATGAGATACGAGCTGCTACCAAAGCCAAGTGTCATAAATCAAGTCATAAAATCAACTTTCATATAAAATTAAGTTTAAAAACAAACTGACAGTAATAGAAAGGATAAGCGCTTTCAGTTTCCACCTTTTTCAAATCCTAACTCGAGCTTGTAGGGAGTGGAGTTTCTTGTTTAGACTCCTGACATTGGGCAGTAACAGCTTGATATTTTCTTGGTATTGGTTTGCTATTTAGCAAATATTCTAAATCTTACAGGGGGCAGGAGCAGATCATTTTTTCTATGACTGGATTTAAAAAGAAAATTAGTGAAAACTGGATCCAGTTTCCAAAATTCTGACCCATTTATAAGTTGTTGCAATCTTACAAGTGTGCACATATCAGATGTTAGAATCATTGGTACTAGGCTGAAATGTGATTAATGCACTTGAGGATTACCCTTGCTTTGATGTGCAGTGATGTTATAGGTGAAGGATTGGTACATTAAAACTGGTTTGACAGTCACAGGGGAAACATCCATATTGAGGAAGATTTTTGTGATTTACACAATTTCTTATTAAATCTTTTTTGTTACTGTCACTCATCTGGCCAAGATAAAACAGACAAACATCCGTGGGTTCATTCATGGGTTCTGTTCAAGCAGCTTTATTATGTATAATAATAATCGACTGTGCTCCTGTATCCCCCCTGGCTAATGTATCATTAGAACACTTCACCTAACTTAAGTAACTCTGCTAAGCCAACCAATCATAGTATTGTACCCACTTAGGACTGTTAATCTACTGCTCATCCCATCTCTCCAGGAGTTAGGGAAAACTACCCCAGCAATGTTGAGCTCTCCATAAGTAACTAAAACCAGGAGAAGACATATTGTAAATCAATTTATCCTTCTCAACTAAAACCAGGTGAAGACATATAGTGAATCAATTTGTTATTCTTCTCAACTACAGCGAGCATCATCTGATCTCTTGGAGCCTTATTCTATGTCTCTCTGCTTTTACTCTGATAGTAAATCTATCACAGGAATCCTAAACTTAGGAATAACTTCTAAAATGCAATATTATATTGAAGAGAACGAATGTATCCTATCTGTTAGTTAATATGTATGTCAAAGTCTCTTCTATGGAAATTGTATGTCAAAAGTCTGTCCTTAAAAACTATGTTTTGTAAAAAATTGTTATCTTGGAGCTTTTCTCCCCAGACTTCCACTGAAAATGGACTTGTAATCCAGCTGGACTCTCCTGGTCAACAAATGTAAACTAAAATAAATAAATAAATACAAACACATCAGGACTGAGGCTTAATAACTTCAACTTGGATAAACCTATAAACAAACTAGGTATCACACTCATGCATGCTCACTCTCTGGCAGCACTCTCAAAATGGCACTGAAGCTAGCACATGTTTGTTATTTATATGCACGTGCTGTCCGTGAAATGCTTCTTAAAGGTACAACACACACTAATCAACATCCTCCTCTTTGAGAAATGGGTCATGCATTAGTGACATTACCTGACGTGCAATTAATACAAAATAGTTCTTTGCCATGCAATTATGCAAAACTAAATGCATATAGACAATTATGTCCAGGTTGCTGTGTAGTTCACACTAGGTCTCGAAATACGACCAAATCATGTGACATAGAAATTAGAACTAGGTCTAGCAAATGGGACTGTCTCTGCTGAATGTTCAACTTTGGGGACATCAAAAACATCATCAGGTATGGAAGTAGAAGTTAAGACACGTTCTGCAACAGGAACATTGTCTGGATTGCTCTGAGATGTTTGGGATATATGACCTGTTACTTGACCAATCCGGTTGAAACCTTTCACTGTTATATCCTCATTCTCTCTCCTTCTTTCAATAAATGAAGAAATCTGCTCAGTTTCTCATAGCTGGACTTCTGGAAAGAACACTTTCTGAATAGTTGGACTCTGATTGTTCTATCGTTTTTAGCTTTAGGCCTCATCAAACTGGAACTGATAGGCAGTGTTGTCCTGGTTTGCCTAGATAGAAGTCTCTGAGCAGGAGAGACAAGTATATCATCACGGGGTATGTTTCTGAGACTGAGTAAATTCAAAAATACATCAGTATTATCATGCTTTGACTTCTCTAATAATTGCTTCACACTCTGTACTGCATATTCAGCTAGTCCATTAGACTGTGGGTATTCTGGACTACTCCTAACATGCACAAAGCCCCATTCTTTTGCAAATTTCTAAAATAACTGACTGGTAAATTGGGTACCATTGTCAGAAATAACTTTGTTTGGACTACCATGGACTGAGACATTGCATTTCAACTTGGTGATAACAGCAGTGGATGTTAGGCTAGGTAATAAATTGATTTCAAACCAGTTCGAATAAGAGTCTACCAACACTAAGTAATACTGATTGTTCCACTCAAATATATCAGTCACTAATGTTGACCTAGGTAGTTCAGGAACTTGACTTAGCTGAAGTGATTCTTTTTTGCAAATGTGGTTTAGTACAATTACATATTGAACAAGAAGAAAGTACTTTATCAATATATTTTACTAGAGAAGGCCAAAATGCTAGTCCTCTCGCCATTCTTTTGGTAGATTCGGAACCTGGGAGGCCATGATGCAAAATCTAGATATATTCACATTGCAAGGAAGCAGGAACAACAATTTTAGGACCTCTGAAAATAATGCCATCTTCCATCATCATCTCATCTCTGTAAGGAAAATATGTTTGCACTTCAGGCGGTAGAGTAGATTGCTTTGATGGCCATCCAACATTGATGTAGTGGTTGAGCTTTTGCAAAACTGGATCATTTTTTGTATGATCTCTCAGCTCATCAAGTCTCATGGTAGAAACATTGTGCACTTCCATGACATCAAAGTTGAAATTCTCTGCATTAAGCTGTTCCATTATATTTCTGGGAAATCTGGATAATGTATCAGCAAAGAAGTTTGTCTCTTGTATAGACCATTTTGAAGTTGTACTTTTGCAATCTGAGCATCATTCTTTGTAATCTCTCTGGAGCTGAATGCATAGACTTCTTTAAAATAGTGACTAGAAGTTGGTGATCAGTTTGAATCTGAATAGCTTGACTATAAATATAATCAGGGAACTTTGAACATGCAACACTACTGCCAGAACTTCTTTCTCAATTTGAGCATATTTAATTTCAATTTGGGTAAGAGTTCTAGATGCATAGGCTACTGGTCTGCCTTCTTGAAGAATAACTGCGCCAAGACCAAATTTTGAAGTATCAAAATAAAGAGTTACTCGTTCATTGACATCATAGTATTTTAATGTAGATGGGGTGACAATTTTCTGCTTAAGGTCTTTTTCAGCCAAAACCATGTAATATTTTTGTGCATTAGCTCTCTCAAAGGTGCTGTCAACTCACTGAAGTTGGGTATAAACTTGCCTAAATAGTTGACCATACCATGAAAACATTGTAGAGCTTGAATATTATCTGGTGTTGGCATCTCAAGAATGGCTGCTTGCTTGGATGGGTCTGGTCACAAGCCAGTGCTAGTAACTACATATGTAACTTCTGGTAGTCTGAATTTGCACTTCAGAGGATTGAGCTTCAAGTTCACTTCACATGCTCTATCTAGAACTTTCTTAAGGTTTCTGTGATGCTCTGCTTCACCATTGCCTCCTACCAATAAATCACCTACTATTATGGCACAAGGATAACCTGAAAAAATTTGCTCCATTGCACGCTGAAAGACTTCACTTACAGAATCTATTCCAAATGGCATTCTAAGGAATCTATATCTTCCAAATGGAATACTGAAAGTAGTTAGTAGTGAAGATTTGTGATCAAGCATCACTTGCCAAAATGAATTTTTTTCATCCAAGACAGAAAAACAGTGGTATTTGGTATTAGGGCTGCTTCTTCTGTGAGTGTACATATAGGATGATGTGGCCTCTTTAATGCTTTGTTCAAGTCTCTTGGGTCAATGTGTATTCTGATTTTGTCTGAGCATTTTTTGTAGGCTGCTACCATGGACAACACTCATTCTGTTGGTTCTGTAACTGGACAAATTACACCTTGCTGCACCTTTTTATCCAATTGAGCTTTGACTTTATCCTGCATAACTATCAGAATTTTTTTGGACTGTTTGAACTGGACGTCATACAATGTCGAACTAGAATGAACAAAAAAAAAAAATTTGCAAAAATATTAGCAAAAGAATCTGCTGCGAAAAAAAAAAAAGCTTGAAATAATATATAATGACAAATGCTTATATAATGAACTTTTGGTAATGGATAGCTGTCTGATTCTCAAAGTAAAATCTCAAGCTGCAGCAGTTCATAGCAGATAAGTAAAAGGTTAAAATCAGCCTTTATTCATATAATGGAATCAATTGGAAATCCATTCATTTCAATTTCTCAACCATGATCACCATGCTCACCAGCTCTTGGCCATATTAAGTCACTCCACCATAACAAACAGCTTTTCAGCATTAACATTACACTTTGAACCCATTTTCATTACACTTTGAACCACAGTATACATTAGTATTGGACAGTACAAAACAATCATCACAACACAACCAAACACTGATACATCACAATCAACCTTTACACCACATACTGACATCATAGAAGTAATACATCATCCTGCAGCTCTCTACTTTTGCTCTCTCTTGATTCTCCTTTATTTATAACTGTGTGAGTTTGTTTTATTTTTAACTTTATTTTGAAACTTTTGTTTTTTTTTCTATTTATTTTACTCTCCAAATGTTAGAAGAACTTCTGGCACCACAATGACTGGCACACCACAATTGCAACAGTTAAGTTGAAAATGTTTTTTTTTTTTTACTCCCTTGCTTACTTTTGACTTGCCCTTTTTGTTCTTTTCCTACTTCTGAACTGCTAGAAAACTATGGAAAACTATGGTTCACCTTCAGGACCTTCAGTTACAGCTGCTTAGCTTAGCTTTTTTGTTGCATGTGTGTTTGTTTGTTGCTATCTACATTTTGCTCTGGATCCTACTTAAACTTTTTTTTCACTTGCAAGCATACTTGTGTACCCTTTCTAAACTTTCATGGTTTGAGAAATCTCAATAGCTTTGCTCAGTGTTAAAACAAATGTTAAGCAAAAAAAATCTTTTTCATGCACACACATTAATACCACATATCCTGTCACATTTATGTCATCTTGTAACCAACCCAAACTGCACATTTTTTAGCTTTTTTCAGATCAGTAATACAAGCTGCAAAAAAGTGTCCTTTTGCTTTTGATCTCTTGTGTAAAATAAATGTGTCTTAATGTAATATTTGTCTGGGGTTGCACATTGCCCTGAATTTGTGTTTCAAACACTAGGGGCCTTCACTTGATTCAACACTCAGGGTCTTCCTTTGATTCTGCCTGCACAACAATATGATGGTTTTCACCTTCTCCTTCAAATACTGCTGGTGCATATACAAATGAATGATCTCTTTCAATGGCCTCTGACCCAGCAAGGTTTAGCAAAATGAATGCCCTGGTGCATGCATCTTTGTTAGAATAAGGTGCTTTTATAAAAATATTGTACTCTTGATCAAATATTTTCCAATTCTCTGCAATATTCTGATCAAATACAAGTGGACCTGGTCTGTGAAATGCCTATGGTATATTAACACATACTAGTGAAGGTTTTTTCAAGTATGCACAAACACACACATATATACATATGCCAGAAATTTATGCCAGTACTTGTACCAATGCCTGATAGCAGAACAAGCCTCTGAATAACTGAACTTTGCGAAATAAGTCTCCCGGGCACAAGAATACTTTTTAAATTACTGTACTGTAAGAAATCACCTCTTAGTGTAAGAAACATTTCAAAATAACTGTACTGTGTAAGTAAATTGGGAAGAAGAAGCTCAATAACTGCACTTTTGCAAATAAATAGTACACAAGACACTGAAACTTTCCCACAATGGCTGTACTTTGCTAAATAACTCTTTACAGTGCAATAAGCACACTATAATGGCGGCACTCTGTGAATAGACATAACTAGCACAAGAAACTTTTCAAAATGGCTGTATTTTGACTGCACTTTATGAAATGGTTGCACTTTGCACACAAATAAACTGTTTGGAATAAATGCACAGTAATAAGCACCCACTGTAAGTACTTTTACATACTTTGAGGTACTTCAAATAACTCTAGTTATTCCTTGAATAGCTTCAATCAATGTGAAACAGTAGTTTATGCCAAAACACAGTACTCTGCCAAAAAACATGCAGTCACCTTGCTTTATTTATGTTTAATGTGTCCTTTTTGCCCTTTATTATATTCATTTTGCTAATTTAATCTTTTGTTCAGGCCCATTATACATTTCTTGCACTTGTTTTCCTCTCAACATGCGTGTTTTACTTTAAGCATGCTCGTTTGGTTATTCCAAAGTAATTCCAACCCCCTTATGTGTTTTCTGATAATCGTTTAATCAAATATCTTAATTTTAAACATTTCATTTAATTAATAACATTTTTGTGCCTCTTGCTTGCTTAATAATGCATTCTGTGCCCTTGTAATGCTCTGTGTTATCTTGTTTAATAAATAAATTATTTGTGCAAGTTTTCATTACCTTTGATTTGTTTCCGGCCCTTTTTGTACTCAGTTCACTTAGTTTACCTTCACTGTTAACTCTGCACTTTGTAGCTCTAAAAAGCAGTCTCTGGAATCCCGTTTCTAACACCATGTTGCTCATCTGGTCAGGATAAAACAGATGAACATTCATGGGTTCCGTTCAAGCAGCTTTATTATGTACAAACACATCAAGATTGAGGCTCATAACTTCAACTTGGATAAACTTATAAACAAACTGGCTATCACACTCATGCATGCTCACTCTCTGGCTGCACTTTTAAAATGGCACTGAAGCTAGCATGTGCTTGCTATTTCTATGCATGTGCTGTCCTTGAAACACTTCTTAAGAGTACAACACACGCACTATTCTACAGATCCTTTGCCATGTAAGGTTAAATTCCATATGAAAACAATCCTTACTTTGTTAAAATAAACAAACTATACCAAGCTTAAAATCTAAATAATTTTCATTTTCACAGTTTAACCAGCCAGTGCATTTATTCTGTGAGTTGGTTGCAGACAGCTACCCATAATGTATGTAAAATGCAAACTCCAGTAGGAATTGTGGAGAGCATGCATATCATCTTTTTACTGAATTTGATAGAAAACTGAATATTGCATAGCACAGATATGAAATTTACATTGTTTTTTTTTTTTTTTTTCTTATCCTGAAGTCAGTCTGCTATATGATTGCTCCCAATAACCATGAGGGAGCTTCCTATAAACATTATACATAAAATAGGCATGGTTAATTCAAGTGTAGTAGTATCTACAGTGCTGCTCAAAACAGGTTATAGGTTGCATGTGCTTGACATGATAAGCCACTTCCATGTTCAAGTGAATACACTGAATTATTGCATTTAAACATTCACTTAGACTTCATTTAAACAGGAAAATATGAATGTACTATGTTGCTGATGTGATCCCGTAAAAAAGATATTACACATTTAAGAAAAATGCAATTTTAGTATATGTATAGAGCAAAACAAGACTCTAAAAGAAGTATGCGTATAAATTATTGTCACATTAAACACCTTAGTGATAGTGAGGTTTAAATGCACTCAGACACTGCGGACTATTCATCTAACAGTATTTTTATATGTGGGAGCAGAACAAGTCTTCCCTTTAACTATGTAGTTTTTATGTCTTGGAGCTGTGGGTATCATTTCATGAATCTTTTGAACTGATGATGATGATGGTGCATACCATCTGGATCTCACAGAAAACATCTGATTAACACACTTGCTTCCACTAGCGGATTTGTTTTTTTTTTTTTTTTTTTGCTATCTGTCCAGCTTGGTACATTGTAATTTGCTGCCCTTATTGTATTTCTTTGTACTGGGGAGGCAGATATTCAGCTGTGGAATAAACACATACCTCTTGCAGAATGCCCATATTTCTGCCTCATGTTTGGTCTATTCCCCATTTTTTTACACCTCAAAAGAAGATGTACTTAGTGTCAAAAATAATATTCTGGGCAGGTAAAGCAAATGTATTAACATTTTCTGCCCTCCATAGTTCCTTCACCCATCTCCATTTATTTGAATTTCTAAGCACTAACCAGATGATCTAATATCTAATTTCCAAACCCACTAATACACCTTTTCAGATGCTCAATTGTCAACATCTACTAATGTATAAGTATCTTTTACACTGTAATAGTTGCCTTTATTTCATATGACTGTAATCTAATTAACAAGTGAATGTGCAGTTGTTAATGTATATTAGTTAATAGCCATTCATCTGTATTAATGAAAGGCTATTAACTAATATAGTAATAACCCATGCCTGGGTATGGGTAATGCTGGATTTACCCACAGTTGGCATGGTTTGGTCATGAGGGCGAACCCCGAGTGACCAAACAAAGCCAACCGTGTGTAAATCCAGCATTACCCACACCCAGAAGTAGGTTATTGCTATTATACAATGACATTATTTAAGAACAAAAATAATTAATTTTCTTAAATAATGGCATTGTATAACGCCTCCTTGCTGCCTTTCCGCAGCTGTCTGGTATTCTGCAGCAGTTCTGATGTACTGTGCATGCGTATGCCTACACAGCACATCAGAGCTGTGGGAAAAAGCAATGGAGAAAGCAAGATCTCCGTTGCTTTTTACAAACTGTTTCGCTATGTTAAATGGGTTTAACATAGCAAGACAGCTTTAAGAAAAGCAACGGAGCCGTTGCTTTTTTAAAGCTGTCTCGCTATATTAAACCCATTTAACATAGTGAAATAGTTTGTAAAAAGCAACAGAGAAAGCAAAATCTCCGTTGCTTTTTACAAACTGTCTCGCTATGTTAAACGAGTTTAATATAGCGAGACAGCATTAAAAAAAGCAATGGAGAATCTCCATTGCTTTTTTTAATGCTGTCTCGCTATGTTAAATGAGTTTAACATAGCAAGACAGTGTGAAGCAATGGAGATCTTGCATTCTCCGTTGTTGTAAAAAAAAAAGAGTTATAGTAATGGAAAAAGTCCGGGCGACTGGACCTTTTCCCATTACTATAACTCTGATTTACAATGTGCACACTGACCAAGCATGTTTTTTGAATATTAATGGGGGGTGGTCATTGTATAATAGCCATTCATCTGTACTAATGAATATCTGTTTAAAATGTTTGTCATGTTTTGGAGCTTTTCTTCCTGGTCTTCCCTTTTTTTGCCTAAACTCTGTCAGACAAACCCAGTAAAAAAAAGCAAAATAAATGAAACAAATAAAGCAAAAATCTTCATAATTTCTGTCAAGCTGAAACAATATAGGGAGCAAATGTGGAAAAATAACAAATAATTATACATTTAATACAATTAGTGTAAGCTTGGAATGATGCCTGTTTTCTATATTTTGATATAGGAATCAGCACCATGTAGAAATGTGATGTGCCATTTTTCAGACATTACTTACAAGCAACATTGTACTATCTCCATTTGTTGAAAATAAACTAATGCAAAAAAATATATATTTTACGTATTTATTTATTATTAGCTGATAAGTCTATTTTCAAATTATGATGCACCCTTCAAAATATTTTTGTGACGTTTTTTTTTTTTTATCAAGCCCATTATTAACACTCCAGAATCATCACATACTTTTACACATGTTTAACAAATATTTTTATCTATATATTTATATTTGTTTTCTGGGGTAGAGCACTGATCTGTATAGATGCCTTTCAGACACAGCCCGGGAGAGGTGTCTGGTTAAGTGACTTGCTCAGAGTAACACAGGTAATGGAGACTCAAGGAATTTTGCTAGTTTCATCTGCAATACTCCCCAAGAAACACTCTCATATTATCTGCCTTATTATGGTACAGACTCAGTATGTAATATTTGCTCTATAGCACTTCATTACTAAGTACCAACAGCACTACCATTTAATTGATCAGCATATCCAGTTACATACTATTTCAAATACGCACAAAGCATGGTATGGTTCTCCCTGGAAGATATGCACACTTCATTGAGACCTTCATGTCTGGACCAGGTTTCCCTTAGCACGGACTTTTTTCTTTTTTCTAAAGCTTACACTTTGCCACTGACCAAATACCATGGGGGAGACTGCTTTGTCTTTTCACGTATAATATGGAAACTGCTTGCCTGTTATAAATAATATGTAGGAATTATAAGAAATTAGGTACTGCAATAACTGCCACAATTATAGCGTTATGCTTAATCTGGTAAATAAAGGGTGATATTTCTAGACTTAATCTGGTAATAAAGGGTGATCTTTCTAGACATCATTGAGCAAGAACTCATCACCAGTTTCTGAGGACAGTCCTATTTGAGGAATCACAGAGATAATCAGACATGTATTAATCATTCAGTAATGCTGGAAGTCTGAGAAAAGAACTGTATAATTAAAGAGGTGGGTAGTTTGGACATACCAGATGTGTGAATACCAAGCACCCAGGTGCTAGCTGACAAAAGTTGGGGTTTGGCATAATTGTTAAGGTGATTATCTCACAGACACATGTTACTTGGTTTAAATCTCATACTTGGTCACTTCCAGGTTATTGTCTAGGTATGTAATAGTCTACAGACTGATTGCCTAGGATTTACCAATAAGAGCAAGTTTAGCAATGTCCATTGCAGTACAACATAATAGACTCCACAGAATCATTTTATATAAGTATAACAAAGAAAAGACAGGCAACTTGATAAAGTGTGAGCAGATTCTAAATGTTTTTTCTCAAACACAATGCATTATAGATAGATTTACAAAATCTTATGCAAAACAGTTTGCTCAACAAAGAGGGTGATAAAATTGTCCAGGTGGCATCCAGGTAATGTTAGATCCTGAAATTAAATTAGATTATATTGAAAACAAACTACTCAAATGAGACTCAAACAAAACACAGGGGGGGAGATGAAATTAGTAATAATGACCTGAGAATGCTTCAGCATGGGCTTGCAGTACCATTATATATTTTATTCACTTAGGTAATTTTAGCACTGGAGATTCCTCAAGACTGGAGACATGTGCTTGTTTAAACGCATCTTTATGGGAAAGGGGAATCAGGAGAAACTCCGAGTCATACAAACCCATACGTTTATTTTGTTGTTATGGAAAAATAGTGGAGAAGGTTATTTTGGATAAATGATTGTCAGAAATGGAAAGCTTGTAACTTGAAGCACCAAGCACCTACAGTATGTACTAGTTGGCAAAGGTTGAGTTTTGACATATATCAGCATGCAGATGTTGAAAATGGATCTATAACCACCTATAATATGATGCTCTATAACAATATAACAACAGCTAAAAATGAAAATTGTGCTGTGATGTAATTTATATAGGCTTAACTTCAGCATTTGATAAGGTCATAAACAAATCACTGACCAATATTGTGTCCACTTCAGTTGTAGTGCTACTGCTGATGCTTATTCCTGTCCTGACTATCCATCTTATCCTTCTGCTGCTGGTACAACAGGAGTGGGAGGCCCTACTAAGATGTCTGTCTGCAGTGCACAGTGCAGCATGTCACAAGGTGTCTGCCTGCCATCCCATCTGTACAGTGCCATGTTGTACAGCATGTCACAAGATGTCTGCCTGCCATCCCATCTGTGCAGTGCCATTTTGTACAGCATGGCACAAGATGTCTGCCTGCCATCCCATCTGTGCTGTGCCATTTTGTACAGCATGGCACAAGATGTCTGCCTGCCATCCCATCTGTGTTGTACAGCATGGCACAAGATGTCTGCCTGCCATCCCATCTGTGCTGTGCCATTTTGTACAGCATGGCACAAGATGTCTGCCTGCCATCCCATCTGTGCTGTGCCATGTTGTACAGCATGGCACAAGGTGTCTGCCTGCCATCCCATCTGTGCAGTGATATGTTATACAGCATGGCACACACAAAAGGCTTGTTGCAGATGTCTAAACTGCATTGCAGTACTCCTCCTTGTGTGTATAAGCAATGAATGCTTCCCTTCTGTAGGTTGAACATATGCTTCAAAATAAATTATGTTTCTGTATATGCTGCATTATAGACCTTTTCCATAAATTATCTGTGGAGTTTGCAGTTGGGGTGGTTGGGGGGGGGGGTCATAAGCTAAAGTTCTAGAGCATATCCAGCATTGCCTTCAACAAACAGCATATTATTTATGCCTTACTCCCTGTTCTTACTGTATGTGCTTATGTATTGACTTGTCTATTTAGCATGTGTGTGTAGCTCTTTTGGAGGTCCCCTTGCTAGAATCTCAGTATAATTCAGAAGTGTGCCAGATGTATGAATTATGAAAACTGTTTAGGTGAAGCATGGACACATTATACATAATGTCATATATATTACATATTACCTGGCAGTTCAGAGGATCAGATGTCATTACTATTGCTATATTACAGTCCTTCTTGAACACATATGACATTGACATTGATGGCAATATATACATGCGTGTGTGTGTGTGTGTGTGTGTGTGTGTGTGTGTGTGTGTGTGTGTGTGTGTGTGTGTGTGTTTGTGCATGTGCCTGGGTTTGTGTAAGCATCTTGTGTGAGTTTTGTGTGTGTGTGTGTGTGTGTGTGTGTGTGTGTGTGTGTGTGTGTGTGTGTGTGTGTGAGAGAGAGAGAGAGATAGAAAACATGTTTGTGTGTCGGTGTTTGTGCCTGTTTGCATGACAGTCTATGTGTGAATGTTTGCTAACACAGTCTATGGGGTCCTTGGACCTCAAGGAAATACACATGGCATAAAATGATGCATAGGGCTGCCCTTTCTTCCACAGCCCTGGTGAACCAGTTATGTGCGTTCAGTTGCTGTAACACATTGTTGAGGAACTAGTTTAGGATTTGTGAGACTGACTTCCTTAACGTCTCTAATGTGTCCCCTATGGGTCACAGGAATGTCCTTGTAGATATGATGGCTAAAGCTATTCATGCCTTATCCACATAAATGAACATACAACAAATGCCCCTTTATTCCTTTTGGATGTCACAGTCTGACCTGGTCCAGTAAAGTTGCTATGTGTACATGGAGACAGTTCATAATCTGCTTTTGCTGACAGCTCTATTGGTAATATGTTAGGCACTGTCTGTAACTCCTGTATTGGTATGGACAGCTGTGATACACAGCATTGCAGCACTGGCTCTAATGTCACCTGATAACACAAGCTTCTGAGCTAATGTTACTGGTAAATGGCACAGCTCATGTCATGTACCTCATAATTCTCAGTGTATACATCATGCACATATCACAGGACAGCATGCTCATTTTATAGGTTGCTAAATCAGCGCACCATTCTGGGTGTTACCATTCATGTTATGTGGATCATATACATGGGATTTCTTAGTTCCATGTAATGTTTGTATCATTTTACACTCATTAGCATGCATTGGGTATCACAATATTTTAGACTCTAGTGTGACCCTGTTATGTGTGTCTTAGAATCACCCTCACCCAATACACTCTTGCCACCAGCATTAATTTGAATTGTACAAAATGTTACATGTCTATTAATCCTGGTTAATCTTTTTTCATGCATCACATATCTGTATGACAAGGCTAAAAAACTAATTCTGCCCATTGTCAGACTGAGAGGAGAAAGGCACAAGAAAGACACAAAATGAAACAAGAGACAATGAAGGAAATGTGAGGAAGATGAATAATGATTAGCAAAAGTCAGGCTAGGTTGGGATAATGCATTTAGCAAGCAAATGTGACAGAAAATATAGTAAAGGACATTAAAATAGTAATTACAAAATGTTATGAGCATAACGCAGTATGACATTTTACTACAGTGCAGTTTAAATAATAAAGGTGACAAATTTTACATTTATACAAACTTTGAGCAAATATAACTGCTAGTGTAGAAATATAAATTAATGTACATATGCAATTAGGTTTTTCTTTATGGATGCAGTCTCATACTATGTAATATAAAGTATATAAATCTGCTAAACCAATGAACTACATTCATTAGTATGGAATCCATATTCCAAACCGATTAGTAATTTCTTCATTTTTATGCCCATCAAGTATATTTACAATTCTTTGCATTAAAATTCTTATTTGTCTGGTTTACAAATAGATGTATTGCATATAGGAATACGATCCACTTCATTAACTATCTACTGCTAGTCCTTAATCTGATAATGCAACCTGTTGTTCTTTTGAGATATCTACATCTCAAACATTTACCAAGAAAATTGAACCACCATAAAACATTTTGGAACCAAAACAAATGTCGTACAGTCAGCATAGTTTCACATTTCTTAATGGTCATATGGTTACAGACAGCATAATTTCATATTTTCAAATGTTCTTAGGTTTATGTTTTATGAAGAGGAAGTCAGAACTTCAGTATTTCAGGCAGCATCCATATCTAAACAATGTGTGCTCACACTTGCCCTCTAAAAATTTATCACTGACAAAATTTAAAAATCTGAATGGCCAAAAAAATTGTGAAAAACTCTTCAAGTATACCATGAAATCTGGTGTGGTAATTGCCTATGAATAAATAATTGTCATGAAATAACCTTGAATTGCCTTTGTAAAGTAATTGAAAATGTGAAATTGTGGAATGGAATCAAGAATAGAATATGCTAAATTTGTGAGAATGAATATATTGTGATGATTTTATGTCCTATACAAATAATGCTACAAAGGGCATAACATTTTGCAAACAGACTTGTTAAGTAGTTACCTCAGTAATTCTTTGTGTTATTTGTGAACTAATGCAATAATCTAGACTCTTCCATAGTTTTTGCAGGACCAAATGCCTGACATCATTTGCAATGAGCAAAACCTGAGGAAGGACATTCATAGGCATCTGCAAGGGATGAAAGAGAACAGTAAGTTCTGAACTTATGCCATTCCGTATTGAAATATGCTGCAGCTTTTTTCTGCTCTGATAACAATGTGATAATGTTGTTTTACTAAACCCCGATAAAATGCTTTTCTTCTTGCTAGTTTTAATCCAAAGACAAGACCAGGGTATATTAAAATCCACATACACACATAAAAAGCAGCATTGGAAAGGAAAAGTGCCACTGTTATCTAAGGGTGGCAAATATAGTTATTTATATATTAACTCACAATGTCTTGTAGGTTGTATCCTAACAAGAGCACATCTAGTTATAAAGTGGCTGTGTTGAATGGCTTTTACACATAGCTATTCTCTTATGAAGATATAACATAGATTGCAGTATTGCATTTGCAAAATTGCCCTTGTTTGAAAATATACATGAATGTCAAAATATTGTAATGACCCAGCATTTAAAATATAAATATGAAAACTGACACTTACAGTATTGCTAACATACAAATAAATATTGCCATATGGCTTTCATAAGTAACTGCCTCCTTAACCCCTTGCTATTTCATTTTTCAATTAAAGAAAACCAACTTTTGTTCTTATAATTTTAATTATAGAAATAACCATATATTTCAAATATAGTAACACAATATGGTATGGAAGCAGTGAATGTGTCACTGTGCTTAAGGTTCTCCACTTTCTGACCGTCTGCTATTACTTTTAAAGACTGATATTGGGAAAATGTAGTGTTTATGCTCAAGATACTTAGGCAGCCATGTTCAGACAGGTTGAAAATAGTGTGTGTGTGTGTGTGTGTGTGTGTGTGTGTGTGTGTGTGTGTGTGTGTGTGTGTGTGTGTGTGTGTGTGTGTGTGTGTGCGTGCCATATATGTTGGCAACAAGGGACAGATACTCAACACTGGATATGAAATGCTGGTGTTACTGCAATAAATACAATTAAAAAATATTTTATGACACAGCAGTAGTAGAGGCTTTCCTCTGTTTATCATGCACTCTTTGTTGTGGCTCATGCACATGGTAGTAACTCTTCCCTCATGACTCGAAGCTGTCAGTAAACATGAAGCAGGTGTTTCTGTCTGCTACATATCATTATGATGACTTCCAGACATGCAGCTGCATAGTGGCACCTGATGGCACCTGATGGTGTGCTGTCACTAACCAGAATCATGTACATGTTCAAATGTTGCAAGATCGCTAAGAAGCCAAACTATGGACTGGATCTAACACAAGACTAAACTTCAGAGGCTTTTTGTTTTTGCTAACGATAGTAAAAATGGTATTGGTTTCAGTCAGAGATCATAGGTCTTATTAGAACAGATTCTAACTAGTAAGAGGACACGATGTATATAATACACAAAGCTGTTATGACCTAAAATGTTAATTTTGGCAGATTAATTGTGGCCATCTTTCACTGTTCAGCTTGAAGAATGCAGGAAGTCACTCACCTGGCAAAGTGCCCAACATCTAGTTGAGATCTGTTCCTTGCTGTTGTAACCGAATGGATACAGAACACATAAATGCATTGTATAATAATGAACAAGCACTACATATGTCCTGCACCTGTGAAAATGCTTATTCTTTAATCCAAGTCCAGTAAGATACATACTTTGACAGTACTAGTTATGACTGGTGTTAATGGTGCTGTGACTTTTGATGATAGATTATCTAATTAAAGAAAGGCCATTTAGTGCATTGTGTTGAGCCATTTAGTGCATTGTGTTGAGCCATTTAGTGCAGTGTGTTGAGCCATTTAGTGCAGTGTGTTGATATCACTACTTTTGGTACTTCCCTGCTACTCTAGAAACAAAAACTTTATGCTCCATTTTATAAGTTAACTATATTATCTGCATAGCATCCACATGATGTTATGACTTGGATTTATGGATGGGTGCTAGAAAACATACCTCAAGACTGCTTCCAGTACTACTAATAGATGGGGGAAGCTCCTATCCATTGCATGGGTCACCTGAAATTATATATGGTATGATTCCATTTATTCCTATTAGAGGTAAAATACAATCATCTCCCATGGGATGAGTAAGGCTAATATAACATTGAATGGGATAAGTTAATTCAAACACCATGTGAGAAATTGGCTAGTCTTAAAATGGCCCACAAGGGCAGCTAGCATAGTACTTACCTATAAAACTATGAACCTATGATTTTTTTAAGAGTACAGCCTCTTGGCATATAAAAAAAAAAATTAATGGGATAGCATTCATGATTTTGACAATTCACTGTATGATTTTTTTTTGGCAAACTCAACTGTTTTGTAAACACAAGACCATTACAGTTCGACATCTGTAGTTACTCCAAGCACTGAATCAAATCAAGTTGTGACTTTTAAAACTGGCACTAGAATTACACCTTTAATGGTTGCACATTACCATTGTCATGTGATTTTACCAAGATATGTTTGCAAGTTCCTTCACCAAATAATAAGGTTTTTGACACAATATAATACGATTTAACCAATGCTTGTTTGTAGGTTTCTTCACCAGGGAACAATATTCTTGACTTACTGTAATACAGTTAAATCAATGCTTGTTTGTAGGTTCCATCACTAGGGAATAATCATCTTGACCCACTGTAATGTGATTTAACCAATGGTTATTTGTAGGTTTCTTCACTAGAGAACAATATTCTTGACTTACTGTAATACAGTTTAACCAATGCTTGTCTGTAGATTCTTTCACTAGAAAACAATGTTCTTTACCAACTGTAATATGATTTAATCAAGGCGTGCTTGTGGGTTCTTTCACTGGATAACAATGTTCTTGACCCTCTATATGTGATATAACCTATGTGGTTTTCTTCACTAGAGAACAATATTCTTGACCCCACTGCAATGTGATCTAACCAAATCTTGTTTGTTTGTGTTCCTTCACTTGATAATAATATTCTTGACCTACTAGTTCATGATTTAACCTATGCTTATTTTATAGGTTCCTTCATTAGTGAATAATGTTCTAGACACACTATAATGTGATTTATCTAATACTTGTTTGTGAATTCCTTCTTTAGATAGCAATATTCTTGACCTGATATAATGTGATTTAGCCAAGACTTGTTTGGGGTTCCTTTACCAGAAAATAATATTACTGACACCAGCATATCACACTTCTGACCCTTACTGTTCCTAATAAAATGTATGATGTGTAGTCCGTAGGTGGATGTCTGGAATTGCTTTAAAAGCATTTAATGAGTCGTTTAAGGTAAACTGAAATGGAAAGCAACTGGATTATGTCATCCAAATCATGGGAGGTCTGGTTGTCTAGAAATTTCAAGTTTAAGTATTAATGAGTCATGAATGACTTCTGAGCATTCCTCTTCCTTCTTATAATCTAAAAATGCTAAGAATTCATAATGGCAACCCATATTTTTCAAACACAATTATATCTCTTTCCATCCCATATGAATGCATGGTTCGGAAGCTTTCACTGTTCTTTAATCTGTAAATTGTTTTATTATAACAACAATGAAAACGTGCAACATAAATGTACCAACTTCTAGGAATGGTTTTGACCATTTTGAGAGTCTATTGCTGCCAGTAAGTCAGCAGCTTTTTAGTTTTGGCTTGTGCATGTCCAAGTGCAACACGGTTGCTTCAGTGGAATGGGATTTATGCATAACAATTACAAAACCAATTTTCTGAAGAGATACCAAGAGTAATAAACAGTTTCTCGTTTTAAACAAGAATATTAGTAAACTCATTAAAAGTTCAGTCCCAAGGAAGATCTTCAATAGTTATCCTATCATATGTATTCATTTTCATTACTATTTTCACAAGATCCCATTAGTGGTCACATTAGTGTTTAACGAAAACCTGCCATGACTGCTTCTGCATTGCTTCAGACTTAAGCTTCAGTTCTTTGCTGCCATCTTATTAGTTTCAAATAAAAGGAAGTGAAGCTTGTTTAGCATGAATCGCTAATACTTCTACATAAGTTAGGAAGGTAGCCTTAACAATATACCTAGCAGTCCGGCTCTCCTTCTACTAAATAGTGTCCCAAAAGAAATCATACAATAATAGTAGAAAGGCAGGGTAAGAAATAAATATAAAAAAAGGACTAATTAATATGGCTGCCAGTCTTAGGCATCATGTATCACGCATAGGTGCTGCTGCATTATAAAATGGCACACTAAGGCCCTATGCAATTCACAAAAAATGGTACAGTGTGGAGTAATAATTAGTGTGCAAATTAACCCCACATGCAGCTGTAGCATTCTGTGAACAGTGTACACATGCTAAAGACCACACTTTCATGACTTCATGGGCATAAGAGACACTAAATTAAAGTCTTATGGGCTATTCACAAATACATAAGTTATGGGATCAGAACCACTTACTTACCATTGGAGTAGCATATATGACCGTGTAGTCCTTCCTCATTCCCTGCTGAGACATTATTTAGCATACATAGCTTAGTAGTTTACTATAACCGATTGTGAGAAATGGTAAGAAAAACAGAACAAACACCAAGGGCATTGCAGTGTCCTGTGCTGCCATGGCAACATGGAAGTAAGTCCTGCCTAACAACAAAAGTGGACAATGAATGAACATTTAAATAACTTAACTGATAACTGAGGTTTAATGCAATATGTCAGCAGTATGACAATTTGGGGAATAATGCCAGACCTGTGTGACTCATTTTATGTGGAAGTATACTCAGGTGTGGGTCTACTGCATGGAATCCTGGGTAATTCAGAAATGCATAAAGAAGCAGTGACTGCAGCACTTGCATACTGCATCAATATGGAATCATAGCACGGCCAACAGTCCTGCATGGGGCACTCACAGGATGCTTTCATACTATATCAAAGATGTATGTGTGCTTGTATGCTGTCCCATCACAGAAGCGAAAAGTAAAATTATTCAGAGAACGTTGTGTGTCCCACCTGGAGAAATGCACAGCTTAATGTACTGAGCTTGCAGTCCAAAATGGCAGACATTATGTGCTAGAACAGCCATGACAACATCCACAGACAATGTGAAATATTACAAATAACAATAGGTCGACGACATGACCCCAGTGCCATAACAGCTCCATTGTCTGAAGTTATTACTGACAGGGATTCTAGTTTATAAACTATTCAGTAGATACATCATCAGGCAAACACCAATCACAATACATATGATGGAAAGTTCAGGGGTGTGTTGACTTGTCCTCACATCTGGGGGTACTCACCTCGCAAAAAATAATTTTAAAGGAGATAGGCAATGTTCAAGATTTGTTCTTCTTCTATATTTTCAATCTTTTTTTTTTTTAGCTTGAGCACACTCGACATTTTGAATACCATAATTTCAATAGGGAGCTACCTACAACATGATGCCTAAAGTTAACCATCAGTTGATATTGACAGAGCAAACAAAACTGCAGAAAAGCAGGTAAAACAACATTGATGGATATCTTAGCCCCATCAAGAGT
The DNA here is from genome assembly GCF_019279795.1 of Protopterus annectens. Lineage (NCBI taxonomy): Eukaryota > Metazoa > Chordata > Ceratodontiformes > Protopteridae > Protopterus > Protopterus annectens. The sequence continues at coordinate 178,130,312 of NC_056744.1, forward strand.
GGCCAGTTTATCATCAGACACTGCAGAAGATTTTAACCTGACACTGGTCACATCACTGAAAACAACATTAGAGATGTGTCACTTTTTCCAAATCTGCTAGTAGATATACACTTCCAGTCAAGGCTTATGTCTGCCATTAGTTATACACTGTGCATGGCTGTGTTGCTCTGTGGAATCTGATATTTGACCTGTCCAATACATATGGTTTTCACCAGGATGAGGACTATGTCCTCACTGACTTTGAAAGTGCTGTCATCAAGACAATATATGTTCCAGCAAAACCATCCAATCTCATTTGTAGGATGGACATAAAATTTGCAACTCATATCCATATGGTGATGACCCTGCTAGTTTTGAAAGAAGATAAGGTAGTCCCTGCATTTGTGGAGCCACCAGTCTGCCAGCATGTGTTGTTGTTTATTTACTAACACTATGTTAGGGATTTTCTAAGGAAACATTCAACAATATAGCTAAAATACTTCCCCCACTATAACCTGTGAAGTTCTGGAATGTCTCAGCCCTGCCATACAAAGAAAACTGGAATTGTATGGCACTGTCACATGACAGTGCTGTTAGGTTATCCTTCAAACACACTTCAGGATTTTCTCACTATTATTTCATGGGAGCAGAACACAGTTGAGGACTAAAGAGAGAGATGTGTCCAGAGGAATACCCACCCAATCCTGGATGAAAAAACATGGTGAAACTGGAGGGAAGACTGATATCTATCTTGCAGGGTTGCCTGGAGTACAGTACAAGCATAGCTTTCATACATGCCATGCCACCTAACTACCACATGTGGGCCTGTATTGCCAGTCAGTCAGCAGGTGCAATCTATATATTCGCTCCAGAAAGTGTACAAAAAACACTATATACCTTCACACCATCACATTCAGCGTCAATAAAGTGTTAGCCTTCCACTATAATTTACTCCATGACTATAACTTTGTATTATGCATGCCATCGATTGTGACACTGGCTGTGATTTGTGTGTGTGTGTGTGTGTGTGTGTGTGTGTGTGTGTGTGTGTGTGTGTGTGTGTGTGTGCGCGCACGCGTGTATGTGCACATCTGTGGATGCAAATGCACTTTCCCTTTAGGAGGTATTGTATGGTGTTGCCTATGATGTACCCCATAATCCACATACATTGTTTATGGGTAATATAGTGCAGTGCAGTGTACTTAGCATTTGTGTGGTGTTTCTACTGTCCCACATAGGCCAACCTTTTTTCCCTCAGTACCTCACTTCTTGTATTCTGGGCATATTGACTGTTTATTTATTTATTTATTATTTTATTTTACATTTGTTGACCGGGCTAGTCTAGCTGTATACATGTCCATTTTCAGTAGAGGCCCGAGGAGAAAAGCTCCACAAACAGAAAAAAATTGTACAAAAAAAGCAGTTCCAAAACAATGCTAGTAGAACAGCCAACAAAAATACATCAGGTGGAAAAATTGCTAAACAAAGGTAATGCAAATAGAGATAGAAAACATTTGGATTCCTGATATCACAAGACAGAACATGTTGATTGAAATACATAGAGGACTATCATTGAATATATATATATATTTTTTTGGTACTTGCGTATTATCGCAACCAGATTTTTGCTGTTGCGACCTTCACATACTTTCGCACAAACAAGACCATGAAACACTGTAAGTTGGTGCTGTGAGTCAGTTTGGCTATGGACTAACTTTGAATTACTTTCAGGAAGGCAAAACATTTGAGAAAACCCTTTTCCTGTTTTCAGCGTGCATTACAGATGCACGCTTGAAATGTCATGCCTGCTGCCATTCTGACGAACGGATTTATTTTGTATGTCTGGAATGAATCCTTCAGAGAAGGCAAACACACACACACAGTAGTGATGGTTTTGGTCCCTTTTTTTTGGGAGGTGGAGGCAATTTAGAAAGCTATATTCAGGTGAAAATAAAAAAGCTGCTACCATCCACAAAGTACAGTAAGAAGAGCACGGTCCAGCAGTAACACGTATTTGGAAGTGCACTTAGTACCTGTCGTAAAGAGGGGATTCTGAGTTTCAGGCTTTATTTCTAAACTATGTCCAGTGCTTCATAAACGGCGACACTTTGTTACCACCAGAAGTGAAAGCATTCACTGCAGTTTATGTAAATCAGCAGTTTCCCTAACCTAAGAAAGGCAGCAATCCCTGAACTTGAGAGATTTACAGTCTCCTAACATCGTGGAGTGTATTTGATGATTCGCTTTTCCAGTAGCTGACATCGTCCTTTGAAATGCAGGTACTGCAAAGCGGAGCTTCACTGTGGAGTTACAGGAGCAGAGAGTTACAAATTATCACCCTCTCTCCTCTTCCTGGCTCATACCCGCAGTGACAGAGTAATGTTTTCTTCCTTACAGACCCCTTCTTAGCTGAAGCAACCTTTTTCCGCACACTCATACCGAATTATGGCAGTGCGGAAATCTGGTTGCGATAATACGTAAGTACCTTTTTTTTTTTTTTTTTTTTTTTAGTAGTTCAGTGGAAATGGTAAAGTTAAAGTAGTAAGATAGTACTGTAGTAAAGTAGTTGAAGTCAAAAGAACAGGTGTGTGACTGGAGGCAATAAAAGTTTCAGTCAGGGTTAGTACAAGGGCAGAGCCATTGGGAATTAAGGAAGTTTTTTAGATGCTTCTTGAAAGTGGGTGTAGAGGTAAGTGCTGTAAGTTCGCTTGGAAGCTTGTTCCAAATAGGTCCAATTGAGTTGGAGAACAAACAGTCCCCAGCTTTGTTGTAGGATTTATGGGAGGCTGCTAGGAGCTTCGTGGCTGAGCGCAAGGAAGAGAGGTTTTTATAAGGGCTAATAAGAGTGCAGAGTATGGTAGTATTTGAAGGATGAAAGAAGATTTTGTGGGTGATGCTAAGTTGCTGTAGCAGTAGTTGATTTTGTAATTCCAGCCAACCAAGTTGTTTAAGATTTGTGCAATGGTGGGTAAGAAAAGGGCTCCTGTAGCAAATATGGCAATGTTGTTGTATGAAGTTGCTAGTTTATTGAAATTAGATTTAGATAAGTTTGTAAAAATAGATGAGGCATATAGAAGGGTTGATAGCAGGTGCGTCTGTGCAATGGTAGTTCTAGCTGAAGCAGTGACTTAGGGTTTAAGCCTATATAGAGATCCAAGTTTTCTATTGACTGACTTGATGGTTAAGTTAATATGAGAATCGAAGTTAAGATTATGATCTATTGTGACACCTAGAGGTTTGGTAGTAGGGTCAGAGGATATTATTGTCCCATTATTAGATGTTATATTGAAGTCAAAAGTAGAGGATTTCTGTGTAGGTGTGAATAGTAATAATTTAGTTTTTTTAGGATTAAGTAGGAGACAATATTGATAGAACCAGTTTTCAGCTGCTGTAAATACTTTTTGGCTAGTAGTCTGAAGCTCAGCTGGGGAAGATTCTGAACATATCAATGTCGAGTCATCAGCATATTGAATGCAGGTGGTTTGTGGAAGGGACTTATTTAGATCATTAATAAAAATAGAGAAGAGGAGTGGTCCAAGAATGGAACCTTGTGGGACTCCAATTCTGATGGGAAGCAGAAAGTGTATGTGATTGTCCCAAAGAACTGTTTGCTGTCTATTTTCTAAGTAGGAATTAAACCACTGGATTGCCTGGGAGTCTAATGCCAGAGAGTTAAGGATGTTTAGTAAGAGTTTATGGTTAACCATATCAAAGGCCTTAGAGAGGTCTAAAAAGTTAGCTGAGGACAGCAAGTTTGTTATTACGATTTTTATTAATATGGTCTGTGAATGATAAGAGTGCAGTAGTTGTGCTGTGATAAGGTCTAGAACCGTGTTGGCAGTCTGCTAGAAGATTGTTTTGGAGAAGATGGTTGAGCAATTGCCGATGGACACATCTTTCCATGATTTTAGCTAAAAGAGAAAGTAGGGCTATGGGACGGAAGTTGGAGAGTTCGTTAGTGTTACCCCCCTTATGAAGAGGAATGATATGAGAGACTTTCCAGAGGGATGGGATAAAGCCTTCAGTTATGTATTTAAATGGAGACAGGATAGGCAAGTACTCCAGCTGCAATTTGTAGATACTCAGCTGGGAGGAGGTCAGCTAAGGGTGAACATGGTTTAAGTTTCCTAAGTAGGGTGTGAATAAGATCAGTTGTGACTGGGTGTAATTTGAAAGTGGAGGGTTTATTGGTCAGGGAGTAAGGTTCCTGGGTGGATCTAGGTGACAAGGTCTTGGCTAGGGATGTGACAGTCTCAGAGAAAAAATGTGTTGAAAGTGTCAGCAATTTGGTTGGGTGTACTCTGAGTGAGGTTAGAAGGAGTGTGTGTTTTAGAATTACCTGGATGTAGTAATTTGTTGATACCTGACCAAAATTTCTGAGGGTTTTGGTGTTGAGTGTGTTGGAATTTCAAGTAATATGTTTTCTTGTCTAGGAGTATTAATTTCTTTGTTTCATTTCTAAGCTGTTTAAAGGTTTGGTGGTCAAACGTGTTTTTAGTGCTACACCATTTGGCCCAAGTTCTATTTCTCTGTAACATTTTTTGTTTGGTCTCTTTGGTTAGCCAAGGAGCAGGCTTTGCTCTGGTTTTAATTGATTGAGTGGGGGCATGGTGGTTGAGAATATGAAGGAATTTGTTGTTGAAGTAGGAAACTGCCTGACATTATCTTTTAGTATTCTTTTGGCTGTATGGCCATATGCTTATACTGCAGCATGCCTGCTGCTCCCTAATACTCATTGTAGGGGGTTATGTATATTACTGACCTAATGCAGTGTTGTATGGCTCCTCTTTGCTCATGTGTTTTGTTGCCATCTGGGGTATAGGACATACAGGTGCAGAAACTTGCATCATGTGACCATCTGTGGGGATTCTGTAAAGTTAATAACTTTCACACTCAGGAATGCACTCTGTAAACAATAACTTCTGTACAACTACTACTTACACTTCTACTGCATTTAGAAAGTTTTGTTCCCCCTAGTACTGCCATTTCCCTGCAGATTTAATATCAAGTGCACATGGAGACAGATGATCATTACGGAGATATTGCCAGTGGATGAGACTGCAGGTGTATTGTTCTTAACTGTGAATTGCTGCTTCAAAATATAAGCAGGTATGTTTTTTTTTCCTCCTACAGTTAATCAGCTTTGATGGCCTCCCATAAACTCTCTGACTTAAGAGTTTCCTCAGATTCAGCTTTTGCCTTCCATGAGGAAAGGGTATTTCAGTCATTTGATTTTTTTGGCTTTCTGATGCAGTGGCATTTTTGGTGTTGATTATTTCACTGACTGTTTTTCAACTGCATTCCCTCGGAAGCCAATAAGTAGATACTTCACATGATAATATTTTTTCTTTCCTTGTTAAGAAGATGTTTTGTACTCTGCTGTGTAGAGCTGAGATGTCACACAATGTTTCCCCTTCTCTGGAGTACTGGTTCACATAGTACATCCGAGATGTGCCTTTCATACAAGATCAAAAGCTTTTTTTATACTGGTCTTCATTACCAAGAATCTTATCTATGAATTGCAGTAATAAAGAATTGCACAGTAAATATTGTGCCAGAAATGCATCTATACAACTATATGTAAATAAATACATATGCAGTATTTAAAGAACAGAGGGAGTTATTTAATTATTCCTAAATATAACAAAGATATAAATATTTTTTCCTGTAGCAGAATTCACTCAAAGTAAGGAAAAGCATACATGGAATAAATAAAAACTCTACATTGCTCCTTTATAGGACATTCTCATTTCCAGCAGAGCAGGAAGATATATGCTTGTTTAGTATTATTCAAAAATAGCACCATTCAAGCCTACCAGATGCGACTGACCCCAGTGATATGCTTCTGTTTACTTACAATGATGCTTTATAATTACTGTTGTCCAAGTTGTCTGTAAAAGAATGGTCATAATCTCTGACCACTCTTTTTGTACAAATCAGTCATGTAAATAAATCAAACCACTTACAGACAAATCTAAGATCTAATGAGTGATAAGAGCATCAGTGCTGGGAAGTGTACACTGTACTTTTATACATTACAGTTTAATCTCAGTAGCACAAAAACAGTACTTCACACTTCCAGGTACCCTACATACGCCATAAGGATCATATGAGTACTTCACTTTAAAGTGGATTTTAACTTAGTAACCTAAGTGTACATTACATCCCTTTTTGGTCTTGTAGTTGGCTCTGCTATTTATGAAGTGGAGTAGCAGCCTGAATAACGTGACATAAACACCAGCTATTATGATTATATCAGCTAGCCTACATGGTATCCTGAGCATGCTCAGTTAGTACCTTCTCCTGCTGCAGGGCTCCTGACATGCTCAGTTAGTACCTTCTCCTGCTGTAGAGCTCCTGATTCCCAGTCTACTCAACTCAAATGTTAAAGCTGCTAGACTTACAGGTTTAGCAGTGCCAGCCTCACATAACTGACATTAATGTTTATTATACAGTCAATCCATGAACACCAAAGAGTAGAATCCCTCTCTATTTGAGACATATGGTGCTGGAAGTTGCAGCACTTAATTTTCGTGAGTAGGAAGAAGGAAATAGGATACGGCAGTTATCTCCATGTCACATTATAGATATCTCAGGATGGGTAGAATGTATATCATTAGCCATTTTAAACAAAAGCATGATATTTCTGATGTTTACGTCAGAAATTATTCATTTAAAGCTACATCTCACACATAAGCCACCTTGGCAGTGTTTGCCACAGCTTGTCCGTTTGTGTGAGTAAGCTACTGACAAGTGCTAATAGAATGCTCAGTATAACAACTTTCAGGTTATCAGGAATGTGTAAATCTCAAAGTTTTAAACTTAGGAAGTAATTTCTGGCACTATATCCTCATGTTCTAGCTCTGACAGTGATTGATTAACTTAACTGGCCAGGCAATACAGTAGCAATATTGTTAACAATAGGGACTGCATCATAAGTTAGACAAGGAACCCACCAGAAAATATATTCTGATGTTATGGTTCTCTACAATGGCTATGTAGAGTGGCAATCTATCTTCAGCTGACAGCTGTCTTCAGCTGTTCCAAAAAACAACATGTGATCATGTTTTAAATGAAACCATAAGGGGATTTACTTTTTATTTTGGGAAGAATAAACAATATAGTCACACTGCTAATGTGATCCTTTGTGATTAATGCACAGAAAACAGGGCTAAAAACCTAGAGGGAGATTTGAGGAAGAAAACACAGAATTACATGTCTTGCAGAAATGCTAAAGAATATGAAGCACTCATCTGTAAACATCTTCAGTATCTCTACAATGATTACTTCTTTCTATGAAAGTGATACAACAGCAAAGAGAGCACACAACAATAAAAAGTGTAAATTGATTTCTCTCTCAAGGGCATCAGTGCTCTTACATTTTATTACTGTTGTGTCGGCTATACAGATTCCATATATTCAAAAAAAAAAAAAAACACTGTAGAGGACATATGTTGTAACTGTCTGATATAGACTACTGTCTATAAGTGATTATTCTGCATTTCTATAGATTGTATTTTATTTTATTTTACAAAGTTTAGTTTTAATTTAATTTTGTTTCTTTATTCTAGTTTTTACTATTCACATTAATTCACGTCCCCCACTGCAAGCAACAGGCAATAGCTGATCGTGTGTGCCTTTCTTCAAAAACAAAACTACAGTTGCCAACACAAAGAGCACACAGCTCCTTGACTCTGGTTAAGCTTGCATTAATATTCTTGTTTATTCTCAACTTTGAACAGAATATGATGATTGAACTCACTGTTTTGTCTTGCAATTGCATGGTCTGCAAATAAATACAAAAAGAAAGATCTCCTAGTATATGATGCATAATAAGCAGATATATATATGTTTTGTTAAAGACATATGTTTCCACAATTTCCACAGTGCATTTACCCTTTCAATTCATGAGCCTCTCTACTAGGCTAGCTACCTTTGTGGGCAATTTTAAGCTTAGCCAATTCTCCTTTCAAATGTGAGAATTAAAATTGTTACCATGGGCAGGTTTCAATAAGCCCTACATAGCTCACCAAAACTGTGAAGAGCATATCAATTTGTATTCAGTAAGCAGCCCTACATGTGTAGAGCTGTGCAAGCACCGTAAGCACCGTGGCATGCTAATTACTGCATAAGCAGCTGAATTGTATGCTAACCAACCAATTCAAGATGGCAGAGCTATTCAACAAGCTATAACTGCATACACTTAGTCTTTCCTTTTACCTTTTATTGCCTTGTATTCCAAAACCTACTGGAATACAGCCATGGAAACTACACTGCAGGGAAAGAAAGTTTGAGGCTGCTGATGCTGCTCTTCTGCATATGTATGTGCAACAGGCTAAAGTCAATGCTGCTGCTGCTGATAGACCTCGGGTAAGAAGGAGAAGGGTAATCCTTCCTGCATGGGGTGGAAATAGTAGAGTGCTACAGGGTGGATAAAGACACACTCCAGGAACTCTGCAACCTCTGTCGTTCTCAACTGAAGACTGAGGGAAACTAATACCTGTGGAGACCAAGGTATGTGTATCACTTAGAATATTAGCTACAGGAACATTTCAGAGATCCACAGGGGACATGTTCTGGGTGTCACAGGCATCACCATCCAGTTTCCTGCACCAATTCCTGAATGCTATGCTACCACATAACTGTGAGTACATATATTTCCCTAGTACCCTTGAGGGCAGAGCTAGAAATATGCATGATTTCTACCCTGTAGCACACTTTACTGAAGTCTTGGGTGCCATAGACTGCACACATAATGAGATCAAAACACCACCAGGGAAACAGGGAAGGTTATACATAAAAAAGGGTGTTTCACTTCATTAACTGCCAAGTCATGCGTAATGTCAAAGGTATCATCCTGAATGCGTGTGTTGGCAACCCCAACAGTTACCATACCTCCCATATCTATCACAACTCATAGCTCTACCACAGTTTTTCAAGGGGTGATGTAACACAAGGACATGTACTTAGGATGCAGGGGATACACATGAACCATAGCTGATGACTTCCATCAGATATGCACATACACTCACAGTGGAATGTTATTATGAGACACATGCTCAAACAAAAAATATTTTGGCTGCTGAAGTCACACTTTCAGTGCCTAGATACATCAGGGGTGCTTGAGCTGAAATGATCACAGTCAGTGCTAGCCTATACATTATCATCTTGCAAAAACAGCTGCAACAGGAACAGCAAGGGTTAAGAGCAAATGTGGCATGGTCACCACATCCACACACAGGTGAGGAGTCAGACGGGGAGCTACCAACTGTTGTGGGTATAGGTAGACATAGTTCACAGTATGGCCATACCCTTGCCAAGTGGCAATGTATAGCACACGTGGTGCCCACCTAAGGGGTACAACTTTCATCCTATGCACATATATAGAGTAAAACTGATGCCAGGCAACACTCACAACTTTTACTTACCCATATAATAACCATGTGCTAACAGCATCTGACACAGCCAGTTCTGAATGACAACAGTTGTAACTGCAGGACTATCAAAGTAAGTGTTGAACTTGTAAAAGAAAAATAAATGTGTAAGAACATGAATAAATGGCAGATACTTGCATAACATACACATAAAGCAGATAAAACTGATATGGAATGGTGTAGATAGGCAAGACTGGTATGCATAATGCTTTCCTGTCTTTTTTTTTCTCCTCTCCTTTATTTTACAGCTGCACAGGAAATCTCAGTGAAGAGGGACTCACATGATGAGAGATTAGAGAGACTCAGAAAGCAAAAGGCAAGAGGTATGCATACAGCACAAATGAACATGAGTGTATTACATATGTTGGGAATCTATAGATCATTAGCAACTTAAACATGCAGATCTTAGCATTAACAGCAAGCATACATGCATACTTTCTCCTGTAGCTCTTGGTAATTGTATTAAGCATGTATAATAATGTATTCAGATTAGGTGAGTTCAATTCCCACAAGTAACCTTTTTATTCGAATTCAACAAGTATCATTTTAAAATTGAATTGAAAAAATATTGACTTTAATGCCATGCTGTAAAATTAAGCTGTGGTATCTTTAAAAGTGTATATGGAATATCTATATATTTAAAGGATTGCTTGTAAATATTCACAATCATTTTGGGGACTGGGAAAGGTGTATGGCTAATATAATAATAAAAGTATATGTATTGTAATAAAGCATGAATGTGACATATAATGGCTCTAAGCATCTTTTCTTTTTTGTCTCTCCCCACCCCTTCTCTCTCTCATTCTCTTTCTCTTGTTTTAACTGGAAATACACTTTTCTGATGTCATAACATTCTGCCAACAAACCAAATGCTTTTCAGCACAGATAGGTGGGCCAACCATTGTGGCTCAGCCTACCAACCTTCCACCGGCTACTGCACCAACACCTAACACCTCTGGGATGCAACCTAGCAGTACTGGCTCCACAACCCATGCACTACCTTGCCCATCCACATCAGATAGCTTTGGCTTAGCTGCTTTTTCACTGGCAACCTCTAAGAGTATTGGTGGAGGCAGTGATTATGTCACCTGCCAGGAGATGCCAGGGATGGTATTTAATGTCATGGAAACTGATCTTGGTACCCACATCAATCACCTGAAGAAATTGCTCATTAAAATACAAAAGACACTTCCACATCAAGCAGTATCACAGGAAACTGAGGAAAGGAACAGTGATGACAGTTCTGAGTGTGAGGACTCGATTCTCACTGTTCCCATGCTTGATAGGCATGTGCCTCTGATATCCCCTACTATCTCCAATCATAGTGTCCCCCAACCTTTTGTGCTCATCATCATCCCTATGTCCCTTCACTAACATTCTTTTCTTTGTGAAATCCAAAAAAAAAAATATATATATATGCATCTGTCCCACAAAAAATGTATCCCATACATAACTCTCCGCTTCACATATGTGTCTTCTTGACAGACATGATTTGGTCCAATTGGCTGTCCAACATTATTGCATTATTGTCACCCATCTGTGTTGTTTTGGCAGTCCAAATTCATTGAGTTTTCTATACATGTTCACATTATGTTGTGAAGTGGATAGCTAAGGTTCTTCAGTAATTTCCTCCTGCAGATTCCTTTATTGCTTCCTCTTTGTATTTCCCTTTACTTCCCCCTCCTCTATTTCACTACTTTCCTAACAACCCCATTTTCACACCTTTAGTCTGGTTAAAAAATATAATCACACACCACACACATGGCCAGAAATGACCCATAAAAAAGCCTTCACTTTTTGTCCTCTGCATTTGCACAAAATTCAGCATCATGCACCAATGCCAAGCAGCTGTGAATGGCTCTATACATCCTGTGTCAACACCTGGTACCTTTTTGCCATCAGCTGCACTATTTCAATTATCAATATGTACTGTTGCTTAAACTCACTGCACTAACGGAACAGTTACTATAGTAGTTCTTTAGACTGCTGAATGTAACAAAATGCAACTTCCTATGGGGATCGTTGACATAAATTACTTGACTGAAGTTTTTTTTTGCCCACAGCATCAAGAGTTCAATTCCAGATGCATCTACTATCATTTTTAGTGAGAAGTTATATGTGTATGATATGTTTAATCACCCACATCTTAACATTTGCCACAGTTATGAGTTCTCATAGAGATATATTGAATACTGGTCAGAACTGAGTATTTGAAGTGTCATCCATCCCCACAAATATCAGATATTTATCCAACCTTGTTCTGCTTGTCATAAACCTGCTGTCCATCTTCTAGCCCTTCTTTACCATTATTAAGCTGATGGGCATGTCAGTTTAATACTGGGAATAGACCAAAAACATATCCACAAGTGTTCTATTACACCAAACATTGTTCTGTGTATGTTCATCTCCCCTTGTATTCATCCCTTCATTCCCACCCCCCTTACGTGTGTGCATATATTAGGTTGATGGATGTTCGGGTCATCTCATGGTTTCTGCATCCTGACGTGACTCTGCTGATGGATAATACAAATGTTATCATGATTCAGTAGTTCGTTAGGGGTCCTGTAGTATGCAAGGTTTAAAAATCTGCTGTATGATTCATACTTCAGTGCAGTCATTAATAGTCATATTTGCAGTCCCAATCACATTTATTTAGCTAATGTCATCCAGACACCATTTGTAAAAAAAAAAAAAAAGAGAATGATCAGGATTTGATCCCCAGTTCACCTGTGCTGTGACCAGGCTCTCATCGATTTTACACACTGTGCCACAAAGAAAGCTAGAGAGCAGGTGTAATTTTCACAGTCATAGGTTCATATGTTCATAGGTTAGTACTAGGCTAACTGCCCTTGCAAGCCATTTTAAGCCTAGCCAATTATCCCTTGTGAGACTCAAACCCTCCACCTTGTGTTTGTAAGGCAAACACCTTAACCATTAGGCCACCCTCCCAGTATTGTCCAGAGTGTAGTCGACTGTGCCTTGCCACTGAGCCTGTTTGCATGAAGGAAAGCAAATCAAATTAAATCTTACACTTTTTTTAAGCATAGGGCCACACTTGCTCAGTACATAACATCTCACAAATGGAGAAGCCAATGGTAACAGTTATTAATGTAATAAAACTTTGGCCATTACACTTCAAATATAGACTACCGTATGAACATCATAGTATCTGTCAGCTATTTCTCTCATAAAATATCTTGCAAACTATTTCACAAGTTCAATTCATGAAATGCAAATCAAGCATGTGCTAACACTTTGTTATCATCTGCGCAAATTAGTTTCTAGGTGATGTGCTATATGAAGAAATGTTTAGCATGCCTTACTCTGGGTACTGTGCTATTATTTGGCATTATATGGAAAGGCATTTGTAACAACAAGAGAAGAGCAGGGTGATGCATACTTGACTGAGCACATACTTTCTGATACTCATATGTGAACTGCAGCAATACACTTACAAAAGATATAGCAGTACTAGGGCCATTGCCAAGCAGACTACATAAATACAGAGTATAACTGCACTGTTACATTTGGTATGAGTTCATACTGACAATGGACATTGGTCATTCATGATAATATCACATTGATATTGTCAGTAAGTTCTATTAATGTTGACATGACTCCATCTGAATAAAAAGACACATACCAAAGTAAGTGTGTGTGTGGGTGTTATGTGTGTGTGTGTGTGTGTGTGTACATGTCTCTCAGTGTGTTATCTAAACAACATCTTAAGAAACAGGTAAATATATGGCTCAGTCCTGCAAGATGCATTCATGACAGCTTATTTCATACAGGCTATCAGGATGTATTTTTCCAAATTGCAATCATGCATTATTTTTCAAGTCTTACCTTTGCACACAGGTCTCATAACAGTATATCTTACCTCTGACACTCTGACGATGTCATCCTCTATAAAGAGCACTGGAACAATGATAAAAATGAGATGTCTGTGATGGTATGAGAGATAAGTGCTGACTTCTCCAGCTTGTGTAACTAGTTAGGTAGGGAATCAAATCACACAGCAATCAACACATGTATGTGTGTGTGTGTGTGTGTGTGTGTGTGTGTGTGTGTGTGTGTGTGTGTGTGTGTGTGTGTGTGTGTGTGTGTGTGTGTGTGTGTGTGTGTGTGTGTGTGTGTGTGTGTGTGTGTGTGTAGTCAGAAGAACTTGACTCCAGGTCTTGCTCTCCTCACTCATGTGTCATTCAGAAAATACTTTTACACTGGTACATGACTTCACAGCAATTTCATACAGCCCTCACACCATCATCTTCTCACCATGCACTTATGATGTCATCTCCTATAAAGTGCAATTTGACACTGTTAATTCTGACTTCTGGTGCTGTGGCACTAGTGTTAAGAACTCTGTTCTCTAGCTTGTGTAATTAATTAGGTAGGGATTGAATCTCTCAACAGTCATCTTGGATATGTGCGTATATGTGTAGTCATAAGAGCTTGACTCCAGGTTCTGCTGTACTCACTCAAGTATCATTCAGAAAATACTTTCACACTGGTACATGACTTCACATCAATTTCATACAGCCCTCCCACCATCATCTTCTCACTATAAGGTGATGATGACATCCTCTGTAAAGTTCACTTTAACAATGTTAAAATCAGACTTGGGCCATGGTGTTAGCATTAAGTTCTCTGTTCTCTAGTTGTCTAATTAGGTAGAGGAATGAATCTCACAACAGTCAGCTTGTGTGTGTATGTAGTCACACAAGCTTGACTCCAAGTTCTACTGCCCTCACTCAAATACTATTTGAAAATTCTTTAGTTAGCTTGAATGTGTGTGAGTTAATTCAACTATCAATCTGGAGCCAATTTTACTTCAGAATGTGAGTTCACATCTGTGTTGCACATTCCTCCCACCATCTTCTGCTCAACATACACTGATGCAATCATCCCCTATAAGTGCACTCTGACACAGTTAAAGGCAGACATGCTGTGGCACTAGAGTTTAATGCTACATTCTCCAGTTTGTGTAACTGAACAGATGGGGCTTCAAATCTCACAGCAGTTAACTTGAGTGTGTGTGTCTTAGTTTAGAGACAATTTTACACTGGGATGTGAGGTGAGTCCACATCTATGTCACACAATTCTATAAAGATCTTCTTCTCACCATATGCAGATGTGTCATCCCCTATAAGGTGCACTCTAACACAGTTAAAATAAAACTTGAGTCATGGTTCTAGCATTAAGTGCTGCATTTTCTAGATAGGTAGGGGTTCTAATCTAATAGCAGTCAACTTATATGTGTGTATGGGTGCATGCTTTCATTCAACTAACAGTCTGGAGACAATGCTGCACCAGGAGGTGAGGCCACATCTATATCACACAATTCTCCCAACAACTTCTTCTTAGCCTACACTGATGATGTCATCCTCTAAAAAGTGCAGTTGGAGACTGTTAAAGTCAGTCATCTGTAGTGGTGCTACTCTTACTCTGTATGGAATAAGGCTTGTATACCTATACAGGTGTTGCATTTGAATATAACCTCAGAAAACTGGTGTGTGGTTGGTGGTATGTTATGATCATTGTCTGTGGGTTTGATTTTTTTTTTTCATTTCACTCTCACTCAGGAGAAAATTGTACATTACCCCATGAATCCAATGTCCCCAGTTCCTTCTGCCACATAACAGCTTTTCTGAGAAACACTGAGGATGTCATCATCTCAAAGTTGCATACACACATCATGAAGAAGAGCTACCACATTACTCTGTGCAAGCCATCTGCAGACCACAGGATGTGTGATTGCTAATTCTGTCATGGGGTGATGCACATGTCAGATATGGACAGAGGTTATCTGTAATAAAACCAAACACATACACACATGTGCACATACAACTTCTATCTTCCATCACACACATATATATGTATATATATATATATATATATATATATATATATATATATATATACATATATATTGATTTTGTTTTAAATGGTATACTAATGGCTATGACTTTTATGTGCTATTGACATTTAGACTAGTAATACCTTATGACCCTCTGAAGATTGCACATATCAATGTTGTTGTTTTCCACATGTCCTATGGTAAGGTGTGGTTGTACTGTAGTCCTACAACACTATATTCTAATCTATGATTTAAGCCACTGTATTGATGGCCACTACTCCCATTTGGTTACATGTTCCTTCCATAACAGCTGTAGTAATATGCCACCCGAGGACTGGGGACATGGGATGACGGTATGTATATTGTTGCCTGACTAAGGCATGTGTTCTTGTTGTGGACTATATCAACATTCTACACAGTTCTCATTCAACGATCACAGTGACAGCTGCAGTGTGGCATGGGTGTGCATGTGTATCCCTAGCATCTGGAAATGTTATCTGGCATACAGCAGTAATACATCATACTGATACACCTGGGTTTATCCACATGGGGTCTATATCATAAACACGAAAATACATATGTACGACTACATATATGTCAACACATAAAATGTGAATGCTGTAAACAATAAATGGCCATGTCCTCGAATTTTTTTTCTAGTGAAAAAATTCAAACGGCCATTCACCAAAAAAAATAAAAGAAGTTCGAAACCCAAATCAGGTGTGGGGCTTTGCCCCCCACATCCCCCATGTGGGAGGCTTTGCCCCCACACACCCCTAACTAAATATACCAACTCCAAGATTGCACTACAGTGAAGGAAAGGCCAACACAATGTAGTTGGCCAACTACCTCCTTGCGCTGTGACATATTCATCGAATCAATTAAATGCGGTCTTATGAATATGTGTGGCTCATTATGTGTTCACATTTTAGCTGTTTTGTGCTTATGATATAGACTCATCCAGGAAAATATGCACAGAAAGGCAACAACAGAACCACACACCATGTACTTAATAAAATAAATAAGAGATTTATTGAGTGCACTTTCATCAAAAGGCTTCTTCAGAGTAACAAATAAATCAATAACATTTCTCCTAACACATTCAGCATTTCATAGGTTGAATAAATCACACATGACTTGATATAATTTCCCCTAACAAATAAACATTTGTGAATACCTGTTCACATTACATCAAGGTCAAAACACCTAGTATTCATAAGTACAATGTTCCTCAAAAAGTGTTATATGAATAAAAGACCATCAATTCATATAAAAGTAGTGACATTTACATAGGTCACCCACTGATAAATATTATTAAATAAAATACATTGATTTTAACTTTAACAAAGAGCCAAAGACAATCTATCATTAAGATCAGGTGCAATACAAGCGTTTGTTCTGATCTGCCATTTGAGTTCAAGAAACTCAAGATATACATCTGAAGGTCCCCCTCTAGAACCCAGGTCCACATGGTCAATGACCCCAAATTTAAAGGAATGAGTAGGAAACTTCTTAATATGTTTATAGAGGGCATTACCCTCATTTTTCTGTCTTATATCATAAAGATGTTGGTAGTGTCTTTGTTTTAGAGTTCTAATAGTTTTTTCTATGTAGAAACTGTCACAGGAATCACAGACTGCAAGATATACCACACCTTTAGAAAAGCAATAATATTTTTTCTGAAGCCAAATGGTCCCAAAACCTTTACCTACTAGTTTAGATCCTCCTATGATATAAGAACACTGACTGCATCTGCCACATTTGTTATTACCAGCTGTATCCAAATTTTCCATTTTCTTCCCCTCAATTAGTCAATTCTAGGACATATCCCTTTTATAAACAATAAGGGTCTGTGTACCAACCTTACACGAAACGTCATTGTCTAGGTTGAAAATGCACAATAGTTTTTTAATAATTTGTTTTATATCAAAAAAATCCAAAGTATAGGTAAGAATCAAAGCCCTACCAAATGTGTTACCACCTACATTCTCTACCTTTTCAGGAATACCTCTGTGAACTTTGTTCACCTACCTATTGAAAATTGTTAAACTTATATTAAATCTGCCTAGGCTTGTATGGACTCTTGGGCCTTTAGCCTAGTACTCTCCTATAAACATATGAACCTATGAAGTGCAATTGTAGCCTAGCTTCAGCTATAGTAACTGTACTGCATTATGGACATACCAGTACATCATATCAGTATTACCACTTGATAGTCTGCATGAACATATATGGATATATGTCTGGATTTTATGGTGGAATAACATTTTGACTGGCAATGTCAGGGGGGACAGTGATCGTGTGACACATGTGTTGAGATCGACATGGACTTATAGAGTGTGTTCCAAGCATTGTTTGGCATGTGTACAATATCACAGTAACAGCTTGCTTGATCATTAACACTTGACTTTGCACTGCTGTACTTTCTGCGCACATGGGCATAGCTAATGCATTATCATCATTCCCACATACTGCTGTATCATTCATTATAATGGATCACTTCTTAATTCACATGTCTATTACAGATGCTTCAGACAATATTACATGTGTCAGATGCATGCAATTATATTGAGCTACATGTAGGGAATCCACTCTTAATAGTGTGGTGTTCTATGTGTTGTTATATATACAGCCAATACATATGTCAGACAGGGATTCTTTAGTCAAGTGTACCACATTTGGCACAGTGTGCTCCCACATCTGGAGATGCATATCCATTAGGATTTGACAGTGCAGACTTCTCTTCAAGTTGTTCTACTACATTCTTGTGTAATACGTCTTTCTGTACTGCACCCCATAAATACACAGCTCAGTGATGACAGTGATGGCATGGGTCAGAATCTTGTAGGTGGTGATTGTGGCTTATGTGTCATGCAAACCTGTCAACTGGCCATGATTGGCCTTGATTTCAAATCCAGATTAAGCAATGTCCCTCTTACACCATCAAAAAATTGGTCATTTTTGTTGGAAGGGGTGGTGAATTTCACTTATATGATACTAACAACCATTACAGTTGTAGACATCTGTTCCTGAAGAACATGCATAATAAGTTACACTCACATATTCTGTCAATGCCACAGATTAATGGTGGTAATATTACAAAAGTGTCAATGATTGTGCCTGTTTCTGTCTGCATTTGTCCAGAAGTCTGTTGCTATATGTTCCTGACTGGTACAGAGTTATGGTGACATATCAGTCAGAGTCAAGCAAGTCATTTTCAGATCTTCCGAGTATGTACATACCCGTACTTTATATACCATCCTTGCTAAATGTCCTCTTCAGTGAACATGTCAGTGATGTTTATATCACAACTATTCACCTCCATTGACATGTAACCTCATGTGATCATCACATATATACTATAATGTGTGTTTATATCATAATATACTTGCTACAGAGGTGTAAATAGCAGTACATACTGTGCTATCTACATATGTGCTTAATGTTATGCTACTGACTTTGTTTGAATTGAGCTGAAGTGAGGTGGGCTACCAACCACAACTCTGAGCTGAGATACCAGATGACTAGAGGCTTCTGAGCTTCCCAAAAATCATAAGTTGTTTTTTTTTCTTTTTGCATGATTATACTATTTACAGCACTTTTATTTGCATTCTGATTATTTAATACTGTATTTTAATACTGTAAACTAAAATCCGCTGTTTGTACTATTTGTCTGCTATACTGTGCCTGTTAAATCATATTTTGTTGCTTTTTTCACTGTTATAAAGCTTTTTGTCTTGCTATTTTCACTGTTTGCAAAGTAATTGTTGCAACTTTTCACTGTTTACAAAGCACCTGTTCCGTTTGTTCTGCTTTCCAGCCAAGCAGTGTTTTAAATAACTGATCTGTTTGCTGTTTAAAACATTCCTTAGTATCACCTTGCTGTTTTTCTGCTCTTTAAAATATTTTTAGTGTTCCACTGCTTTTTTTTTGCTGTTTAAAACATTTTTTTAGTGTTTCTTACCTAAGTTGACAACCTACACTGGCAACCCTCTACTAATAACTCAATCTAGTACAGAGTGTGAGAGATGTATCTGCACCAAGAGTCTTGAATCCCTGCTCTCTCGCACTCATAGGTTCATGGGTACATAGGTAGGTACTAGGCTATCGGCCCAAAGGCCTACATAAGCCTAGCCAACAAGGTTCCCTGGCTTATGCCACCCAAGAAAGTTATTTTCCTGTGCTACTGCTGAGTGGAGACACAGAAGTGATCCCTGGGATGTATTTCCTATTTCCCATCCACTCATCACGATTTTTCTTGAAGAGTGCTAATGAAGAACTTTGCTCGACATAGATGGGTATCCTGTTCCAGAGTATGGGAAATCTCTGGGAAAGGAATCTATCCCTCCAGCATGTCTTGTTTATTGTGGTGACAAGGTTTAGGTCCCTAGAGCGTGTAGCTCGGAGGGATTGGGATTTCTTTAGGTGTAGCATGTCCAACAGCTCTGGGTTTGACATAGCCTTATATGTTAGGCAGAGATCACCTCAGCGATATGGCAAGGAGTAAAGGTGGAGTTTTTTGAGGCAGTCAGTGTAGGGCATTTGTTTGAGGCCAGTAATCCTCTTTGTGAAGTACTTCTGTGGCCTTTCCAGCTGCTGCAGATGTCTTGTGAGGTGCATTCCAAAAGGGGTGTTGTACTCTATGATGGGTCTAATGAGTGTTGAATAGAGGGGAACAATGACCTCTTTTTTCCTGGATGAGAACCCTTTAATGAGATGTGCCACGTAGAAGGAATTCCTGACTACTGTGGCGATGTGACTATCAAAGGAAAGACTACTGTCCACCTGGGTCCCAAGGTCTCTTATCACACATTTGATGTTAAGTAGATTGCTGCCTATGTGGTATTTCATGGGTAAAGAGTTTTTACCAAAGAGGATGACACTGCACTTTTTGGCATTGAGCTTGAAGCCATGGCTTTGACACCAGGCATCTGTCTCAGCGAGGCCCTTCTGTAGGATGTCCACATCATTTGGGGACTTGACTATGGCTCCTAGTTTGTAGTCATCTGCGAACTTCATTAGCCAGAGGCCTTCTGTGTTAGCCTGTACTTCAGAGAAGTAGATACCAAACAGGAGAGGTCCCAGGAAGGAACCCTATGGTACTCCACTTGTCACTGCTTTGAGGTCAGATTTGGAGTCTGCAACTTTTACAGTGTGGGTTCTGTCAGTGAGCCAGTTGGCAACCCATCTTGTGATGTAGGGATTTATACCTAGTTTAGTGAGTTTAGCTATAATTCCAGAATGGGGGATGGTGTCGAAAGCCTTGGCGAGGTCAAGATAGGCTGTTTGAACCACCTTACCTTCATCTACGGCTTTGGTGACTGCCTCAAAGAAGTCGATCAGGTTCAGGAGGCATGATCTGCCTTTCACAAACCTGAACTGGGTGGGATCCAGAGTTTGGAGGTTGCCAATGTCTTTGTTTATGAGTTCCATGATGATACGTTCCATAGCCTTGCAGACCAGGCTTGTCAGGCTAATAGGTCGATAGTTCCTGGGATCAGTGGTGGCTCCCCCTTTGTGGAGTGAGATAACTGTTGCTGTGTGCCATTCAGTGGGCACAAAGCCTGATGTGAGGCTATTATTGAACATGGTGCTTAAGTGGGGAGCCAGTTCGTTCTGAAGTTCATGCAAAACACAACCTGGGATGTTGTCCAGTCACATGGATGCTGTGTTTTTGGCTTTAGAGAGTGCAGGTTTTACCTGCGTAGTTGTGATTAGAGACTCTACATTCTTACTGTATAGATATGGGACCTTTAGGGGGTGAGGAGGAGGGTAAAGTTAGCACTGAACCTATCTGCCAGGATGTTGGCAATATCAGTTGGTTCTGTAATTTTTGCACCGTTGTGCTGTAACTTAGAGCAGATCTGGGTGTTGCCATCGAGATTCTTGACATAGCTATAGAATGCTTTGTGGTTATACTTAGAATTAGTGGCAATTTTGTTTTTGTAGCTAGCTTTGGAGGATCTTATAAGGGCTCTCAGCTTCTTACTGAGACTGACCAGGGAGCTCCTCCACTCATGGGATTTTACTGTCTTTTGCAACAGTTTTTTCCTTCTGTTGTACAGTTTGTTTATGGCAGGGGACCACCAGATTGGTTTCTTTTTTTGGGAGGATAGCATCTTGGTTCTGTTTGGTATAGCACGATCCATGCACTTGTGTAAGTGTTTATAGAGTGCATTTGTCTAGGATTCAGCAGTTGTAACTGTATTGTCCATCTGCATGGGTGTCATGAAGTTCACCACTTCTGTCTTAAGATGCATGAAGTTGGCTTTGGAGAAATTTTTTACCATAGTTTCCTTAATGGGGGGTGGGGTGGGATGTGGACATCAAGGGTGATTAGCTTATGGTGGGATTAGACCAACTAGGAGTTAACTTCAGGTGTGGAACACTGGTCACTCATGTTGGTAATGACTAGGTCTAGGATATTGTTGGCCCTGGTGAAGGGGGGTGGATAAGTTGATCCAGGGCATTGGAGTTTATGAATTCCAGAAAGCGGTGATCTAAGGAGTTGGTACATGAGTAGTTTTTCCAGTTAATGGTGGGGTAGTTGAAGTCGCCCATTATTAGGGTGTTTGGTTGAACCCTAATATTTTCCATTACATCAAGAAAAGAGGAGTGGGAATCCTGGGGCATGGTGGGGGATCTATAGCAAGCTACAATTTGGATTGCAGTTTTGCCCAGAGTTAGTTGCACTTGGATAACCTCGGATGCCTTATGCTGAGTGACTAGCCTGGAGGTGTGGATATCCTTAGTGAATATGGACACACATCTGCCTTTGGTGTTTTGGTCCAGGTTACATGGCCGGAAAGTGTGGTATGAGTTATAGCCTGTTAGTGCAGGGGTGCTCTCTGGAGCCTTAAACCAGGTCTCAGTCACTGCACAGATATTGATGTTCTCCATTTTAAGGAGTGCCTCGAGTGAGTGCATTTTGAAATTTAGACTTCTAGCATTGAGTAGCATTACCCTCAGTTTTTGCTTGCCTGTTCCTGTTATGGTGGTGAATTTGTTATTTGAACCTTGCCTAAAAAAGGCACTATAGGGGCAGCAAGAGCCTTAGCCAGTATCCGGAATCCCAGGGGTGACAGGTGCAGGCCATCTATGGCAAAGCATCGTGGTCTGTCGACCATGTCATCCCAAGCAGACAGATACTGGATCCCCTTAGAAAGACACCAGAAGCTTAGCCAATTGTTGAAGTCAATCATTTTGTCCTTGTACTGCAGTATCATTCTGGGTGATGGCAGAATGCTACTCAGGGCTAGGGTCATACCTGCCTAGGCTACAAGATCGGAGATCTCTTCCATGTCTCTTTTCATATAGTCCAGGGAGGTATGTCTCAAGTCATTCACACCAACATGGACAATGACAGAGTCATATTTGTACTTGTTGTGGAGTGACCTGAGTGCGTGGGTTATGTGGCGGATCCTGGCACCCGACAGGCAGCTGACGGTAACCTTCTCCTTGTTTAGCCTGGTGAGTGGGACATCAGTGTGTCTGACTATAGAGACATCTATGACTAGTGTTTTGGGTACATTGTTTTGCCTTATTGGCTGTGGTTGAGTGGCACACTGAGTCTGTGTGCTATGTGTCATTTGGGTTGTGTTGGGGGATGGAGGTTACTTGCGTTTCTGCTTTGAAGGTCTCTGTTGCTTAGACAGATTATTACAGAGAGCCTGTGCAAATGTTTTTGTGTTGCTATGTGTGGATTTTGGTGGTGTAGATTTAGTGAGACTGTGATGAGTGTGGTGTGGTACAAATGTTTGTAAAAATAAAAAAATAAACCGGCCGGACTTGCAAAACACCGTTTTTAATACTTATTTTGGTTCATAAATGCCATTCATTCTTTTCAATCTTACTTCCTGAATTAGATCCTCTATCAATTGAATAGGATAAGCTCTACTAAGAAACATTTCCTTTAGAACCATACATTCTTTATCAAATTTCTCATCAGTTGATATCATTCTTGCAGCCCTTACTAACTGGCCTTTTAAGACCGAACGTTTCTGATGCAAGGGGTGGGCGCTGGTGCAAATGTTTACCTTCTCCTCAGAACTGTCAAGTTCAGTCTTGGTTGAAGAGAGCTTTACCTCCAGTTTGGCGAAATAAGTGCATCTCTCACAGTTTGTAGTGTTGGGTGGAAGGAGGAGAGGGTTATCTGTGTACATGAGGCAATTTCTACATTGCCTCAAAATGCCCAGATTCATCAGATAGATAGGAGAGAACACTGGGAGCTGACCCTTGGACATGCCTGAATAAAAAAATATTTTCCTCTAGATAAGTGAGGAAAGTGATTACAAGAACTGTTTTTCTCTAAGCAAGTGAGAAAAGTAAGTACACAAACTGTTTTCTTCTAGGTAATGAGGAAGGTTGAGTGCTATAGTAATTAGCTTATTTAGTGCTTACAAATTCTGAACTAGTGCTGAGCACTAATAAGCAAATTTAAGTGTTAAAACTAAGAATCTGTATCTGCACTAGACAAGTTACAGGACAGAAACAAGTGCAAATGCAGGCTTTCAAATCAGAAAGTTGAGAGAGATGGAAGAGATTGCCCAAACGGCCAGTAACTACAATTTCTGGGCCAGAACCACTCCTTATGTGGTAGACAGGTTACCTAGTACTTACCACTCCCACTGATAAGCTAGAAGGCTTCCCTCCAACACAGAAAGGCTTGGGGGGCTCAGAAGCTTACATACAGTCCTGGATACAGCAAATCTGTATCTGGAACACTAGTTACAGGTAAGGTAGGAAACAGGCTTACAGTTTTTTTTTTCTTTACAGAAAAGTATCAAAAACAGTAGTAAAAACAATTGACATGCAGTGCAAGCTAGCACACTTGAGTATGTAGCAATATTAGACCAAACTCAGTTTGAAAAATGCAATTAAATTAAAAAGGACTAAAATCAAGTGCAGAAAGAGTTTATTAGGTAGAATGTGATAAAGAGATGGGACTGGGGGAGTGTCCCAGATCAAATCTACAGTGGGGCGGGCAACTGCAAAAGCCACCAAATTTAAACTACAAGCCAAAAATAGGGAAGGTGGGTGGGACAAAACATTTTCAACTGAGATCTAAGCAACAACTAACAGTACAAACTCTAAAACCAAAAAAATATACTCAGCTCTGTATAT
The DNA here is from genome assembly GCF_019279795.1 of Protopterus annectens. NCBI lineage: Eukaryota > Metazoa > Chordata > Ceratodontiformes > Protopteridae > Protopterus > Protopterus annectens. The sequence goes on from NC_056744.1 coordinate 178,154,705, forward strand.
TTGCAGATAGATTGGAAGCCAGTCTCTCAGAACAGGGAGACAACAGTTTCAACAGAGATCTAAGCAACAATTAACAAACTCTAAAACCAAAAAAATATATACTCAGCTCTGTATATTTGCAGATAGATTGGAAAGCAGTCTCTCAGAACACAGGTTCCAGCAATTAAATGCAGGCTGTTAGTAACAGGTCTAATTTTATGCAAGTGATCCTTGAGTTAGATAACACGCAAGCTGTAAAAAACAGTTATACCTACTGAAGACACGGCAGAAAATAGGGGGGGCAGTTTCAACAGCGATCTAAGCAACAACTAACAATACAAACTCTAAAACCAAAAAAATATACTCAGCTCTGTATATTTGCAGATAGATTGGAAATCAGTCTCTCAGAACAGGGAAACAACAGTTTCAACAGAGATCTAAGCAACAATTAACAAACTCTAAAACCAAAAAAATATACTCAGCTCTGTATATTTGCAGATAGACTGGAAATAAGTCTCTCAGAACACAGGTTCCAGCAATCAGGAGTGGCCTTAGGACAGCTGGTACCCTAGGCAAAAGGGCTTCACTGTGCTCCCCTCACAACACTGTGTGGCCCCCATCATGGTCTACCTACAGCAAATAAATACTGGAAAAGCGCCCCTGCTACAGCGGCGCCCTAGGCGGCCGCCTAGTTGGCCTATGTGTAAGTCCGGCTATGCCAGCAATTAAAACAGCAATTAAAACTCAGAACAGAAACACTGAAGAGGTTGTCAACTCACCCACCACTACTCATGCACATAGTACCACTACTCATGCACACAGTATGTATCAAACCCATAAATCAACATACACAGAGGTTCTCTCAAATACCTTACCGAACCACCAGAGACCTTCAAAACGACTGCTACAACTAACACAGTTTCCACACCACCCAAGACACATAGCAACACCAGTGTCTCATCTGCCAAGCCCTTAAGGCATAATACTCAAAAAACAAATTTTCTTGTAATTGGAAACTCCATAATGAGACACATGGATGTCCTACGCACTAGGTTTAATAAGGAGAAAGTTACGGTCAGCTTTCTTTCTGGTGCCAGGATTCATCAGATCATGCATGCACTCAGGACTCTCTGCAACAAGTACCATTATAACTCTGTCATAGCTCATGTTGGAGTGAATGACCTGAGATGCACCTCACTGGACTATATGAAGAGAAACATGATTAAGCTCTCCTAGTATGTGTCCCAGGAAGTATGTCCCTAGCCTTGATCTACATATTACCCTCACCTAGATTGATGCCACAGTATAAACAGAAAATTATCGATTTCAATAATTGGATTAGTTTTTAGTGTCATTCATATGGAATCCAGTTTCTGTCAGCCTGGTATGAAATGGTTGATAAACCTCACTGCTTTGCCAGAGATGGTTTGCACTTGTCACCACTAGGCTTTTGGCTGCCAGCAAAGGCTCTTGCCTCCCTCATAGTGCCTTTTTTAGGCAAGGTCTCAAAAACAAAATTGCTGATGTGAAAATTGCCAGCCATATCAAAATAAGGGTTATGCTGCTAAATGTTAGGAACTTAAACCAAAAAACTGCACACCCTGGAAGCACTTCAAACACTGGATGTAGATGTCTGTGCAGTCACAGACACCTGGTTCCAGGCCTCAGGGAGTACTCTGGCATTGCAAGTCTACAATGCCTACCACACCTTCAGACAGCAAAATGAATGTGTGAGAACCAAAGGAGGTGGTGTTTCTATCTACATTAGAGATAAATTCACCTCCCAACTAGTTAGACTGGACAACTCCATGGAGTTACTCCATGTTCAGATTACTGTGGGTAAGACCCCCATTCAAGTCATAGCTAGTTATAGATCCCACTCCATGGATAATGATGTGCTTGAGACCTACTTGACCAAACTGGAGTCAATAGAAATATTGCTAAACACTCTGGTCACAGGAGATTTCAATTATCCCACCAGCAACTGGGAAACTTACTCTAGCCCTGACTCACTAGTGCTAAAGTTCTTTGACTTTGTTAACTTAAATACACTGGAACAAATTGTTCAAACCCCAACAGGAGGAATAAACATACTAGATCTGGTCCTCACTCACATGAGAAACAGATGCACCACCGCAAATGTCGGACCCTCATTAGTTAAATCTGGCCACAAATCAGTCACCTTCGAACTGGCATTAACAGCAGAATTCACAAAGGGTGAAGTCAGATTGAAAAACTTCACCAAAGCAAACTGAGTGCATTCCAAGGCCCACCTCCAGCTGGAAGTGGTAACTGTACTAAAGCTTACACTAATGTCCTGTACAATCATTTGTATAGGTGTATAGACTCTGCTGTTCCAGAGAGAATCAAAGCCAGAGCCCCAAGTAAAAAAAAAAAATCTGCCATGGTGGTAATCCAGCATCAACAATCTATACAAGAAATTCAAAAAAAGTTGCTGTCTAAGAAAACTAAGGCACGGTCCCAACAATGGAAAAGCACCCTCCCTCCTCAGCTTCAACAGGCAAATAAGACATGCCAAATCCTTTTAGGGTAACTTTGAGAAAAACTTAGCAAGCACAGCCAAGGATAATCATAAGGCCTTTTACAGCTATGTACATAGCTTAAAAGGTAGGATTCAAGCATGTGCCAAACTAGTGACTAATGATATCACACACACTGATCCTGCAGAGATAACAAACCTGCAAGTGGACAGATTTGGTCAAAATGTCACTCCCTTATCCTGTCCAAACTTATCAAAAACCTTGCCCCCAACCCGCCACTCTACATATCCAAAGAGCAGGTCATTAAATCCTTGTCTAAGGCAAAAAGCACAGCCTCTATGGGACAAGACAACATTCCAGTATGTCTTCTAAACAAACTAAAACATGAACTAACATCACCATTAAGTACCCTGTTTAATCACAGCCTAACCACTGGCTTTGTTCCTGAGGAATGGAGAACAGGAACAGTTATTCTACTCCACAAAGGTGGCTTAGCAACAGACCCAGGGAATTATAGATCCATAACTCTGATCAGCCTCATCTGTAAAGCCATGGACCTCATAAATAAAGACATAGGTGACCTCCAAACCCTGGATCCAGCCCAATTCAGCTTCATCAAGGGCAGATCTTGCTGTTAAACCTGGTGGATGTCTTTGAAAATGTGACCAGGGCCACTGACGAGGGCAAATCTGTGCACACAAAATACCTCCATTATGCAAAAGCCTTTGACACAATCCCACACTCGAGCATTACCAATAAACTTAGCAAACTAAATGTAAGCCCCTTTGTTGTAAGATGGGTTCTTAACTGGCTCACAGACCAGTCACATACTATCAGTGGGGGTGACTCCACATCAACTAGCAGACTGTCACCAGTGGGGTGTCGCAAGATTCAGTGCTGGTCCCTCTACTGTTTGGTATACACTTTTCAGAAGTTCAGGCCAAAACTAAGGGCCTGTGGCTGACCAAGTGCAGACAACTGCAAACTGGGTGCAGTTATTGAATCACCAAATTATGTCAGTATACTTCAGAAGGGTCTTATGCAGACCAACAACTGGTGTCTTTGTCATGGTCTCAAACTGAATGCAAAGAAATGTGTCTCATTCCCTTCAGTAAAAACAGTGTCCCTTCACACTGTCAAATTAACAACAACAGCCTATGTACCTAAGACGTAGTAAGAGATCTGGGATCACAAGTAGACTGCGACCTTAACTTTGACCACCATGCGTCTACTGTGGTAAGGAAGACTTTTCACATTGCACACTTGCTTAGCAAAGGTATCTTCTGTAGAGCAAAGGAGGTTATAACCCCTCTATACTTGTCCCTAATCAGGCCCATAATTGAGTATAACACCTATTTTGGCATGTACCGTACAAAACACCTGCAGTAATTGGAGAGACCGCAGAGGTTTCTAACTAAAAAGATCAAGGGACTCCAGCCCATGCCTTACACAGATAACTAAAGTCCCTGTCACTAAACTCAGTATCATATAGACTTCTTAGCGGAGACTTATGGCTGGCTTACAGAGCAATCTCCAACCCATACCTAATGAATTTGCTGCACATCTGTAAATAAAACAAGACTAGAGCTACCCATTCTAGGCACCTAAATATGGCCTGTGACTTGAATAGGACCTTCTGGTGGGATGATTTTGTCTCCCAGCAGCTGCCGTGTCTTTGGAATAGGCTGCCAATTCATGTGAAGCAGAGCAGCTCTATGTCACTGTTCAAAAGGAACCTGGATGAGTGGATGGGGCACATACCTCTCAGCCTCTTAGAGCAAGAAATCTGGACAAAGCCATGAATAAAAAGGCGGCAAAGCACCAAAAATAGGGACAATTTTTAAATATGGCTCTTAGAAATTTAGAATGTTAAGAGAATAACCGGCTTTGCATTAGCATGAATTTTCTGGAGGGTATTAAGTCTGAAACTCAAATCTCTGCAATTATTTCCTAACTTCAGTCTTTTTTGATTTGCCACTAATTTGCCAAAAAGCCACAATTTTATGAAAAACAGACCAAAAATATGGGGTAAAAATCTGGACATTCTGCAAAAATATGTACAGTTGAGAGGTATGATTGTGGCACAGTAAATTCTTACCGGGGATAGTGCCCACAATCCTCCTGGGCATAGGCAGTCATTAGTAAATATAATTCTGGGTACTGACTAGAGTATCTATGGGATTACATTGGGATGAAATGGCTAAGCTTGAAATTACCTCTGGCATGATAGCCTAGTAACCGCCTATGCTCCTGTGATCCTATGATCCTATGGAAATTTATTTATTTTATTTATTTATTTTACATTTGTTGACCGGGAGAGTCCGACTGGATACATGTCCATTTTCAGTGGTGGCCCAGGGAGAAAAGCTCCACAAATCAATTACAAGCAATTATAAGGAATATAACAGTAGCAATCGTATTCAAATAGACAGTACATAAGCATGAAAATTACAATTAGATACATAGAATAAAAACAACATTTTTACGATTTTTTACAGTCGAAATACATGATACATAAGTAAGAAGAATTACAGAATAAGATACAAAGGTGAGAGTTGCATCTTGAAAGTTGCATCTTTTACAATTTTGTATGGTTAGATTGTGTACAAGTTTGACATAGTCAGATTGATAGTAGTAGGCAAAACAACAGAGTTGAGTGGTAAGATATATAGACAAGGTATAAAAGCAAGTATAAAGATGGAGAAAGAAAAGAAAATTATAAAAAATGTGCCTAAGATATATAGACTAAGTATAAAAGCAAGTGTAAAGATGGAGAAAGAAAAGAAAATTATAAAAAAACTGTGCCTAGGAGTATTTTAGTGCCCCTATATGTATAGGTACTAATGGAGAGGCCAGGTATAGAGGTGACACTGTGAGGAAGTGGAAAATTTAAAAAAAGCTGCAGTTCCTTTTAGCGGTATAGGTCTGAAACAGAGACCAGCAGATTAGAGAAGAGGGTGGATATAGTTGGGGAGGTTGGCATGGAGGTGAACATAAACACGTGCATGCGAGTTTTAGGTTTTCTTTGAGTAGTCTTTTAAATGTAACCTTTGAGTCTGTTGAGGTAATAGCAGAGGGTAGGGATTTCCAAGTTTTACCTATATAATTTGGGAAGAGGGAGCTCTTGATCACCTTGATTAGCTTTTTATCACTAGAGCGTAGTTGTCTAGGGTAAGTTTGTAGTTTTAGTAGGTTGGCCAGTGCTGGAATTTCTATCTGGAAGAAGTAGCAGTTTGTGTGCAAAGGAAAGCTGATGAAAGGATAGGACATTAGGAAATTCAATCCAGTCAAGTTGTTTTAGGGAATTGCAGTGGTAGGATCGGTAGGGGGCACCGGTAGCAAATTTGGCAATTTGATTGTAGCAGGTGTTGAGCTTGGCAATTTCTGTTTTGGGTAGGTTGGTGAAAATGGATGAGGTGTAGAAAAGAGTAGAGAAGAGTTGAGTCTGAGCAATTGTTGTCGTGGTGGTTTGGGTTAAAAATGATTTAAGGGTCTATATTATAAAATCGAAAGTTTATTTACTCGAATACCTAAACATCGACACCTATTCTGTGAACCACGTATACACAGAATGCCCTAAACTGCAAAATTCAAAAAGTCGAACTGTCTTACTTGTCCCACCCCACCACCCACTATATACTATGTACACAAACAAACTAAATAAACCACATACATACACTAACCAAAACCCTACTTCTAACCCTAAACTAAACCCTACTTCTAACCCTACACTAAATCTTACATATACCACCATGTATGCACTTAACTTAACCCGCACCCTAACCCTAAGGTTCATAACTATCGCACACTTACCTTAAAAAGCTAAACCCAAACAAACTAAATAATCCACACACATACACTTAAGAAAACCCTACACTAAATCTAACATACATAACCATCTATGCACTTACGTCCCTAAGGTCTGTAACTATCGCACACTTACCTTATGGAGCTATACCGCAGAAGGCCAACCATGACAATTTGACGTTTTAGTTTTCACGCTTCTGGATGATCAATGTTTTCGCAGTTCGATGAAGATGGGTCGACGTTTAGGCGTTCGGGTAAGTAAATGTTTGTCTTTTTAATATAGACCCGTTTATTTTTATATAGACTGCCCACTTTTTTGTGGATGTTTTTAATGGTTTGATTTATATGCAGATCAAATTTGAGATTATTATCAATGATCACTCCTAGCAGTTTAGTATGAGTGTCCATCCCTGTACACAATATTAAATGGGTCGGGTATTGTGGTTGACTTGTTTGAACTAAAGAGCAGAAGTTTTGTTTTTTTTTTGGGGGGGGGGGGGTTAGTACTAGGTTTTTGTTAAGAAACCAGGTTTGACTTTTTGGGTGATGGAGAGGAGTTGCTGAGGAGCACTGGCTGAACAGAATAACAGTTGCATCTTGACAGATGCTGTGAAAATTATTGGTGAAAATGGAAAATAGGAGGGAATCTAGAATGGACCCTTGTGGGACTCCTGTGGTGATGAGTAGCAGTGAGGACAGGTTGTTGTCCCATCAAACTGCTTGTTTAAAGGTTCATAGGTTCATAGGTTTATACTAGGCTATCTGCCCTAAGGCATTTATAAGCCTAGCCCAAATTATTGTGGCTTACGCCACCCCTTATATGAAAAAATACTGTGCCCATTAGTTTGTTGTGCCTCTGTCCAGCAGTGACACAGAGTTGATTCCTGGGGTAAACCTACGATCTCCCATCCACAGGTCTAGATTTCTCTTGAACAGAGTCAGCGAGGTGCTCTGCCTCACATGGACCGGGATTTTATTCCACAGCATAGGGAGTCTCTGAGTGATAAATCTATCCCTCCAGCACGTCCTATTTATATCCGTGCTAAGGTTTAAGTCGCTTGCTCTAGTGGTTTTGGTGGATTTGGATTTTTGAGGTGGAGCATGTCCATTAATTCCGGGTTGGACATGGCCTTGTATGTCAGGCACATGTCACCTCTGAGCAGACGGTATGCGACTGAATAGAGCTGGAGTTTCTTCAATCTGGCAGCATATGACAGATTTTGGAGTCCCTTTATCCTTTTGGTGAGGAACTTTGGGGTCTCTCCAATTGCTGCAGATGTCGGGTGAGATACATCCCGAATGGGGCATTGTACTCGATCATTGGTCTGATAAGTGAAGAGTACAGGGAACAATGACCTCACTAGATCTGGATGTGAATCCCTTCATGATCAGGTGGGCAATGTAGAAGGTCTTTCTAACCACTTTAGCAATGTGAGTGTCAAAAGAAAGGCCACTGTCAACCTGGGTCCCCAGGTCCCTGATAACCTCTTCTGTGCTTAGTGGATTGCCACCTATATGGTAGCTTGGGGTTACCTTGTTTTTCCCGAAGGGTATGACTATACATTTTTGGCGTTTAACTTCAGGCCATGGCTCTGGCACCAGCTATCTGTTTCCGTGAGTCCCTTCTGAAGGATATCCGTGTCCGATGCACTTTCCACTATGGCCCAGTTTGCAGTCGCCTGCAAACTTTGTCAGCCAAAGTCCTCCCATGTTGGCCTGTACTTCTGAGAAGTAGATGCCAAACAATAGGGGCCAAGGACCGAGCCCTGTGGGACACCACTTGTGACAGGCTTGGAGTCTGACACAGCGCCAGCAACTCTAACCCTGTGGGTTCTGTCCTTAAGCCAGTTTGCAACCCATCTTGTGACATATGGGTTTACATTTAAGCTGGTAAGTTTTTCTACAATACCCGAGTGGGGTATTGTGTCGAAAGCCTTTGCAAGGTCAAGGTAGGCTGTATGGACTGCCTTTCCTCATCAATGGCCTTGGTGACTGTTTCAAGAAGTCAACCAAGTTCAAAAGGCATGATCTTCCCTTGACAAAGCCAAACTGGGTCGGGTCCAATGTCTGCAAGTCCCCTATATCTTTGTTTATGAGCTCCATTATGATCCTCTCCATAGCTTTGCAGACTAGACTTGTTAAGCTTATGGGGCGGTAATTACCAGGGTCCGTAGAGGCACCGCCTTTGTGGAGTGGGACCACAGTTGCCGTACGCCACTCCTTGGGCACGTATCCTGTGGTAAGGCTGAGATTAAACAGCTGCCTTATATGCGGGTTTAATTCCTCATTTAGCTCGTGTAGCACACAGCCGGGGACACCATCCGGTCCCATTGATGCTGTGTTTTTAGCTTTAGAGAGAGCAGCTTTCACCTGCGCATTTGAGATGTCCGGGAGGCTACACTCGGCTGGGATAGTTATCTCTCCTTTGGGGGGGGGGGGTGAAGTTTGCACTGAACCTGTCTGCCAGTATGTTGGCAATGTCTGTGGGTTCAGTGATTTTTGTATCATTTTGGACTAATTCTGAGCATATCTGGGAGTTTCCACCCAAGTTCCTAACATAGCTGAAAAAGGCCTTATGATTGTCCTTTGAATCCATGGCAATTTTTCTCTCAAAATTGGCCTTAGTTGATTTTATGAGTGCTCGTATTTTTTACTAATAATGATCAGGGGTGACTTCCTTTTATGGATTTTGTTCTATCATGTAATAGCTTTCTCCTCTTATTGTAAAGTTTGTTAATGGCTGGGGTCCACCAGACTGGACGTTTGCCCTTTGTGGAAAGAGTCTTGGTTTTATTTGGGATTGCCTGATCCATGCAGTCCTGGAGGTGTTCATAGAAGGCATTTGTAAGGGCTTCCGCAGCTTGGGTTGTGGTTTCCTCTGGCTCAGGGGCCTTGAAGGATACCACACCAGTCTTGAGTAGTGTGAAGTTTGCTTTAGAGAAGTTCTTCACTATGGTCTTTTTGCTTGGGGTGGGGGGATGTGGATTTCCAGTGAGATTAGTTTATGATCAGATCTCACCAATGAGGGATATACTTCCGTGTGGAGCATTTTGTCCCCATGTTTGTGACAATGAGATCTAGTATATTTTCTCCTCTCGTGGGAACAGTGACTAGCTGTTCCATGGCATTTGAATTTATGAACTCCAGGAACCGTTGAGCTAGAAAGTTAGGGCTTGAGTAATGTTCCCAGTCTATATTCGGGTAGTTGAAGTCACCCAATATGATGGTGTTTGGAGATACATTTATACCCTCCAGTGTCTTCAGGAAGGCTGTGTGGGGTTCCTGAGTTTGAGAGGGTGGCCTGTAGCATGCTACAATTTGTAGAGCAGTTTTGCCTATGGTTAGTTGCACCTGGATGGTTTCCAAGCTTGTGCGTTGCCACCAACCTGGAGGTGTGAGTATCCTTTATGAATATGGATACACCCTCCTTTTGTGGTGTGGTCCGGGTTTTGGGGCCGGAACGCATGATATGAGGTAAAACCTAATAGTGCCGGGTGCTCTCAGGAGCCTTGAACCAGGTTTCAGTTACAGCACAGACATCGATGTTCTCCATACTGAGAAGGGCCTCGAGTGCGTGCATTTTGAGATTTAGACTTCTGGCATTGAGCAGCATTACCCTCAGTTTCTTCCCATTTTGTTTTCTAGGGTGGTAGGTTTAGAATTTGAGCCTTGCCTAAAAAGGCACTATGGGGGTGGCAAGAGCCTTAGCCAATATCCGGAATCCCAGGGTGACAGGTGCAAGCCGTCCCTTGCGAAGCAGCGTGGCTTGTCAAGCATGTCATCCCAGGCAGACAGACACTGGATCCCCTTTGAATGACACCAGACATTAAGCCAATTGTTAAAGCTGATCATCTTGTCTCTATATTGTGGCATCATTCTTGGTGAAGGAAGGATACTGCTCAGGGTTAGGGTCATACCTGCCTGGGCTACATAATCAGAGAGCTCCTCTATGTCTCTTTTCATGTAGTCCAGGGAGGTACGTCTCAGGTCGTTCACACCAGCATGGACAATGACTGTGTCATATTTGTACTTGCCATGGAGTGACCCGAGTGCTTGTGTTATGTGGCGGATTCTAGCGCCCGATAGGCAGCTTACTGTGACCCTCTCCTTGTTCAGCCTGGTGAGTGGGACGCCAGTGTGTCTGACTATGGAGTCACCTATGACAAGTATGTTTGGTGTTGTATTTGGCCTTAAGGGCTGTGACTGCTTTGCACACTGCTTTTGTGGTTTATGTGTTGCTTGTGGGGTGTCTTGAGGTAGCAGTTGTTTGGGTGTCTGCTTTGGAGGCCTCTGCTGTTTAGGTAAATTTTACTCAGAGCCTCCGAGTATGTCTTTGTGTGTTTATGTGTTTGATTCAGTGGAGTGGTAGCATTATGTGAGGCTGGTTTTGTGGTGTGTGTAGTTGCCTTCTCCTCCTGTCTGGTCTTGCCAGTCCTGAGTTGAGAGAGCTCAGCCTCCAGTTTGGCTAAATAGCTGCATCTCTCGCAAGTATTTGTGTTATGTGGGAGGAGGAGAGGGTTGTCTGTGTACATGAGGCAGTTATAACATTGCCTCAAGATTCCCAGATTCACCAGCTGGACCGGAGAGGAGATTGACAACTGACCTTTGGACATGCTAGAATAATATTGGGAAATCCTTAATTGAAAACAAGGGCCAGTGGGGAGTGAGGGTGTAGTGCTTTTAATTTTTAGTGCTGACTTATATAATTGCTTTAGTGAGCAAGTGCCAGGTAACTTGAGTGCAATGTGTTACAAGTAACTAAATGCAAAACGACAAACAGTAACTTTCTTTCAAGTGAAACAAGGAAATAAGTACAGTAAGCAATGCAGATATCACTAGTGATCCACAGAAGCTGAGAAGTTGCGTATTAGGTGGAATTAGCTTCCAGGAAATAACAAGCAAACAAACAACAAGCATATAAACAAAGCTAGATTCAGTAGGCCTGGATCTAGTCTATGCTAGAGCAAACAAGGTGAACCAATTTCAGTAAGATACAGTTCAAATATTCAGGCACTATAAACCTTTAACCAGAAAATTCCCAGCTCAGAAGGGCAGAGTCCAGCCTCTTCTCCCACAAGAGTGCAGACCACAAACCTTCTTAATGTAAAATAACTGGCCTGAAGCCCAAGTGCCTAAACCAGAACTAATACACTTGGACACTGGGCTCTCAATCAGCAGTTCCCAACTTAGAAGGATGAAAGCTACCTGTCCTGCCACCACAGTGCTTGCCACAAACCTTCCTAATGTAAAACAACTGTTCTGAAGCCCAAGTGCTTAATCCAAAAGACTTGAATGATAGCTACACTTTAATCAATGTCTTCCTTGTAAGTAATTCTGAAAACATGCTAATGCATGGTTACTAAGACCCAGGTCAGTAAGGGCTTGAAGTAGTTTAGGATGATTGGCCATATCAAAGGCCTTTGACAGGTCCAAGAATCTGGCAGATTTTAAGTTGCCTATGTGCTTGTTTTGGTTTATGAAGTTTGTGAAAGAAAGTAGAGCAGTGGTGGTGCTGTGATCAGGCCAAAATCCATGCTGTGTGGAAGAGAGAAGTTGGTTGTTAAGTAGGTATAGCATGAGTTGGTGGTATACATATTTTTCAAGTATTTTAGCTAGTGGAGACAGGATGGCAATGGGGTGATAGTTAGTGGAGTAAGTTGAGGCACAGCCTTTGTGGAGGGGGGTGTGTCATATAGGAGGTCTTCCAGATAGGTGGAATAGTGGTTTCTGAAATAGATCTGTTTAGAAGGATGGATACTGGGAAGGGAATTTCATTGGAAGCCAACTGAAGGTATTCAGCATGGATGCCATCAGCTGTAAGTGTAGTAGGTTTAAGTTTGGTTAGCAGCCTTTTGATACATTAGGTAGGGATGAGTTGAAACTGGAAGGTTGTTTTGGGTCTATGTAGAGGTATGGAGCTATTAGTGGTGGTGGATGTGGACAGTTTTTGAATAAGGCTGGAGATTGTTTCTATAAAGCATTTGTCGAAGGTATCTGGTATATTTGTGATTTCGCTAGTGGAGGTAGCAGATGGTGTAGAGGGTTTCCGGGGTGGAGTAGTTTATTTATTCCTGCCCAGAATTTTTTGGGATTGTTTTGGTGACTGTTTTGTAGCTGTATGAAATAATTATTTTTATCTAGGAGGACGGCTTTTTTTGTATTGTTTCTAAGTTTTTGGAATTATTCCTTATCTGCTGGGGTTTTAGTAGCTCTCCAAAGACTCTAGGCTCTGTTCCTTACTGCTATTTTATTTTTAGTCTCTTTGGTAATCCAGGGGGCTGTTTTCACTTTAAGCTTTGTAGTATGGGCTGGAGAGTGGGCATTTAGGATTTTTAGGAAAGTATTATTGAAGTGGGTTACAGCTTTTTCTACGGGCAGTACTTTTAGTACATTCCAGTTATAGTGTTTTAGCTCAAGTTTTAATTTGTTAGGATTGAAGCTTTTTGTGTTCCTGGTTGTTTGTAATAAGGGAGTAAAGTAGTTCTGGGTTTTGAATTTTAGTAGAAAGGTGGGCTGGTGGTCACTGAGGGTGTCAGGAAGGGCACCTGTTTGGTAAGCAGTGTTAGTCTTATTTAAAAAGATCCAGTCTAGGAGGCTTTACTTCATTCTTGAATTTCCTAGTCTAGTGTTTGATTGGATGACTTGAGAGAAACTGTAATGGTTGATATGGTTAGTGGGGTTTTTGGCTGAACATATGTTCCAGTCGATATCAAAATCACCAAGAATGATAGTTTCCTGGAGCAAGTTTTGACTTGTCCATTGTAAAACGGCTTCTAGGATAGGGTTATTGTTACCTGGTGGTATGTAGCAGTTCATAGGTTCATAGATTAGTACTAAGCTAACTGCCCTTGTGAACCATTTTAAGCCTAGCCAATTATCCTTTGTGAGACTCAAACCCTGTACCTTGTATTTGTAAGGCAAACACCTTAACCATTAGGCCACCCTCCCAACTATATATAATGTTGATAATATTGATTGATTTTTTTTTGTCGCTAAGTTCGAGTTTAGCTAGGAGGTGTTCAGTATTATTAAAGGAAGAGAGTTGAAGATTAATAGTGGTTATGTTTAGGTTATTTTTTATAAAGTAATGCTACCCCTCCACCTTTTTAGACAGTCTGTCATGGTGCAGGAAATTGTGTCCAGTAGGGAGGAACTCATTGTCAGTTGTTGTGGGCTTTAACCAGGTTTCAGTAAGACACAGTATATCAGGGGAGTAGGTGGATAGCAATGCATGCAATGAATGTACATTATGGGGAATATGTGGATAGCAAAGCATGCAGTAAATGTACCTTATTGTTAATGCTCTACATATATAAGCTCAGGAGCAATAGGCTGGTTTTTGGTCTAGTAATGGGTAGTTGGCTGGAGGAGAGGGATGAGTTAACTGTGGTAGTCTGCATTGAGTTAGGCCCTGGATTTGAATGCATGTCTCCTGCCAGGATCAGCTGCTGGTTTATGTGGTGTAAGAGTTTTGTTAGTTTAGTTATGGTAATATATTTGCTTGTAGTTGGTGTCCTAGGAGTAGTTGAGAGGAGTCTGATTGATTTAGGTGCTATAGTAATGTGATGGTATATGCTTGCAGATATGTGTAGGCTGTATTGAGGCATGTGAGGATTATAAGTGGAGGTATGTTTTGTTGGGGCTGCATAGATAGTAGTAAGTGTGGTAAAGTAGGAGGTGTGGTAGTGTGTTAAAGTTAGGATAAGGAGGATAGCTGCATTACTTGTGAGGATAGTGGTTAACTTGTTATCCTATGAGGGTTTCATATTTGTAGGCAGGAGTATGGGAATGGGGTTTGATGTGGGATAGGCTAATGGAGGGTTTGTGGTGAGGGTATGGGGATGGGGTTAGATGTGGGATAGGCTGCACTTGCATACCTACCATTCCCTCTTACTCTTTATTCATTCCTATCATTCATGTCTGTGCCCATTTTCATCAGCACACTCTCCTTATACAGTGTATATTTCCTTATACTTGCCAATCCTGTTTAATCTACCCTCCATTATTTCATTCTTCAAATGATTTTTTAGTACACATTGCACAGAGTACACTTTTCCGTACTGTGTTATTACTGCTGTTATTACGTCATTTTTACCCCAGGTAGTCATTGCAGCTGTGCACACAATCTTGCCTAGAAAGGTTGTTCGTAAGCAAACCTGAATGCATCTTCATTCTGTGCTCATGCTGCTCTGCACGCTTTTCTGGCCAGTGACATTGTTGCTGACCATGACGTTGTGCTTGCATTCATGCAAGTATGATGAGCAGCACAAATATGCAATTAATGTTGCTGCTCATTGAGCTAACATATAAACTCGGTGGAGGCTTTGCACAAGGCCTACACAGAGTTTATTGAATCCCTGGGATTGTGTTCTTAAGGCAAACATCTTAACCATTAGACCAACCACCAACCCCCTATATATTTGCATTCAGCAAAACTGGTAATAACTCTGGTGTTGCTGTCATGATCAAGAAGAATTTTTCACATTATAGTTATCACAGGAAAATGTTTAATAGTCACAATAAAAAAATACAGTCTAAATAACCTAAGATGGATTTAACTTTATTATCTTTAAATACCATTGGCTTAAACAGTCCTAGCAAGAGATCAAATCTACTGAAATATTTACAACTGAACAAAGCACAAATTGTCTTCCTTTAAGAAACTCATTTCAAAACAAATGACAATTACAAATGGAATCCTAAGGAATAAAATTGAGCTAACACATAAACTCTGTGGAGGCTTTGCACAAAGCCTACACAGAGTTTATTGATTCCCTGATCTTAAAATCATCAGCTCCACAAATAGGCAATGAATAAATAATATATACCAACCTCAAAATAAACCAAAACAAAACCATCAACATAATTGGATGCTACTTCCCACCTGGCCAAAACATCCCTTCACTAGAAAACCTCCTTAGCTGGTCTACCCACCATCTCACCCAAGAAACTATAATTTTAGGTGATTTCAATATTGACTGGCAATCCTGTTCTGGCAACCATCCAACCCATAATGTAAACCTTCATGGCTTCACCCAACTAGTCCAGTCGCCAACCAGGATAAATAAAAACTCCAGCAAGTACACTGCTTCGATACTAGTCAGTAAGAGCCCCCAGTCATATATAACAGGCTGCTTATCAGATAGCCTCAGTGATCACTCCCCAGCATTCTTACTCAAAAAATACCTATACCAAGCTAAACCTGTCATCTACCACCAAATACGTAAAAAACTAAACATTAACCCACTCACATTCATCTCATCCCTCAAAGAATGTAACTGGCATCCTCTAAAGTACCTCAGTCTTGATGACGCAGTTGAATTTTTAATACTACCTTCCTGAGCATCCTTAATTACCATGCCCCCATAAGACTTTCCAGAAACAAAGCACAACCCTCCCCATGGCTACAGAAAACCACTAAGTCAGAAATGAAAAACAGGGATAAAGCCTGGGGCCACTGGTGCAAAACCAAAACCCCCTCAACTAGACAGAAATTTCTAGAACTATGAAATAGAGTCAAAAAGCTAATAAAACAGGACAAATTCCAATGCTACCAGTCTGCCCTAGACTCCTCCCAACACAGCCCCAAACAATTCTGGTCCTCCATAAACTCCATCCTCCACCCAGGTAAAGTCAGTACCCCTCATCCTAACATCCCTCACTCCTCCAAAAATATTGTTACCTCATTCAACACACACTTCACACAAACCATACTATCACTATCTAAACAACACAACCCCCCTCCCCTCCAACCCACACCTTCAACTAGTAATCGCCCCACTGCCTTCTCTTTTTCTCCTGTACCTACCTCCAACATAAAAAACTCTTAACTAAACTTAAGACCACAAAATTAGCAGCAGACAACCTCCCAAGTGAATACCTACAAATCGCAGCTAATGCTCTGGCCTACCCAGTATCCATCTTGATTAACCGATCTCTGTCAGAAAGTTATGTTTCAACACTGTGGAAAGTATCACATATAATTCTCCTCCACAAAGGTGGCCCCACCACAGAACTAACCAATTACTGCCCCATAGCTATTCTCTCTCCACTCTCCAAAATACTAGAGAGATGCATACACTCTCAGGTCTCAGACTACCTCCTTACTAACAACCTCCTTTCCAATACTCAGCATGGTTTCCGACCAAACTATAGCATCACCACTGCCTTACTCTCCTTTACTAACACTATCCTTCAGCATAAAAACAATGGATCTCTCTCCTCTGCTACTTTCCTAGACCTATCTAAAGCATTTGACATGGTCCCACACAAACAACTCATCTCTGTCCTCAATAACCTATCCTTCTCTCAATCAGTCAACAACTGGTTTCAGAGTTACCTGTCTGACCGTCAACAATACATTGTATGGCAGAATGACATATCTCCCCAACTACCTGTCTCCATAGGGATTCCCCAAGTATCCATCCTTGGACCCCTAATCTTCTCTGTTTTCACCAATAATCTAGCCTGTGCTACCAAACATGGCACACTCATACAATACGCAGATGACTCAACCATCATCTGCTCAGCCCAGTCCCTACCCAAACTGCAAAAAGCCTTTTCCTCTGTTGAAACTTGATTATCCGATGACCAATTAATACTCAACCCAAACAAAACTAAACTATTCATCTTCCAACCCACCAAATATACTCAAAACAACTCTCACTTTAACATCACAGCAAAAGACAACACCACTATATACCCAACTGAACACACCAAATTGCTAGGAGTGGAAATAGACAATAAACTAAAATTTGACATTCACATATCCATGACCATAAAAAAAGTCCACAAAAATCTAGGAGCATTATACAGAAATAAGCAACATCTCACCAAAGCAGCAAAGATTTCAGTAGCAAATTCCCACCTTATCTCCACCCTACTTTATGCCTCTCCAATATATACCAATCTAAGGCAATGCGATCTAAACAAGCTAGAGATCTGCTACAACAAAATCACCAAATTCGCCACTGGGGCATCCTACCATAGTCACCACTGTCTCTCACTTGCTGAACTGGGCTGGCTTGAACTCCCTCACCTCTTTCAATGGTATCAACTTTCACTTGCCCACAAACTAGCAAACCATCCACTAAATGCCCCATCCCTCCAGAATCTACTCCAACCCTATCACACCACCAGACCACTAAGATCCAGCAACAAAAATCACTTGCAGATCACTAAAGCCAATAACTCTGATGGTGAAGCACTATTCTCTTGCACCATAGCCAAATTATGGAACTTCCTCCCACCCACAATTACCTCCGTACCATCATGCACCCACTTCAAAACTTTACTAAAAGCACACCTAAAAACATGTTGGCTATGTCCTTGCAATTCCCACTCTAATATCACCCACCCCATCCAACCACTACCTTTCTTTCCACCCCATTAACTACCTTGATTATAGCAAGCTCAGATGCTCATAAGCCTCGTACTTATTATACAGCAGGAACTTCTTATTGTAACATTTGTTGATGTCTGTTATGTACTTCGCAGATAAAGATTCTAGTTGTCTACTGATGTACTATGTTCTTAATCTGTAAATATGTTTGTAATTAATTGCTATGTTAATCAAATTGTTAATCACTATGTAATCCAATGTAACTACTGTCTGTTTATTTTAACTGTGGAGCTTTTCTCCCTGGGCCTCTGCTGAAAATGGACCTACGTCCAGTCAGACACTCCTGGTCAACAAATATAAATAAATAAATAAATAAATAAATAAATAAATAAATAAATAAATAAATAAGGAATATATGATATTGGTGCAATCCACTTATAAGACAAAGACAAAAGGAGTAACACTTTTATGGAAAACAAATGTGATTAACCCAGAAATCATTTATAAGTATGAAGATAAAGAAGGCCTTATGGCATTAGTAATAGTTAAATATAATAACAGAATATGGAGCCTAGCCAATCTGTACTGGTTCCCAGGCATTGGAACAGGAACTGTTAAAAACACTTTGATTTCATGTCCAATCATTATAAAGGCAACTTAATATTAGGAGGAGATTTTAACTGTATATTTGATATTTTTGAAACTACAAATAAAAGACTGCTGCATACATCTGCTGTATCAAAAGCTTTAAACAAGTGGGTAGAATCATTTCATCTTGTAGATACTTTCAAATTTAAAGAAGATACATTTTTGTTGTTTTCCCATCACAATCACAGATCTGGTACTCAAACTAGTCATTTGCTGCCCATGACTTGCACTCTAAAATCATTAATTTCTCAATAACTCCCTGTCCATTTACAGATCACAATTCATTGATACTAAAACATCAAAATGGGTACAAACCATTAATCTTTAACTCCAGAATTCTAGCATATATAACTAAAATAAAAGAGTTCAAACCCTGGTTATTATCTGAATTACAGTTCTTCTTAGATATTAATTACATCACAGAGATAAATACAATAATGATATGAGACTCATTAAAAGCTTACATGTATGGTAAAACTCTAACTTAGTATAAAAAAAATCAGAGAATGGGATTCTGAATTATTAGATCTACAATCCAAACTTTTGTCAGTAAAAGCTAAAAAAATCTAAATCATTTGGAGATGAAAATGAAAGTAGAACAATAAATACAACAAAATTCTAACACATACAACTAGTTTAGCTTCAGAAAATCTAAAAATGAATACCTTGGCCACTTCTCCCAAATATCTACATACTTTATCTACAAGAATCAAGATACAATCAAAAGCTAATAACATTAAAAGTATCTTCTATGAAAAGAAAGGGAAAAATGTCTTGGATATAGGTGACATTCTTGATGCCTATAAAAATCACTATATGGAATATTTTCAAAAAGAAAATATACATATTGATCAATTAAATCTAGATGAAAAATGTTTTAATATAAAAAAATACCAGAAAAATTAAAACTAGATTTGCAAGCACTCATATCCTACAAAAAATACAGATACAATAAAAGAGGATAAAAAATAATAAAGCTCCAGGTATAGATGGCATAATTATGGAAATATATAAACTTTTACCTTCAAAGATACTATCCCTCTTTCATAAAACTCTATTAGAAATTCAGTCACAAGCTTTAATAGAACCCTCTTGGAGATATTCCTTAATCACACCAATTGTAAAGGAAAACAAATCACCAAACCCCTGTGCCTCATATAGACCTATATCATTATTAAATGATGAGTATATGATATTTATGACAATATTAACTAACAAAATGAAAATTCCAGGGTCTATATTAGATCAGCGAATGCTTAAAAAACAGAACGCTGATTGATCGACCTTATGTAAGTGAAAGCTTACAATCTCGAACTGTCAGATCAGCGATTTTTTCCTAGGGAAAAAAATCACTGATCCAAAACACATACACACAACACAAGCACACCAAACAAACAGAAATCCACACACATACACCTAAAATCTGACACCTAACCCTACACTAAACTATGCACACACCACTAACTACCTACTTATCTTAACCCAAACCCTAACCCTAAGGTCCGTCACTATCGCACGCTCACCTCACCTGCTCCCTAACCCTAACTCACCTAAACCCACCCTAACCCTTACATCCACACAATCGCACACATACCTAACCCAAGCCCTAATCATAATTTACCTAACCCACCCTAACACTCACATCCACACAATCACACACTTACCTGAATCTGACCCATAACTTTCCACCACAGCACTGAAAATACTGAAGCAACAGAAACAGACAAACAAATTCTTTCCCTAGAAAAAAAATTGGGTTTCTGTTGCTTCGATATTTTGAACATTCGCTAAGATAAGCTCGAGCAATCAGCATTTACTTATTTAAGCATTTGCTGATCTAATATTGACCCAAAATTTCACTATCCAAAATAACAAATAATGATCAGACTGGATTTATATATCATAGGTGCACACATGACAATATTAAAAGGATAATTTCTCTTATAGATTACGTTAATAAAGAAAATAAAGTAACACTCATAATTGGCTTAGATATAGAGAAAGCCTTTGATTCCCTAAATTGGGACTAATTATTCAAACTCCTAATGCTATTTGAATTTCCTGCATCCATTGTTCATCTCCTAAAGAATATATATACAAATAATTTATTGTACCTCAAGTTAGGTCTTTTTACCTCGGAATCTATGCATATAACAAAAGGCACTAAACAAGGATGTCCCATGTCACCGATTCTATTTCCTCTGGCTATTGAAATATTGGCAGATTCAATTCGTAACAATATAAAAATCAAAGGAATAGATGTTTATGAACAATACAATTCTAAAGTAATGCTATGTGCTGATGACATATTACTAACAGTATCTAATGCAAAAGAGACATTAGAAGAATTAGACATATTAATTGACGAATTTCACGACTTCAGGACGCCATTTCAAAAAATCAAAATAAAAATTTTTATTTTTAAATAAATAAAAAGAACTGCAGACTCTGAGGGATAACATCATAGGGAAACAAGAATCTACCTTAAAATATCTAGGAATTGAGTTATGCAATTATAATAATGAATTAGTCTCAAAAAACTACAATAATATCATCAATACAATTAAAATCTTTGTAGAAAAATGGAACAAAATAATATTAACATTTGAAGATAGACTACAGTTAATAAAAATGGTTTTACTGCCCAAGATCCTATATACTTAAGAAATAAATTCATGCCTAATAAAATTTTTATGTTTTCCCAAAAAAAAAAACAGAATAGCTTTAATGTATCATATCAAACCATGGAAACAGGGAGGATTAAACTTTCCCGATATAGAAACATATATAAAAGCATCAATATCTCAAACAATGTCAGATTGGATAAGTCCAAATTAGTCTGCAAATTGGAAAGAATTACTAACTGTAATATCAATAAATTAATTTGATTTACAAAAAGAAATTCAAATATCAGATAAAAACAATTTGCCATGGCACATATTATGTATTTGTATGCAATATAACATAACTAAACCCACTAAAACTCATATGATTAATTATTACATTGACTCATTTAGGAAAATTATTAATGCAAATATAGATTTAAAAATCTGGTTTGATCCTTTAACACCATTTATAGTCACAAAGAACTTTCCACATAAAATATATGGTGAAATTATTAATTCCTGGGAATATAAAGGATTTGTTTGTTGACTCCAATGTATCAAAAAACTAAAAGTTTTAGATATGTAAGAAATAAAAACAACATACAAAATTCCACAACAGGACTGGCAAACTTCACAGAGTATTCTATCATATTTGCAAGATTTAAGTAGAATAATTAACAATTCTTCATTTAAAGAAATACCTACATTTACGAAATACATACATGAAATCATATATAATGACTTTGACATGGGAAAGAGTGTTTAAAAATTTTACAAAACATCAATAAACTATAAAACAACACCCAAAACTTCATAGTGGAAATATATAACAAA
Source organism: Protopterus annectens (assembly GCF_019279795.1). Taxonomy (NCBI): domain Eukaryota; kingdom Metazoa; phylum Chordata; order Ceratodontiformes; family Protopteridae; genus Protopterus; species Protopterus annectens. The sequence goes on from NC_056744.1 coordinate 178,176,421, forward strand.
AGGACACTTAATATAGTTAACGGACGATATTAAAACAAATATCTTATTATCGATAAAATATACATCCTTTGCATAATACTGGAAAGTTTTTAATTGGAAATGCTTGCACAGAGCATTTTTAACCCCAGACAGAATCAATAAAATTAGTTCTTCCATAAAAGGAATATGTTGGAGATGTGAGCAAGTACACAGTGCAGATTGGAACCACATTTTCTTTGATTATGTTAAAATTAAGCCATTTTGGAATGGTATTAAAAACTTTCTACACGCTTTATTTAATGAATCATTTTATTTAACTAAAGCTCTTGTATTATTAAATGTGAACAAAGGTACTCATTTAAATAGGTCAAATATGTATCTAGTATGGACTATACTTGCAATTTCAAGGAAGAGTATAACAAGAAGATGGAATACTAACACAATACCAGCTTTGGAAGACTTTTACAGCCTACAGAAGACCACAGCATTATTGGAAATTAAACTTAAAGAACTAAGAATTTATCCAAAGCCATTTATCAACAACCCTTGCAGAAAAGTCTTATTGTTGATTGACACTATACAATAATTGGTCAGACACTCTGATAATGGATTGGACATACTTATAAAGTAACTCTATACATTAAGATCTGTTATAGTGTCAGGCTAGTGTAAATAGTTATTTAAGATAGTATGTATAAATACTAAGGAATTCATTCAAATGTATTTGAAAAATAAAAAAAAAAATCTGAGGAAAAAGAAATAATTTTTCTTTTCACGTGGTACAAGAGCAGAAGGATGAATAGGGTAGGTTTGTTACTGCTGAAAGTAATGTCTCCAAGCTTAAGTAAAGACTGGATTATAAAGTTTGCTCGTGGTGATTTTTGTTTCTTACTACAGCTATCTAGTAACTAATAAATAGTTTAGCAAGAAAAACAATTGCATTTTGGTTGAAAAAGTGAACTATACCGACCCTTATGCAACAGGCAGTCTGTGAGAACATCTGATTGAGTGACTGCCATTTTGGCTAACAAAGACAAGCGTTTTTTTGTTTTGCTTTGTTTCTTTTGGTAGGGCTGAGGATTTGTGTGTGAATGCATCTATGTTAGGGTTAGAGTAGTTTTTTGATAAATGTAGTGCATTTGTGACTGTGTGTGTGTGTGTGTGTGTGTGTGTGTGTGTGTGTGTGTGTGTGTGTGTGTGTGTGTGCGTGTGCCTGCGCGCGTGCGTGCCTGTGTGTGTGTGTTTTAAGTAAAGTATGTACTGTTTTTGATAACTCCATATTTTAAAGTGTTTTTCTTTGAAAAACTTAGTTTCAGAAAGTGCAATTTAATATGTTTGTCCAAACCCATATATAAAGATGGATACATAGATAAACAGATAGATATGATTCTATTGGTAATAGTTAAAATTCACTATTGCCAAACAGCAAGGCATTTTCCCCAGAGCACATTACAACAAATATGCATTAAAGAAGAAATAAAAACAAGTTCTGCAAGCAACCCTGCACCCCTTACACCTCTGGTGCTTATGTATGCCAACTCCAGTTATTTTGATATCAATGACTATTTTAAGTTCAAACTCAGCTTTTAGCTTCTCACTGGTTCCATTAAGTTCTTTACCTGTTCGCTTAAAAGTACTGTTAAGGCAGGTAGCATGAGGCATCTTATAAGCATCAGATAATTTCTTCCTTATATAACTGATTTATCTGGGTATTCTACCATAAGAAGTTTGTTTTCAAAGTTCTCATTATATTTTGCATTACATTTGGTGTGACTATGGACTGCCTTATTAATACAAGAAGAGATGTGTAGTAGTAGACATTTTAAAAAGTCATCAGAAATAACCAGTTAAGAATCCTAGAAGCAGTGTTACAGTTGTATGTCTGATATTCTACTCATTTTTGTTTCTTGTGAAACTGTCTAAAGTGAGAGAAATTAAATTCAGTTAAAAAAAGCTAAATAATGCAACTGAACTGAAAACCTTTGGTTAATATGCACACTACTATAGAAGTAATTGTAACAGCAAATGAGGAATGGTAGTGGTAATCTTGTCTCATACTTTGAAGATAAACAGGCATGTGAGATGATATGACTTTGAAGGCTACTAGGATGCTGGGATTAATAAGATGAAACATCACCAGCAGAAAACAAGAAGATATTACCATTTATAGTGACACATTGTAAAATCTTACTGCGTTCATCTCTGGATACCTTAGTTTCATTTGTTTGTTATTTGTTTACATATTTGTGTCTTTGCCGTTGTTTACATGGAAAATCTCACTGGGTAGAAAAAACATCCCTTTCCAGTAAAGGGCCTGGGAGAAAAGCTCCCCAGTAAGTGACATATAGATATTAGATTTACATTTTCATAATTTACATTGAGACAAGATTGCATTTAGTGTAAAAAAAAATTCCGCACAAAGTCATGCATGCAAATAAAATGATAATTTCTGCTGTGCAGTTTATGATAGCTTTTGTGAACGTACAGATAGTACATCAAATTGGGATAGGAGTTAGACAAATTGTATGCACCATTTGTGATAGTTTTATTGAACATGTAAGAAGTACAAAAAAATCAGGATAGGGGATTGTCAAAGTGTACACAGGTATGTAAACAAGTCACCTGTTGTTGATTATCCATCATGGTTTGGAAGAAATGAAACATACATGACAGAGATAAGAAAAATGAGTTCAAATTTTAACTTAAGGAAGAGAAGAGTTTGGGCAAGAAAAAGAAGGCCGAGAATGAGAAACAGTTATGGAGTTGTTTACATATTGTCTATATAAGTTAGCATGGGGCCAAGGACACAGCCAAATGTCAATTAAGTAAGCTCTTATGTGTATTTTGAAGGAGGCTATATTGTATTCTTTGTGTAGGAGGTATGGAATGGAGTTCCAGATTTTAGAGACTGAGAAAAGGAAAAAAAGTCTCCTGATGAATTTTTGGGTTTGGTGATTTGAAGGAGTTTGTCAGCACAGTGAAGTGACCTAGAAGTAGTGTGTAGTTGGACAAGGTTGACAAGTGAAGTCAATTTTTCTAGTTTGTGTAGAAGTTTGTGTATTATGATGAGTTGGGAAGTTTTAAGCAGGTAAGCAGACTGCAGCACAAGATCGCTAATTCAGACATAAGAGACTTGCAAAAAGTGAAACGAATTACATAAAGCAAGAAATGAGCAAGCAGTACCATGCATTGAGCTGAAAGATGGAGGCACCCATGACTATGCCTATCTCCTGTTTGTTGAATATAGTGAAATGTATACAAAGTTTCATAGTCTTTACTACACTATTGATTTGTGAGGATCATAAAAAGCCTAGCCTTACATTCCCATGGTAGTTTTTTGCCATTATATTTTGTAGATGAATAATCCAGAGGTGGTCAGAATAAGGAAATGTTGGTACATTTATTCATTGTCCATATCCATTTGGGACATGGGTGCTAAACTGGTTATGAATTTGCAGTTTCCCATCCATTCATCCAAATTACATTTGAATAGAGTAAGAGAAGTACTTTATTTTATGTCAAGTGGAAGATGGTTCCATAGAAGAGCCATCCTCTGAGATACACAGATATTCCTCCAACATGTTTTATTTATATTGTAAAAGAGTGAGTGTTCATGCTACCAGTGAACTTGCAAATGTGTTATAGGTTTGATAGGTTAGGGTCTGCTGAGGCTCTATGTGCAAATCAGAGTTTAGCTGTTAGCCTGTATGATACGGAGAAGATGGATAAGGCTTTATCATTGGTCTGCAGAGTTTTTGTGATTCAGGCCTGTGATTATTTTTAATGAGAAACCGCAGTTGTCACTCCAGTGAGACATTATATTAAATGATCAGCCTGTTGACAGAGAAAAATGGAAGGATTGCATTCCTGGACCTGTATGCCATCTATTTAGATATAAGCAGTGGAATGAAAAAGGACTGCCATACCATAGTAGATAATATGGTTAATTTGTATTGTTTGTCAATTATGGTACCAAGGAGCTTTGTGTGACATTCTGTTTTGATAATGGTGTTGTTAAGTGAGAAATGGTAAAGGCGGATTTGTGATGGGAAAGTGATTTTGGTAGGAAGAGAAAGAGTTTATTTTATTATTATTATTTATTTTATTTTTTTTTTTTGGATTTAAGATGTGCTGGTTTACTGTAAGCCATCTTTCAACAGAAAGGAATGAGTTTTGGGTGAGTATGTGAAGATGAGAGATGTCAGAGAAGGTGATGATTGTAGAGTCGTCTACATATTGTGTAAGAGAGGAGTGGCTGCAGGACATGTGGAGGTTGTTAGTAAAGATAGTGAATAGTAGGGGCCCTAGAATGGGGTCCTGGGGGACTACTGCTTGGATGGGTAGGAAGGAGGAGCAGGAAGTGTGCAACCTGATGGGCTGTAGCCTGTTGGTAAGGTAACTGAAGAACCAGTTATGAGTGGTGGATGAGAGGTCAAGTTCAGATAATTTTGATAGTAACTTAGAGTGAGATACCGTATCAAAGGCTTTTGAGAGGTCTAGGAACAGACAGAATACTAGCTGGTTATTGTCTCTAGCTTCCACTACAGTATGAGTAAAAGATATAAGGACAGTAGAGGTTCTGTGGTTTGGCTGAAAACCATGTTGGGTAGAAGTCAGAAGGTTTTCTTGGATTAGCAGTTTGAGAAGCTGAGAGTGTATGCATTTTCAAGGATTTCTGAGAGTCGGGAAAGAATGGCTATAGGTCTGAAATTGGAAGGGTCAGTGGAGTTTCCATCTTTATGTAGAGGTAATGTACAGAATCTTCTTCTTTCAGCTGATCCCATTAGGGGTCACCACAGCAGATCATCTGTTTCCATTTCTACCTGTACTCCACATCTTGCTCTGTCACACCAACCACCTGCATGTCCTCTCTCACCACATCCATATACCTTATCTTAGGCCTTCCTTTTTTCCTCTTACCAAGGAGCTCCATCCTTAGCATCCTTTCCCAATATACTCAGCATACCTCCTCAGCACATGTCCAAACCAACACAATCTTGCCTGGCTTTGTCTCCAAACTGTCCTCCTTTAGCTGACCCTCTAATATACTGATTCTTAATCCTGTCCATCCTTGTCACACTCAATGCAAATCTTAATATCTTTAACTCTGCCACCTCTAGCTCAGACTCCTGCCGTTTTGTCAATGCCAGGCTCTCCAATCCATATAACATAGCTGGTCTCACTATCCTCTTGTAGACGTTCCCTTTCACTCTTATTGCTACCCATCTGTCACAAATCACTCCTGACACTATTTTCCACCCGGTCCACCCTGCCTTTACTCTCTTCTTCACCTCTCTTACACACTCACTATTACTCTGAACTGTTGCCCCCAGGTATTTAAACTCATTCACCTTCACCAACTCTTCTCCTGCATCCTCACCATTCCTCTATCTTCCCTCTCATTCACACACACATATTCTGTCTTAGTCTTGCTGACCTTCATTCCTCTCCTCTCTAGAGCATATCTCCACCTCTCCAGGTCTCCTCAACATGTTCCCTACTCTCACTACAGATCATAATGTCATCCACAAACATCATAGTCCAAGGGGACTCCTGTCTGATCTCATCTGGCAACCTATCCATCACCATTGCAAATAAGAAAGAGCTCAGAGTTGATCCGTAATGTAATCCCACCTCCACCTTAAATGCATCCATCACTCCTATCACAGACCTCACCACTGTCACACTACCCTCGGACATATCCTGTACCACTCCTACATACTTATCTGCCACTCCTGGTTCTTCATACAATACCACAACTCCTCTCTAGGCACCATGTCATATGCTTTCTCAAAGTCCGCAAAGACACAATGCATCTCCTTCTGACCTTCTCTATACTTCTCCATCAACATTCTCACAAATGCAAAAATCGCATCTGTAGTGCACTTTCCCAGCATAAAACCACACTGCTGCTCACTAATTATCACCTCCTTTCTTAACTTACCTTCCACTACTCTTTCCCATAACTTCATGCTGTGACTAATCAGTTCCATCCCTCTGTAGTTACTACACCTCTGCACACCACCCTTATTCTTACAAATTGGTAGCAAAACACTTCTTCTCCACTCCTCAGGCATCCTCTCACTTTCCAAAGTTCATTAAATGATCTAGTTAAAAACTCCACTGTCATCTCTCCTAAACACCTCCATGCTTCCAAAGGTATGTCTTTTGGACCAATAGCCTTTCCATTCTTTGTCCTTTTCATAGCTGTCGATACTTTCTCCTTGCTAATCCATGGCACTTCCTGATTCCCTATCCCCACATCATCCATCCTTCTTTTACTCTCATTCTCTTCATTCATCAGCCCCTCAAAGTCCTCTTTCCATCTGCTCAACACATTCTCCTCACTTTAAGTAAGTTTCCCTCATTATCCTTTATCACCCTAACCTGCTGCACATCTTTCCCAGCTAGGTCCCTCTGTCTAGCCAATTGGTACAGGTCCTTTTCTCCCTACTTAGTGCCCAGCCTTTCATACAACTCTCCATACACCTTATCTTAGCCTCTGCCACCTCTCTCTTCACCATACATCTCCTCTCCTTATATTCCTGTCTACTTTCTTCATCTCACTGACAATCCCACTTCTTCTTCTTTGCCAACCTCTTTCTCTGTATACTTTCCTGTACTTCCTCATTCCACCACCAGGTCTCCTTGTCCTCCTTCCTCTGTCCAGATGTCACACCAAACACCTTGCTAGCTGTCTTGCTTACCAGCTCTGCTGTAGTTGCCCATCTATGCAGCAACTCTTCACTGCCATGCAGTGCCTGTCTTAACTTTACCCTGAACTTCACCTCACAATCACCCCTTTTCAAATTCCACCATTTAATCCTTGTCACTGCCCTCACACTCCTCCTCCTCTTGATCACCAATGTCATCCTGCAGACCACCAGGCTATGCTGCCTAACTACACTTTCCCCTGTCACCACTTTACAGTCTCCAATCTCCTTCAGACTGGTCCTCCTACATAGGATATAATCCACCTGTGTGCTTCTTCCTACACTCTTGTACATCACACTATGTCCTCCCTCTTCCTAAAATATGTATTCACCACAGCCATGTCCATCCTTTTCACAAAATCCACTACCATCTCACCTTCTGCATTCCTTTGCTTAACACCATAACTACCCATCACTTCCTCACCCCCTCTGTTCCATTCACCAATATGCCCATTGAAATCTGCTCCAATCACCACTCTCTCACCCTTGGGTGCAGTCATCACCACTTCATACAACTCACTCCAGAGTTTTTCTTTCTCATCCCTTGCACACCCAACTTGTGGATCATATGGGCTAACAACAGTCATCATCACACCATCAATTTCCAGCTTCATAAACATCACTCTATCTGACACTCTTTTCACCTCCAACAAACTCTTGGCATACTGTTCCTTCAGGATAACCCCTACCCCATTTCTCCTCCCATATACACCATGATAGAACAATTTGAACCCACTTCCTATACACCTGGCCTTACTCCCCTTCCATCTGGTCTCTTGCATGTGCAATATATCAACCTTTCTTCTCTCCATCATATTAGCTAGCTCTCTTCATATACCAGTCATAATGCCAGCATTCAAAGTTCCTACCCTCACTACCAGACTCCTAACCTTCCTCCTCTCTTCCTGCCTTCAGGCATGCCTTCCCCCTCTTTTTCTCCTTCTCCTTCGGCTAACAGTAGCCCAATTTCCACCAACACCCTATTGGCTAACAGTACTGGTGGGGGTCATTGTTTACCTGGGCCTCGACCGATCCAGTATGGAAATCTGTATTGTTGTCCACATATGCCATTTGGCAAAAGTTTTACACCAGATGCCCTTCCTGACATAACCCTTTCCATTTATCCAGGCTTGGGACCAGCATGAAGAAATGCACTGGCCTGTGCATCCCCAGTGGCCAAGTTAGAGGTATTGAATAGAATGATTTCCATATACCGGGGACTGTGGATTCTTGTATTGATTTGTTTTTTAGTATAGTAATAGGGTAGGCTATAGAGTCTGTGGCGAGCTTGAGAAAGAAGGGAGGCAAGTTATCAGTAGATGGAGAACATGGTTTTAATTTGTGAAGGAGTGACTTGATGCAGGTGGTGGGGACTGGCTTCAGTGAAAAATGGGTTTTATTAAAATGAGTAGGAAAACATATGAACCTATGATTTACACTCAGAAGTGAACTTTTCCCCATTTATGTGAAGTAGAGCTCTTCCCTAAGCCTATTTAAATACAATTTGGACCAAAGGATTGGAAACCACAAATTCATCCCTGGCTTGTTCCCTGTGTCCCTTATGGACAAGGGCAGCTTTTCGCCTTGTCCCTTATGGACAGTTTTAATCCAAATCCAAATTTATTTACTGAATTTTATGTTTAAAAGCACATGTTCCACCTGGATTAAATGGCTTTATTTCTTTGAAACCATTACTGAAAGAACATCTGAAAGTTTAAACATTGTTTCTCTAATAATTTATAATATCATCATTATAATTTAAGAAAGTCCTCTGTTTAAATATTTTATATACTGCTTTATGCATATATTTTTATAACGGTTTACTATCAAAGTTTTGAGGTTACTTACCTCGACTATTCACATCCCTGACCCAGAACAATGAAACAGCATCATGCTGATTGCTTAGAATGTGAATTCTTTAGGAGGAAAGAATTGACAATCGACCGCTCACCATCCAGAAAAAAAAACATCTGCGACAAGGTGGAAAATTTCTTTCCAACCATTTTGCAGGGGGACAAGCCCTCCTGCAGCCGCCCACAACCCTTGCTACTTATATATTCTAACTCCAAGATCATACTACAGTGAGAAAAAGAGTAATTTTCCCGATTCCCACTGTAGTGTGATGCACTCCAAAACACTGACATTCCAAACTGCGAACACAATCTCCATATCGTTTCAAAGTTGACAGGAACTGTGTTCGCAATTTTGCCTCTCTGCCACTCTGTGTTCATCCTTCTCACTGTTGAGGTAAGCCATCTCGATATTTTGATTGTAAACCTTTCATAACATATACGTATAGGCTTTTTATATACACTTTTTCATACATTTGAATGTTATGTGCATTTTAAATGTCAAGTGGTCTCTTTAAATGTCAAAGGTTTTTGAAAATGTCATGTGGTTTTACATCCCTCACCTGTCTAGTATTTTGCTCATGTGGTCAAGGTTCTAATATTTAATCAAAGTAAGTTACACTGCTGCTGCACAGACCAATATAAGTATCCAAATAATTGATACCCCTCTCATTGTATCCAAAAGTAAATTTTCAAAATTCTGTGGTACCATTCAAATATTCAACAAATTCCATAATCTTGTTCTCCGGACCCTTCCATAAATTAAAGATATCATATTTTAAATAGGAAAGCTAGCTGTTTGGTATAGCCATGTTTTACAATGTTTACATTTTTTGCATATTCATTATATATTTTACATATTTTTTAGATGTTTTTAATATTCGTCAAAAGCATTTTTATAGATTGATTTTAACAGACATTAGGAAAAAGTTGTGTGTGTGTGCTTAGTACTTGTCTAGAGTGATGGGTATATTTATTTAGGGAAGGTTTAAAGATGTGTTAATTTATGAGGTGTTGCCTTTAATTCTTGGTTATTTAAGGGTAATGGGTAATTGGACACCAGTGTCTGATGAAGTCCCTGTTTGAAGGGAAGAAAGTGCTCAATCTGTGTGTGCAAATCTGTGTGTGCAGTCTAAGCTGTAGAGTTCTTTGTATTTGCTGTGGAATTTTTCATGTTGTTGTGGATTCTTACAACAATAAAGTTGATTTGACTTTGTTTACATTTGTTGTTCCTGACACTGCTTTGGGTTCCGTTTCTTTGTTTTAATGTTCTAATATTTAAATTGAAGGTTTGAATTGTGATTTTAGATTTGCCTGAGGAAGCCATTTTGTGGTGAAAGTTTTAACTTAAGAGCAACAATAAATTTGGATTTGAATTGAACTTGTGCATGCTTTACAGTGGTTCTCATCTGCTTTACTATTTGGATATTTTGGCACCACTGTATTTGCCTTTGTTTTGGCTTTTTCTCTTGTCCCTTATGGACTCGGGCAGCTTGTTGATGCTCTATGGCACAGGCATATACTAAAGCCAATGCAGTCCATGGGCATTGATAAATGGGAAAATTGGGTCATGAATGGGAAGACTTAAAAAGGGTTGTGGACCAGTAGGCTAGTTAACTCCTATGCTCCTATAATCTAGCAGCTGAACTACTAACAACACTTATCCAAATTCATGCCAAACTAAAAAGCAAACCCTGCATGTCCACGTAATGACCAAAACTGAGATGTGTGACTGTAATTAATAAATAATCTGTAAACAGGCTGATGTATAAGGCAGGAATGTGGGTGTTTGGTGAAGTGGAAATAACTCATTCCAAGAAAAAAAAATGGTACAAATGAAATAGGGTATTTAAGCAATAACCTATGCTTGGGTGTGGGTAATGCTGGAGTTACCCACTGTTGTGTGGTTTGGTCATGAGGGCAAAGCCTGAGTGGCCAAGCAAAGACAACCGTGGGTAAATCCAGCATTACCCACACCCAGAAGTGGGTCATTGCTGTTACACAATGACATTATTTAAGAAAAAAATACTTACTTTTCTTAAATAATGGCATTGTATAATGCCTCCTTGCTGTCCTTCCACAGCTGTCCAGTATTCTGCACCAGTTCTGATGTACTGCGCATGCATATGGTTACGCAGTACATCAGAGCTGTGTGTGGAAGCAACAGAGAAAGAAAGATCTCCGTTGCTTTTAAAAACATGTCTCGCTATGTTAAAAGAGTTTAACATAGCGAGATAGTTTTAAAAAAAGCAACGGAGATCTTCCTTTCTGTTTAACATAGCGAGACAGCTTTTAAAAAAAGCAACAGAGAAAGGAATATCTCTGTTGCTTTCTTTAAAGCTATCTCGCTGTTAAACTCGTTTAACATAGCACAATAACAGCAACGGAGCTCTTCTGTTCTCTGTTGCCGTCCAACAAAAAAAAAAAGACATACTAATGGATAAAGTCTGGGCAACCGGACCTTTTTCCATTAGTACAAGTCTGATTTTCAATGGGCATGCTGACCAATCAGCGTGCACATTTTGGAATGTTAATGGGGGGTAGTTATATAATTATATATAGCTGTACTCTAAAGGCATATCAGTGCTGATAGACATGCTCTAACATTAACACTTGCAATCTACTTAGAATAGATACTATGCAATGAATCTCTGTTCTGTACTTAAAAGCGATGCCACCCAGTTTAAAATTTTCAAAGACAGTGATGGCATGTATGTCCAAGTCTGGTATTGTTACTGAAATTTGAATAAATAAACAAAGAGTCTTCTTTAATAGGTATGACCTACCCAAACAAATCCAGATTCATTACTATGCACTAGTTCAGTAATGCTTTTGTCATATTCTGTTTCCCATATTACATGTCATGTGATGATTGTAGCTATATTTAGGAAAAGTACAGGTGGTATGAAATGGAATTATGTGAAAAGGATCTCCACCTGGCTTTATAATGGGATTCATATTTTCCAGGTTCCATGTAGGATAACACTATCTGTTATCAGTTTGGAATGTGTTTGACATGTGGTGGTACTGTTTTTTTTAACTTTTCTTCTGGAAGTTTTCTGCTGGAAGTCCATGCAGATGTTGACATTTATTTAAGCTTATGCACACAATAAAAGCAATAAATATTGTTGTCTCAAATCTACTTGGCAAATGCCTCATATTTTCTCACATCACTAATAGTGCAACTTTAACCACTATTTCTTCAGCTCTGTTCCATCACAAGCTATCATCTAACACTGAAAGTTTTATTTTTTCATTGAGTAGGTTATAGCCACTAGCCATGGTCTATTTTATGAAATATCTCTGCAGTGACCTTCATAATAATTGCATGTAATTTGATCAAGACACTGGAGGATTCTCCTAGTCATCTCCTGTCTGAGTCTAGTGAGGCTCTGCAGCTTGATGATGGAGATTGAGACTATGAAGGAGGTACTTACAGTAATGAAGGAATCAGTGTGGATTTTTACATTACCTGACAGATGGCTGAGCACACAGTTATTATTCCTTTTATTTCCATTTGGCATTTGTGGGTAGATATCTTGGAATGTACTAAAAAGGACATTGACCTAATGGAAACAAATGGGTTTTCTGCAGAAAATGGTTTTAACATTATAGCTCAAAAAAATCACAATATGCCATTCTACTCCATGACAAAATGTAACAGCTACCCATTAGAGAAGCAAAGTAAATGAAGTAAGACACACTGATGACTTCTGACTGATACACATTGTTTGTGGAAGCAGTTCAAATGGCAGCAGCAGTAGATGCTGAATGGAGGATGGATGATGCAGTGAATTTCTTGGAGCAGAGAAAGTTTGCCCTGGTCTTACTGAGTAAAAGAAGAGCCACATGAAATTATATACTATAAGAAGTAAATCTGTACAGCAATTATAAGTTGCAATGTCACAAGTTAGGGCAATTTTTCATTCCTCTTCAGAATCAAGTCTATTACATTCATTTCATAATAGAATATTTATAACAACCTGTGTAGTGGCAGGATAGTGCAGTGCTGCAGTGTTTTGCATTGTTGCCTCACAGCAATAGGTTCACCAGTTTGATTCTTGCCTGGGGTGCCTTCTGTGTGGAGTCTGCATGTCCTCCCTGCATTTGTGTAGGTTTCTTCTGGGTGCTCTGGTTTCCTCCCTTGTTGCAAAGACGTGTTTGGAGCGTTTCTCCTCAGGCAGCTGCTGAAAATTGGCTAGTTCCAAGATGGACTTTCCTGATAAATAAAACTGAATTTTGGTGAAAAACTGCAAAGTGCACTTTGATTTAGTTTTATAATATACCCTTTATATCTGAGTGGTTAGAGAAAAGTTCAAGTCTAGGCAAGGGATACCCTTTTCAGACTGGTCTGTAGTATCATATGAACTATCTAAACATTTATTTACTTCTTTCTAATAGAGTACAGATCTATAAAAACATGTTTGGGCTAGCATGGGACAAAAGTAAAGAATAGTGGAACAATGATTAGCATTCTAGTTACTTGTCGTTAGTAAAAATTCACTAAGTTAAATCCCAGAAGTAAGTATAGGCAAATGTATCAGTCTGCAATCGGTAATATGAGTTCTCATGTTATATACATTGTTCCTATACTAATAAAGCATTCAATATTTCAAACGAACACAGTGAGGTGAAGATGAAGGGTAAGGAGAAGCAAAGGAGGTAGTCTAAGGCATGGCAATGGTTAGGCAGGGTGTGTGTTGACAGAGTAGATAAATAAGAGATTGTTGATGGGGGGTGTGGGGTGGAAACAAAAGTGAAGGTGAGTTTGAAGCTGAGAGTTTCAGTGTTTAGTATGATGGGCTAGCTTATGTGTGTGGCATGGATGCTCTTAAAACTGGATTTTCTGAAAATGTATTTTACTTGGCAAAGAAAGAGAGAGAAAGTTTGAATGCCTTTTTGTAGGAGAGTAGGGATTCTCAGAGCCTGAGTTGTATAATTCAGAAAGTATGACTGGTGCATTATAGTTCAGTCTGGCAGGGAATAGGTTGTTTTCAGAGCAAGGGAAGAATTAATCCCATTGTAAGATAGAATCCTTATACAATACTTTTTTTGCAGAAGGAGAATGCAGTGATAAAGAAGGGTCTAGAAGTGAACATCTGGAAACATCAAACAAAAATGAGAGAGAGAGAGAGAGAGAGAGAGAGAGAAGGAAACTAAAATGGAAAATTGAAAGGGAAAATAGAAACGAAAATCTGTAATTTTCTTACACATCCTCTCTAAGCAGATGGGATACTGTGAATTGATTAATGGATGTAAGATGTGTTGGTATTTGAAAAGTAACGCATAAATAAGTTAACAGGTAGGACAGAATCATGTACTATAGTCTAGGATACTTATTCAGTGGTCACTGTTCTATAATTTTTTTAAGAAAACAGGGAGCTTTTCCACTAAAGCTGGTGGTTTTCATTTTCAAATACATCTGTCTTTAAGGACTTCTCAAAAGCAAACCTTCACCAGTGACCTAAATACATTCAATAGATCCCATTGCTAAAATTGCTGTCTATGCCTCCGACTTCTACTCCCATTTAAATAATTGTACTAATAAGACAGTCCATAGTCGCACCAAATATTATGAGAAATTTGAAAATAAATTCTTTATAGTGGAATACCCAGATAAATCAGTTATATAAAAAAGAAATTATGTAATGCTTAAAAGATGTCTCATGCTATCTGCCTTAGCAGTACTTTTATGCGAACAAGTAAAGACCTTAATGGAACCAGTAGGAAACTTATAACTGAGTCTGAACTTAAAATGGCTACTGATATCAAAATAACTGCATATATTTTTTTACCTCATTCCCTCAGTGGAGCTCTTTCGAGTTTGCACTCTCCCAGTAGGTGTGCCCCGAGCCTTTTCAAACAATGAAGTTATTGTCTCACAGTTCAAACAAATGTTCCTATCTCTAGAACCATAAGAGTTTATGAGAAATCTGTAAATGACAAACTGTTCAGCACAGAGTAATCTTTACAATTGTCACATTCATTCTATTCTAGAATTTAAATTGGATTCTATTGACCACAACAACTACAGTAAATATGAATTGCGTAATGTAGAAACAGCCTATTATAATTCAGCAGATATTCAGCCAACACACATACTGCGAGCAGCATTTTGTTCAAAAAGCTGTCAGCTTATATATCAGGCTAAGCAGTTCTGTTTGTGTCCCTTGTTTGCTGAAATATTTAGAGAAATATGAACATGATTACAATACAAATCTTCATCTGCCCATGACAGAAGTCAAATATCCATGCAGTCATGTCTGACATTCTGTAAGCTTTAAAATTAAACCTTCTAATATATTGTAGCATGGTTTTGGAATGATTAATGCTAATATAAACATGCAGCATTCGACGCATAGATGCTACAGTAGGATGTAACTGCAGAAATGCATGGAGACATTACTAGGCTGTCATGACTTAAGTAAGCCAGGAAGACAGCAATTAACACCCAACAATGTTCAAATCTACTCCACAATAATACTCTCCGTTCTGCCCCAAAACAAATAGCTTGGACATTAGCTGACAAAGTTATTGCAAATTTTGCTACTTTCACTGTTACAGCTGTTCCATAGATCCCACAGTTCCAGCCACACCCTTTAAGTACCCTGAAACAATTGTTCTTAGTCATCCTAAAAGCAAAAAACACCTCATCCATGGTCCTTGATAATGTTCGAGGTTACCTGATTATCAGTGCCAAATATGGTCTCTCTGAACCCCTTCTTAGCCTCAGTAATCTAAGCCTTCTCACTGGCTACATTCTGAAAACCTGAGAAACAGGCCTTCTGAAGCTCTTAAATGAGAGTGACCCAGCTATGAATTTTAGTGACTATAGACCTTATGTGCAAATCTATGGAATGTATTATTTCAGACATTGTAAACATTATCAATCTTGACACTGAAAATGTCTTAACCCTGGAAACATATCAATATGGCTTAGTCACTACAAGGTCCTGCCTCTTTAACCTTATTCATTTCACTAAACTAGTTACTGAAACAGTGGATATTGATTATAGAGTACACAAGGCATATCTGGACATTGCCAAGGCCTTTGAAACTGTTCTTCATGCACCGATTATTGACAGGCATATACATTTGAACATGTCAACTTATGTAGTGTGGTATATAGCTACCTAGATGTCTGACTTAACCTATGTGGTTAGTCACAGGTGCCAATTATCGAAGCACAAAATGTATGATCTGTGTACTGCTGCTTTACATTCTGGGCCCTTTCCTACTCTGCATCTATTTCTCAGAGCTTCAGGTCAACACCCCTAGCCTATGGCAGTCTAGGTTTACTGACAACTGTAAATTGGGTGTTGCTATTCAATCTTTTACTGCCTCAATATTGCTCCATTAGACCATCTTAACAAACATATATAGATATAGATATATAGATATAGCAATATATATAACACAGATGATGTGGTATCAGTTATAAGAAAGAAGAAATGTAGGAAAAAAACTGTAGTATATATGTGTAGAAAGAACTTCAAAAATAAGATTAAGATTGAACAAAGGAAAATGTGCACAGAAGTAAATGGTAAACAAGGATGGACAAAGATAAAGAAATTATACATATGTGTAAAACATTCAAGCTACCCATTCAAAATAAGTTTTTGTATATCTTTTTTTGCACCCATACCTAATGACCATCAATCCTCCCGAAAAGGTCTCGGCTCATTCTTCCCCCATACTAGGCCTCTCCCCAGTGTAGTATGGGGAGAGAACAACTATCAGTCAGGTAGCCATGAAGGCTAATTGTACTCTTGCTGACTTTCCAGAAATGCCATAAATTTAAAACAATGCTCTGGGCATTCATTTAAATGTTTAAACATGGCATTATTGTTATTCCTGTAAATGACCAACGGCCCTTTAGAAAAGTTCTTCCTTAAGTTTGTGTTGTCATATACTAATGCCCAACTTTTGTGTTAGATCAGCTTGATGTCAACCCGGGGGTGGGTCAATGGGGGTTTGCTTTAGAGAAAAAAATGTTGTCACGGCGACTATGTCTTAATGCACATAATCCCTCAGGACTTAATGGACCTTTATCCATCACTTTCTTACTAAAACTAAAAGCCTACCAATGTTAGAGATTTTCAAAATAAGTTTTTAAAATAAATTATTATGCATTTATAAGCAATATTCTTAAATGGTTTCATTTTTTTGGCAATGGTATAAAATTTGCTGTATTGTTCCTTTTATAATATTAATGCCTTCATCGTATTTTAGTTACATTGTTGCTTTAAAATTTTTGGCGCAAAAGTGTCATGTGATTTCAAAAGTTTTTAAATAGCAGTGCATCACTTCCTTTCTCGTATCTGAAGAAGTCTAAAAGTTACAGACGAAAGTGCTTATGTACTTTTTCCTAAATAAATGTGGTGTGGTTTGCAGTGATTGGTGAGTATTTGTGCTTATTGTCATTTTCTTGGTTTGTGATTCTTTGGATTACTTTGTTGGCTTGTTTAGTACAGCATTGCTGCAGGTGGTCCAGGCATCTCACAACCTCTGTTTCCTGATTTTGATTTGCAGGAAATGCACTGGTCAGTGGACAACTTGACCCTACTTGTTCAACAACTATCACAAAAGGTGGATTTATTACAACTCCTGGTAGGTCCTGTTAATTCTCAGGAGAGAACACTGGTGGAACTGTACCCTATATTTAATTCTGAAAGAGCAAGGGTCATTCAGGAGCCAGTGTGGAACATGAATTCTGCCAAAATTAATAACAACACTTTGAATATTTTTAATTCAGCTAACAAAACTGTAGACTCGAATGATTACAAAAAAAATAGTTTTTTCTAATAATACTATACCTGCAATGTCTTATACAGCACAGGAACAAAATCTTCATTGGCACTGTTCAAGAAAAATCTCGATACATGGATCTACTATGAAACTATGAACGCCTTGATGAGTTTGAATACAAATCATTGAAAATTTGTTAACTTCAACTTGAAAATGCCTATCTTATAGAATCCATCAAAGCTAGCCAGGTCCCCCAAGGACTTAGGGTCTGGAAATACCTGATAGGTTTAGTAACCAACTTCCCCTTACACAATGACCTTTTGCAGCTGTTTGGTAAACACAGTTGTGAATTGATGGAACTCTTGGTTAAACACAACACCAGAACAATTGATGGGCTCATAAGTGACATCAGTTGTCCTGACAAAGCAAGAACAGGACATGAACTATGACCAATTTGCAGTGTAATATGCATGTATTTACCATTCAATAAATGTTCAAATTAACAAAATGAAGGAGAGGAAGCAAGGGAAATTTGAGAGAGACAGGCTTGAATATGCTGACAACAAAGCCTAGCCAAAACCCCAGAAATGGGGTAATAGACTGTCACAGGAGAATAACTTGTGCATGACAGTAGACCACAACATAGCACCCAATGTTGAACTATTTCAGGGTGGGCAAATTCCACATTATACAACAACCCCCCATTAATATTCAAAAAATGTGCACACTGATTGGTCAGTGTGCATGTTGTAAATCAGAGTTATAGTAATGGGAAAAGGTCCGGTCGCCCTGACTTTTTCCATTACTATAACTGTTTTTTTTTTTTTCAGCAACGGAGAACGCAAGATCTCCATTGCTTCACACTGTCTCATTATGTTAAACTTGTTTAACATAGCGAGACAGCATTAAAAAAAGCAACGGAGATTCTCCATTGCTTTTTTTAATGCTGTCTCACTATGTTAAACTCGCTTAACATAGTGAGACAGTTTATAAAAAGCAATGGAGATCTTGCTTTCTCCATTGCTTTTTATAAACTGTTTGCTATGTTAAATGGGTTTAACATAGTGAGACAGCTTTAAAAAAAGCAACAGCTCCATTGCTTTTTTTAAAGCTGTCTCGCTATGTTAAACCCATTTAACATAGTGAAACAATTTGTAAAAAGCAACAGAGATTTTGCTTTCTCCGTTGCTTTTGCCCACAGCTCTGATGTACTGTATAGGCCTATGTATGTGCAGTATATCAGAACTGCCGCAGAATACCAGACAGCTGCGGAAGGGCAGCAAGGAGGCATTATACAATTCCATTATTTAAGAAAATTATTTTTTTTTCTTAAATAATGTCATTGTATAATAGCAATAATCCACTTCTGCGTGTGGGTAATGCTGGATTTACCCACGGTTGGCTTTGTTTGGTCACTCGGGCTTCACCCTCATGACCAAACCACACCAACCATGGGTAAATCCAGCATTAACCATGCCCAGGCGTGGGTTATTGCTATATGAATCCCCTTTTTTCCATTGCTTCTTCAGTCAGAGAGACTGAAGGGTGAACAACATGCCCAGAGATGGCCCTGGCCAAGCTGGAATTAAAACAACATCCCATCCCCCAAATTCCCTATGGGGAAATGGTCGGGGGCAGTGAAGAGGAAAGGATGTAAGAAATTACCCAAGACACCAATTATTGTGAAGCCCTTGAATGTTGGATAGTAACTAATTGTACAGATGATTTTAATGTGCTTAACTGCAGTTCTTTCTGTATTCAACAATCACATGCTAAATTCTTATCAAAAGGTTTCTCTTTTGTTGTTGGAAGGAGAGCCCACTTAGAGAAGACTCTCAAGGATTTGAAATTGTATATAAGAAAATTGAATCTAAGGTTGTTCTTTGGTAACAATTTAAATTTGAACAATGACCATTTAAAACTGGCCAGTATTTGTAACCCACCCCTGCACCCTATATTAAACATTTTCGAAAAAATGTATGAATTGGTCCTTAGGTCTTGCATACATAGTACAGTGGGCCAAGTTTTTCCAACATCACTGGGAATGAGTTGGATATAATAAATGAAATTAAATGAAGTTGGCTAACATCCATGTAATGAAGCCAGATAAAGAGGGTGGAGTACTCCTAATGGACAATATGCAGTATGGTCGAAAAATGTATGGGGTGTTATTTAAAAATACTTACACCCAAGTATCAAAGAATGAGGTTGGTATTTCCTGTAATAAGATACACTCAGCATTATATCCTAGGTTAAAACAGATACAGATTCATGCTAATGAACACAGTTTTTTGTCCATCAAAAACCCTACAATACCAACAATGTTTGGCATACTGAAGGTCTATAAGGATAAGAGAAACCCACCTATGAGACCTATCATGGATGCAGGATGTTCTATTGCCTCTTTGGCAAAATTTTTAGACCATCATTTAAAGAAGTATGTGCAGAGTGTTGACTACTTATATAAAGATTATTGGCATTTTTTGGAAAAAACTTACCTTTGATGAATCCACAGTTTTTCTGATGATAGATGTCAGGGAGCTCAACACAGTTATTCCACATGACATAGGGCTAACATGGTTTAATGATATCTTACACAAATTTACTGAACTATCTCAAGACGGGTCTATATTAGAACACCAAAGTTTTACAACATCGAATGTTCTAATATCGACCCTAAAGCAGTGAACGCTGAAAATAGCAAAGCTGCAGAACACCAAATTTTTTCCTAGGGAAAGAATTTGGTTTGCCGCTTCTGTGGCTTCGCTATTTTTAGCAGTGTGGTGGAAATTAATGGGTTGGGTTCAGGTAAGTGTGTGATTGTGTGGACATTAGGGTGAGGGCACGGGTTAGGGTTAGGGTGCGGGTTAGATGAGTGTGCGATAGTGACAGACTTCAGGATTAGGGCGGGGTAAGTGAGTTAGGGTTAGGGTGTGGGTCAGGTGAGTGTGCGATAGGGACGGACCTTAGGGTTAGGGTTTGGGTTAAGGTAAGTGGACAGATAGTAGTGTATGTACAGTTTAGTGTAGGGTTAGATGTATGATTTTAAGTGTATGTGTGTAGATTGCTGTTGTTTTGGTGTGCTTGTGTTGTGTGTGTGTTTCTCAGAACAGCACATTTTTATTCCCAGGGAAAAAATGAGTGGTTCCAGGTGTTTGAGATTTTAAGCTTTTGCTTAATAGGGGTCGATGAATTAATGTTTGCTTTTGTAAGCTTTTGCTAATTCAATATAGACCCTCTCAAGACACAGTGAACCTATACACTCAAATTTTGGACATAGTCTTGCATAACAATTATATGGTGTTTGAGAACAAGTTTTTCCTGAAACAGAAGGGTGTAGCCATGGGCTCAGCCTGTGGGTCCCTTTATGCTAACATGGTGATGTTATAATAGGAGAAAAAACACATTTTAGTAGTGCCTTCAAGGATTCCTGGTACCTATATATGAGGTACCTGGATGATATAAATAAATGTGGAGTGGTTTGCAGTGATCACCGGGTATTCCTATTTATTGTTCTTTTCCTGGTGCATGTTTCACTGGATTACTTTGAAGTTTTCATTATGGCTATCAGAGATTTGTCTTTTAATCTTAGATATCTTTCAGAGGAATAGAAAGTTATGATGTTTTTAATGGTTGTACAGTTGCCAAGATAAAAAAAAAAAATAACAAGATGAAAAATAAACTGCTTTACAGCCAGTCTTAATAATTGTATTCCTTGTGAGAAAAATTAATCTTCCAGAAATGTATTACCTGTAACAGAGTTTTCTTTAGCTATCAAACTACTTTTGATCATTTGACAGGGTTATATAGTCCATCAACAGTTCATGTATAGATACGTATTCAACATTTTGTTACCATGCTTTGCAAAACCCCCCACTAACCACGCTACCCCTCCCAAACTAAATTGTAAGCGATACTTTATTTCCACCTCTATAATATGAACATATGAAGTTACCTAAAACATAATGAAAGGCTCCAGCCAATGTTACTCATTTACTGCAATTCACTAAAGTTAATGCCTCATGCTAACATTTGCCCAATAATATTCGTAAAAAAGCTTTACTTTCAACTGTTTTTATTTTATTTTTTTACAAATATTACCTTAACTGTGGGCAATTTCCTAATCGACTGCCTTCTAAAAAAGAAAAAAAGAAGTCAAATTTAGGTAAAATAAACACCTCCTTAGTACCTATTTGAAAACAACAATAACATAACACAGCTGTTGACTATATTAATTCCTATGCATAGTTATTTGCAATATAATGTTCCTGAGTATACTACCAAGGTCTGGATCAAGGCCAAAACCCCCAGGCTACCTCCTAGTAATAGAAGGTAAACACTCTAAAGGGCCAAGACCAGTTGCATTACAACGTTGACTTATCTGCAAGTCCATCTCTGCCATTCATTTCCTTTCCATAGTTTGAGCCATCTAAAGTTTCCTCCACCTTATTATCTTCTTTAATGAATAAAATAAAGGAGGGATAGGAAAACTCTGCCCCGGTGCAGTGCTGATCAGTACAGGTTAATTACAGTTTAGTCATTCACTATCTCTGCATTGGAAGTACTGTAAACTTGAAAGAATAAGCAAATCTACCCAAGATAAACCGTTTGCTGGTTTATATCACTTTAAATACAAGGCTAGCATTATAACAAAAATATAAATGCAACTGATCAGCTTATACTTTTACAATGCCAGATTAATGATAAAGCAACCTACAGCAAGCACTAATATTCACATTATCAAGACCTATAATTTGTTAGTTGTTGATATTAAACTGCTAAGAACACTTGACCTTAGCCAAAAGGCCGAGAAGCGATTTTATTGTAAGTATCTTCCAGACAGACAAAGAATTACTTTAGTCCTCAAAGTTTAAAATTTATCAGCTCTGACTGAAAGCACTAACTTGTTATACTGAGGCAAGCACTGTTTTCAGACTGGGAGGTGACCACTGACTCTTCCTGCCTAGCAGTTCATTTGCCACTGAAATGTTTATGCTGAATAGAACTCATGAGTAATGAAGTATGTCTTCCTCAGCAGTTCCATATAATTTCCAGAGTTTCAGACATGTTTTTCATCATACTGGCTGCACCCTCTAAACATTATTAGTTTGTTTTATATCTTAAGAGTATAACAAGAAACTGAATTAGTGTTAAGTGGAGCTATTACTTTAAAGCAGGCTGCATATTCAAAATGAAACTTCAGTCTCAATACCATGCTTTTTTGCATAACAGCATGTATTTTTTACATTTCTTATGGATGTCAGCACAGAAAGCCTGTTCATAAAATATGTTGAAGTTCTTCCACTGTAGCACCTTCTCTGATTTCCAGAACTCATCCTGCACTACTCCTTCTGCCCTGTGTTGCAACATAGGCAATTAGCTGCCTAAGCTTCTTTGTAGTAGTTAAGAGTTCTGTCACATATATCCTGTCAGATCATTCAGTGCTGAGTTCCTGGCCTGGAATATTAGACCATTCATTCATCAATATTTTTTATACATGCCAAAGTGTCTCTTTCTTTCTATCTCTCAGGAATTCCAATAAGATATTTGTTTTCTGTAGTGAGCCATCTTCATATTCAACTATACTAGCTTCTAACTGTTCTTGCTATCACTGGCTAGAATTACACATAACTAGGTTTTCTTTGCTTCCATCTGCAGATCAATTATTGCATCTTAGTTGTTGGTTACTATGGTTTCAGACTCCCTTGCCCTCTTAGCTTCTGTTTGAGATAACTTACACTATATCTGTTCTAATGGCAGAAAAATTTCTGTGTTGCAAGTATGTAAAGTTAGTATTTATTTAAGAAATTCCTTTTCTGTAATTCTAGAATTCTTGCTAACCAGTTGTCCATGATGGTTATCATCAGATGACTGCTGCAGTAGGCTTAGCTATATAGGTCATATCTTAATAAGGACTAGAGAAACTGCAATTGTGTAAACTATTACCATAACAGTAGATGTCCTTCTCTTCACTGTTGCAATATTTTTAGCATGAGGAGTCCCGTCCCGAGGGTGGCCCAACATTTGGCTAGTATACCAAAGCCTTTAGGTTGTTAAGGATATGCCATATGTCACAAATATGGTCCCCACGCTAGGCATAAGCATAAAGATGACATGTGGATGTATCACCCTCAGAACTGAGACCTCAAGAGGAACCAGATGAACTTGGCAACATGTTGAAAGGAAGATTTTAATGTTCAAACAGCAAAGCTTTTGGGCTTACACAAAACTTTTCCTCAGTGCTAATCGCGTTAACAATAGTGATATACTTAAATAAATTAAGATTAACACAGCCAATAATATTTCATTAACAATAATTCAATTAAGAAAACAATTAAAACTTTTAAAGAGACACAACAGAAGAATAAAACTATTTCAGACTTAGTTGTTTAAATTTAAGTACTGGTTTCGATGTGACAGTCTGGCTAATACCTGGAGGGTAATCTGCTTGCAATTGAATAATCCATTCATATTCTTTCACCTCAATTTTGTTATTTAAATCCCCCCTTGTCAAATTCTTGGCAACCATATTTATAACCCTAAAATGAAATGCATGCATCAAATCTGTACCACGAATATGTTTAGCCAACGTATTGGTAGATACGTTCCTTCTAATCTCTGACTTGTGCTCTATTATGCTATCTTTCAACATCCTCATAGATTTCCCAACATAAAAGCGTGTGCATACACTGAAAGTTGCCAAATGAATAATATTCGTAGAGTTGTAGATTGCAAAGCATTTAAACATGTAAACCTTAGGGCTTGAATGGTGTATAAAGCTCCTATCCTTATTAATAGAGATGCAACAACAACAATTATGGCACAGAAAAGTGCCAGTTTTACCAGATTGCTTAGTTGTACAAGGGATCGCATATCCTTATAACATAAATGTTGTTTTAAGCTACAACAGTTGCGATACGTGAACTTAACTTTACCACACACTATATTTTGTAGTTCAGGGATAGTTCTTAAGATACTCCAATTATCTGTCTGATTTTCCTTATACCATTACTACTTCTACTATAAGTAATCACATACTCTAAAACTTCACTGTCACATGAACCAGTCATAGAATTACTAATCACTATGTCATTACTAAAAAACAGTTTAGTCCTAGTGTCCCTTAACGCCATAACTTGCCTAGTGGTGATAGCCAACAGATCAATACCATACCCCCTATCACTGAATTCACCTTCCATTTCACCAAGTGTTGTATATTCAGATCCATGTTCAACCTACTTGTACGAGTAAATTGACCCTTAACAAATCCTTTGTGGAGCATGCATTCTCTCCCTATGTAAATACTTTTTCCTATAAACTGTTTTTCTGTGAGTAGATGTATGCATTCCATAAGTTAAGGCAACATCCAAAAAACTAATATTACTAGAAGGTGTTGTCAAAAAAAATGCAAAAGAATCAGTGCTGGTATTCAAAAATTCAACAAATTGAACCAATTCATTGTTGTCACCCTCCTAAATGAGAAAAATGTCATTGACAAAATGTTTAAAAAAAAAAAAACTAATTTTAGCTGAAAAATGTTCAGGACCATTGTAAATAAACTCATTTTCCCATTTCCCATTTGTCAAGTACCGAATTAGCATATGTGTTGGCGATAAGAGTAGCCATCACCACATCTGAAACTTTGGTGATAGAACTTATTATTAAAAATAAAAATTTTATTTTCTCATACAATTTCAAGCAGCTCACATAAAGTTTCAATTTGTCTACTTGGAAGCTGACCATATTTACACAACAATTTCCAAACAGACCCCACACTATAGTTGTTCGGAATAATGTAAAAATAGATTTAATGTCAAGGACAAGTATTTGAAAATACATTGACTTTCTTCTTCAAAACCATACAATCAACAGCCTTAAAAAGTCACCAGTATCTTTAATAAAGCTTTGTACATATTTGAGATATTGACTCAGCATACTTTGCAAATACAAAGATATGGGTTTGATAGACAAATCCCTCCCAAAGACTATCAGCCTCGTGGGGGGTTTCTCAAGTGATTTATGGACCTTATGTAGTCCATATAAAGCAGGCACCACCAGACAAGGCACAGTACATTTTTAAAGTATCAATATCAATGTTGTTCATTATCTTTAAATCAAATATCTGCATGTTAGTACATTTTAATACTACTTATAAATTTACTTACATTGGAGGTAGATATTTCCCTAAAAGCACATTCATCAGATAAATCATATATGTAGATTCTAAATAATCACTTTTATTCATTAAAACAAAGCCCCACCCTTGTCAGCTTCTTTTATCACAATGTCACTACTGTTCTCCAAATTCATAAGAGATTCATTCATCCTTGGTACAAGTTTCGGTTTTACTCCAACTCTTGATTTTTCTTGGTTGAGTCAAGCCCCAAGATGAATGCCAGCCCTAGGATACCAAAGGGTAACATACACACCCAGCTGGACAAAAGACCAGAGGGAGGAGGGAGGGAGTAAATACTGCAATAGTGAAGAGAAGGACATCTACTGCTATAGTAAGATTTCATACAACTGTACTATGTCCATCCATTTCACTGTTGCAGTATTCTTAACATGAATGAGAGTGCAAATGCTCAGAAAGAAGATAAGGAGACAGATGGGTCAGCAGAGCCTTCTAGAAATCCATGAAGAATGGCCCTAGCAAAACCAGTTCAAGCCCTGGATATGACATGCAACTTATAGTGTCTGGTAAGGGTATGCACAGAATTCCAGGTAACTGTTTTAAGGATAGAATTAATATCTAAACCCTTGAAAAAAAACACAGATTAAGCCATAGCCCTATTAGAGTGAGCCTTGACCATAGAAGGAAGGCTCTTACCATGATAAGAATAACAAAAGGAAATGGCTTTATTAATCCAAGAGGAGTTAGTCTGCTTGGAAACCACCAAACCTAATTATCTAGGATGAAAAGAAAGAAAAAGCTGGTTAGATTTTTTTTTTGAACTCTAGTTTTGTCCAAATAAAATCTGAGTTGTCTATGCATATCCAAAGCATGCAACACCTCACTAACAGATTGTGGAGAAGGGAAAAAAGTGGACAAATGAATAGACTGATTAAGAGACAACCCATCCACCATCTTAGGCATAGAAGAAGGATTAGTATGAAGGGACACCCTGTTATTATGAAAAACTGAAAAAAGGAATAGCTGTAATGGCTTGAAGCTCAGACACCCATCTAACAGAAGCAAGTGCTTACAAAGGAACAGTCTTCCAAGAACAGTGCTGAAACTGCAGGCTCAAAAGGAGCCTGTGTCAATTTCTCCAAACTAGAATTAAGATCACAGGAAGGAGGGACAGGCTTCCTGGAAGGTTTGATATGAAGAATGCCTTTAAAAACTATTTGGCCTTGAACCTAGAGGCCAAAAAAAGAGCTAAAGAGAGGCAAGCAGAAATAGCTGAGAGGTGGGCTTTAATAGAAGAATATGCCAATCCAGAACTGAGCAATTCACACAAATAAGAGACAACCAAAGGAGCATCCATGGTAAGTGGGTCCAGGTTATGAGAAAGACACCAAACAGAAAACCTCTTCCATTTGGACAAGTAGGATTTCCTATTACTGGGTTTCTTGGCCTCCTACAGAACACAAAGCACATCCTCAGTAAAAAGGTGCATGTAGGGGATCAAAACCCTTTCACCCACAATATCAGTTGAAGAGTGGACAGGGGGGATGGATGAGGGATCTCTTGTCTTGTGTGAAAAGATGTACCCTGTGAGGTAACTTGCGATGATTGCCCTTGGATAAATGCACAAGAAGAGGGAACCAATGATGCCTAGGCCAAAAGAGAGTCACCAGCAAGATTTTGGGAGCATCCTATTTTATCTTTCACAAGACATTTGGAATGATAGGAAATGGAGGGAAGGCATAAAGAAACAGCCCCTTCCATGAAAAAGATAGGGCATCCACTTTGCAGGCCAGAAAACATGGAGTCCTGGCACAAAATTGAAGAAGCTATCTGTTCATATGGGAGGCAAAGAGATTGACTTGAGAAATATCCCACTGGTGTATAATGTCTAGAATCACACCTCTGTGAAGTATCTACTTTTGAGATGGTGTTATGGAACTGCTCAGGGAGTTTGCCACAAAATTAGGACTTTAAGGAGTGTACACTGCCTGAAGAGCCATTTGCTACTGAATAGCTATCTCCCAAACCTGAAGTGCCAGTCTGCAAAGAAGATAGGATCCTGACCCCCCACCCCTTTGTTTGTTGATGTACCACAACACTATGGTGTTTTCTACGAAGATCTTTATGGGCCCTGGAGAAAAAAGCAGATGGAAAGCTATTCAAGGTAACAGAAGAGCTCTCATCTATTTGATATTGATGTGCTCCCTCTGTTGCTGAGGAAACCAGAGGTGCTACACCTTTAGGTTTCTGAAAGAAGCCCCCCAAACCCCATCTGAGGTATCTGTGTACAGCTCCTGAGAGGGAAGAGGAGGTTGAAAGGGGAGCCCTGGATTCAATGTCAGTTGGTGAATCCACCACTGAAATTCCAACCTGAGACATGGACGAAGAGGAATTAGAAACTCTATAGGATGAGAATGGTGAAGCCAAACTGACTTTAGATACTAATGAAGCTTTCTCATGTGTGCCATGAATCCCAGAGCCCTCAGAAATTCTCTGGCTGAAATCAAGGCCAGAGGAAGAAGGGACTGAAAAAAGAAGATCAGAGTCAAAGCCTTGGGAGGAGCAGGGATGCTAGCATAAGAACAGTCTGGATACTGCATCCCACAAAAATATGATCCTGTGATAGGGACAGGAAGGACTTTGAAAATTTAGGGTGAACCCCAGGCTTTGCAACAGAGAGATGGCAAACTGAAGGTGCTGTAAAAGAACCTCTGGAGGGGAGACTTGAATAAGCAGGTTGCCTAAATAAGGGATGAACTGAATGCCCTTGAACCTGCAAAAAGCAATCAAAGAAGCTAGGCATTTGGTGAATACCCTTGGGCAGTAGAGAGGCCAAAGGTCAAAGCAGGTAAATGAAAATTCTAGGAAGCAACACAGAAACATAAATACTTCCTGAAAAGGGGATGAATAAAGATACAGAGGTAAGCATATATAAGATCCAGAGAAAGCATAAAAGCCTGAGGAAGCAGCAGAGGGAACAAAGTCAGAAGGGACAACTTTCAAAAGGAAGGAACCTTCAGGAAGGTATTCAGGTGAGAAATATCAAGAATGGGTCTCCATGTGCCCTCTTTTCTGGGAACCAAAAACTTTCTATAATAAAACCTATTCTCCCTTTGAGCAGCTGGAACCTTTTGAATAGTTCCCAGAGTGAAAAGACAGAGAAACACCTCTGGAAAAAAGTCCAACTGGACTTGAGGTATCTGAGGAATACCCAGAAAAGGGGGAAGAGATTTCCAAACCATGAAATACCCTAGGTGAATGATAGAAAGAACACAGGATTCCTGGGTGATGCTTAACCAAACAGCAAAAGACTAAGAAAGGCAGTGTGAAATGAGAATGTGGCTGGGAAGTACCAGGCATTCAGACAATACCTAGTGTATCAGGAAATGAAGGCTTCTGAGCAGGAGGGGTCTGTGTAGACTTAGCTGGGGGAACCCTCATATCACCCTTCTTGTCTTTAGGGGAAGGACAAGACTGCCTCTTAACAAAAGCTGGTTTATTGGAATAGTTCCTCTGAAAATTTGCCACAGAAGAAACAAAAGTATGTCTCAGGTCCTGTAACTCCTTGCCTTTTTCCTGCAGGGACTTGAAAAAATCAGCAGCAGCAACACCAAACAAATTTTTGCCCAGAAGGCCATCCATCTACTTAGCCTTAATATCATCAGACAAAGGGTGAAGCCATAGCCAAGAATGCCTCTTCTACACAGAGCCAAAAGCAGCAGTCATAGAAGAAGCATCTACTGCATCATAACTG
Source organism: Protopterus annectens (assembly GCF_019279795.1). NCBI lineage: Eukaryota > Metazoa > Chordata > Ceratodontiformes > Protopteridae > Protopterus > Protopterus annectens. The sequence continues at coordinate 178,205,599 of NC_056744.1, forward strand.
CACTTAATGGAATGTCAAGCTACCTGGGAAGAAGACAAACAGGAATAAGGCAGAAGTCTTTCTCTCAGAATCAAGAGGGTCAGAAATAACCTGGCAAGCTTGAAAAAGAACAGTCAAAATATATTTTGTCATATGATTTTGATAATTAAAAGTCCAAAAGGCTAGAGTGGCTGAAGTATAAACCTTTTTACCAAGCCTTTCCATAGTTCTGCTGTCCCTATCAGAATGAAGAAGCTTGGTAGAAGGCAGTAATTTAGAAGGTTTGTCAGATGCCACAGAGACCACCAAAAGGTCAGAAGATGGACACATAAAGGAATTTGGAGTCATCAGGCACTTTATAAAACTGATCAGTTTTTTTAGGAGTAGGGGGCTGTGAGTCAGGGGCTGAGATGCAGAAGAAAAGGTACCCAATAAATCAGCCAAAACTGGAGGAACAGCAGAGGGTCTAGGAGACTCCATTTGAATGAGCTCATAATACCTTCTCTGAACTTCAGACACATGGGAACAATCCCATTTAAAGAACTCCTTCATCCTGGGAACATATTCCCAGAAGAAATCTCCACAAAAGGACTTTCAGGACTAGCAGACTCCTCTTCCTCAGAGCCATAATCCAAAGGGGAAAGAATCTGAGTAGCATAGGACAGGGATTCCTTGTTAGAATCATCTTTTTTCTCAGAAGAATCTTGTTCCCTAGTTCTCTTGAGGGGAGAAGATGACCAAGGGGGAGCCAGGGCAGAAATCCCTAGAGGAGACTTCAAGGCCATAAGGGCATTGAAGAAGCCCTGTGTAAAATTATGTCATTCAGTCATTCACTTTGAGGGTCCTTAGGAGTAAGAGATATATGTTTTATCTTTTGCTTCTTTTTTAAAGGGACATCCATCTTATGAAATGTAGAAGGCTCTAACATTGGTCTCCACTAAATTATTGAAGTGATGACTTCCTCCTTCACCAATATCTGAGGAACCCCCCATAGGCCCTTCAGTGATACTCAGCTGCAATTCTCCCTGAATGTCTGAAGAGGATTTCTGCAAGATCTCCAAGGATGTGCAAGAAGCTGGATCCATGCTGGCCTCCAAACCAATCATGGTAGAGGTATACAGCACAAGAACTGGATGATCATCCATGCTTTCACCAGTCTCAAGATAGATGTCTGGTGGAGGCAGCATAGCTAAAAGAAGCTGACCTGACTTTTCTGGCCTTCTTCTTCAAAGATGGCTGTCCCCTCAGACTGGGAAGTACCCTCCATAGTGTCTTTCACTAAAAGCTTTAGACACTGGTTTTCAAGATAGATGGCTAGGGATGAAAGATAACTATGTAAGGTCTTTGGAACAAAAGTCTGATAAATAGTGCAGGACGTATGCTTGTGAGAAGCACCTAAACAAAACAACACTGCTCGTAATGGTATTTATGGGAAATCTGTCTCCCACACTAGCATTTACCCTTTCTGTATGACATGAAACCCCACAACAACAGAAATGTAAAGGAAAAGGATAAGTAAAAAAATCCAGTGGGGCACTTAACTAAAAATGGCTATGTAAACCAGCAGATGAGTTGAGTGATCAGACTGATGATCGAAGATGGTATTTATTTATTTATTATTTATTTTATTTTGCATTTGTTAACCATGTTGGTCCAGTTGGGTAAGAATTTAACCTTTTTCAGTGGAGACCCGAGGGGAAAAGCCCCAAACAGACATACAAGTAGAGACAAGTTTACAATAATACAGAGCAAAACAATGTCATGAATACAATGGATAAGAAAAAAATAATGTACTCCATGGAATTAAACATAGCTATATACAAAAATATAATAAGGTTGTAAAAGGAAAAACAACAATAATAAATCCAAGAAGGATGCAGTAAGGGAATTAAGGTTATAGGTAATCATTTGAAAATAATATGGCATTATTAGATTAGTGGCTAGAAGGAGAAATTGTGTATGTGCAGGGGGCCTCAGATCTGAGGATGAAACTAGTGCAGGAGTAAAAAAATAGAGAAACGTGTATGTGCAAGGGGCCTAAGTAAATGTTTAGACTGGTGGCAGAGAAGTTCTTGTGATGATACATCCAGATACTACCTTTATGCCCTCCTCCTAAAGCCGGGAGCATACATATGACATATGGCATATCCTTAACAACCTAAAGGCTTTGGTATACTGGATAGATGTTGAGCTGCCCTTGGCAGGGAATCCCTCATGTTCAGAATACTGTAACAGTGAAATGGATGGACATCTTGTTAGCCTCCAAAGCTTTAGGGTACTTTCCTTGTACCTTCATCTACTGAACATCTTGAGGTATTAAGTCAGTGGTTACAAAGCTAATCCTTTGGAACTTTCTTGTCATCTAGGTAAACTCTTTCCTGTGGGCTATGAGTGATCAATGGTCAGCTAGTTCTTCTTCACGGTTGAACAGATAAGTACCCCATTCAACAAACCTTCCATTTTATCAATGTTTGTAAGGAAAAGTTTTTTTTTTCAAAATTTGTGGCTACGGATGACAGCTAGTGATTTTGTTGCCTGTCATTTAAAAATGTTATTTAAAACATAAAATTTTTATTCAAAAGGTAAGACTGCCTTACTAAGACTCTGCTACTAACTTGTCAGACTCTTTTTTTTTTCTGAAGAGACATGGATCTGGGTCACAGATCCTCAGTTGTTTCCTTCCCAGTCTGCAAGAAGAAATAACTTCTATAGGAGGTGTAAGTTATACAGGAGGTGCAAGTTCTATAGGAGGTGTAAGTTCTATAGGAGATGTTGGTCTTGACCTTAGCTTTCTCTTTGACTTGGATACTGATAAGTGACTATTCTGTGCCGGTTATGTCTTCCTTCAGCCACTCATCAGTTTTTTGCAGTCTGACTGGTGTTGCTCCTCACTAAACCACTAATGACCAAGACTGACATGTCCTCTGTGATTATTCAGCTGTCCTCTTTGTGCAAGGCAGAACTACTTTTGATGGTATCACAGGAGGGGACAAGTTTTATTCCTTCACAAAGATGTTCTGATCACTTTGAGTCCCAGGGAAACTACCAGCCTTCAGGATGCTCTAGTTCTAGTGTTCTCCCATGAAAAGATAGGAGAAAGTTAGCCATTTCTCTTCATCTGAGTGAAGACCCATGTACTTTGTTCACTTGAGTCACCTAGGTCTGACAAATGGGATTAGCTGGGCTTTGTTAAAGGATTATTTAAAGCCATTCAGTCTTTACATTCTAAGTCTTTGGTTTGTATCAAAAGGAAAAAAAAATTCCTCTCTCAGATTTTGATTGTCTGTCTGAAAGACAGGAATTAAACTGTGTTTCTCAAGTTCCTGCTCCACAGAATGGGTTATCTGATTCTAAGGAAAGTTTTTCTTCACAGTTCCCATCTAAAGTGTTGTCTTTTTCTGATACTATTGCCAGAAAGTAGCAGTTAATTCTATGAGAACAGAAAGAAATACTAGAGTTCCAGCAGGATTATTATGGTTTTGCTACATGTGGATTTTCCTCATCCTGCAGCTGTTCCGTTTATTTAACCAGCCCTTGAAATCCCTTCATGACAGTCAAATAGCAGACCCCAGAAAATTTGATAAATGATATAAGGTCCCACACTCTCATAAATGTATTCTTTCGATTCCTAAATCAGACTCTGCAGTGATTTCTCTGACAAAACTATGTTCTGCCACACACCTTATTTCAGTGAACCATAGTCCTCCTGACAAAGATACACTTACGAAGACAGTTTTTACTTCTTCCACTTTAACCTTCAGGATAGTGTATTGTCAGGGTCACATGTCTAAATTTTTGCTGGCTTCCTTTGACAATATGGGAAAGTTAATTGCTGACCTGCCTTCCTCAGAGACTAAGGATTCTTTATCACCTTTAGCGTGTCAGAAAACAAAACATTTTCTAAAATTTTCTTATGATAATGCCAATGCTGTTTCCAGAGCAGAAGTCACTAGGTCAATGATTAGAATATTTATCTGGATATGATTTCATAATTTATTAGGGGATATAAATTTTGAGCTCCTGAATGCTCCCCTGGATAAAGATGTATTGTCTAACCCTTTCCAGGCTGTCATCCTTTAATGATTTGATGAACTTTAATTCAGATTACCCAGATTTTTCAGTCCTCTATGCCAAAATACAATATAAACTTTACTTTCAGTTCAGATTCCCTTTATAGGGAACAGAGTAAGCAATCCCATCAAGATACAGGCAAACAAAATTTCAGAAAGCAATGGTAGAAAGGTTTAAAAAGAGGAGTATCCTCCCAAAACTACAGAAAATGTTAAAAAGCAGACTTACTGCATGCCCCATTATATTGTCCCCAGCCCACACTGGCAACACAGTCAAGCTTTCCTAAAACCTAGGTCTTCACTTTCCTCTATGGCCCCAGATAACATCTGAAATTGGTGTTTAAGAAACATTCAATCCCTTTTCAATGGATTCCTATGCATCCATCCAATCAGACATTCCCATTTCCTTCCATCCCAGATCAAATGTTTTCTCATGGCATTATACAACCTACTTCTCCGATCATATAAGGAAAGGATTCTATTCAAAAATCCTTCTAGTTCCATAGAAAGAAGGAACTTGGGCATCTGTTCTAGACCTTTTTTCCCCTGAACCTTGATATCAAATTCCCAGAATTCCAAATCCTGTCTATACAGCCTTGGTTATATATCATTCCTCCTCTGTTTTTTAGTAACTCTGGATATAAAGATGAGCATCATTACATTCAATTCTGAAAAACTTGAGATGCTTTCATATCTTCATATGTCTGGTTTACATTTTCAGTTCTCTACCTTACCTTTTTGATTGTGTGCAACTCAGGACTGTTTACAAAGAGCATTCACATTTTTCTGTATTTAGATGACTGTCTTATCTTTCCAGATTCATTTGCAAGTTGTCAGCAATCTCTGGCTTAAGTAAAAGATTTTTTTTCCTCCGGCTGGGATTTTATATGAACATGGTGACATCATCTCGAAGACCCCCTCAAATATAGTGTTTCTGGGATGTCTCCTTGATATATCCCTCAGGAGAAAGTAGAATCCTACAAGGAACAGTTTCTGATATTTTCCAGACAGACACTAGCTTCTGTCATGGAATATCTCAATATTCTAGGTTTCATGACCTCTACCATTTGCATAATTCCTTTGGCAAGATGTCATATAAGGAAAATCCAATGCTTCATCCATTTGGACCCAACACCAGCATCCGCTCTTTTCAAATCTCATACCTCGAGTTTGTAAACAGAGAATTACTCTAGCTGGTGTATCCGTTGTATTTCAATTCACATCTCCATGTCTGCTTCTTAATTTTAACCACAGATGCATCAGACTTTGCATGGAGAGCTGTTTTCAAGGAGGTGAAACTTCAGAATCTCTGGAACAAACAGGATAGATTAACACATATAAATTTCAAAGAAAGAATGACTGTAATAAATGCTGTCAAATCAGTGAATCACATTTGAATTCCAGACCAATGGTGTAGCAAGGCATACTTAGTGTACTCAAATGAGTACATTTTTTTCTAAGCAGCTCTTGAAAACTTAAACACTCAAAAACACTGTTTAAAACTGTGTAAATAAGTGTTTACAGTACAAACCTATACAAAGAATGCTTATGTGGAAGGAAAACATCTGTAAAAATAGATTTAATGGGTATAAATGTTACTAGTTGAAAATAACATACACTTGTATAAATAAAATAAATAAATATCTGGGGGTAGCATTTTGAGGGTTGAGTATATTTCTAAAATGATAGGTGGGTGGTGGGGGCAGCAACGTTAGGTTTTAGTACAAAAAGAAGACTTCTGGCTATATCCCTGCTCCAGACCCACTACTAGCAAACACAGATAATACCATACTAATATGGTAAATAAACAATTGAGGATAACCAGATCTATCCCCCTTTACATACAAGTGATGCCTGCCTGGGAAGTAGCAACTCAACATAATCTGAACCTATAGGCTACTAACATTCTGTCAGAGAATAATGTTATAGAAAAAAGCTGAGCACGACCAGGACAGACCTCAAAGACTGGAACGAGCACCCAGGGTTCTTTCAGGAATTGCTACAACTGTTAGGAACACCTCAAGTAGATCTGTTAGCCCCCATTCACAGCAGACAGTTAAAGAAATTCTGTTCCAGGATTCCTTACACAAACACCTAGAAAATAGATGCTTTTTCATTCCCATGGATGGAGAGCTTCCTGTATTCCTTTCAGCCATTCACTATCATAACTAGTTTTTTATAAAAGGTTCAGAAGGACTTTACAAAGATGACACTGGTAACTCCTTTCTGGCCCCAGCACAGTGGTTCTCCCTTCTTCTCAATTTGTCCTAGTGCAATTACCACAGTCTTCCTGACAGGATGGACTTATTCACAGAGGACAGGGGTTGTATGATGCACTCTAGCCTTCAATGTCATCAACTCTCTGCCTGGGTGATAGAACTTTTCCTAAATTTTATGCTCTTGTTCTTTAAGTATGTGCATCAGGTATTAAAGGAGGCTAAGAAACCTGCTACTAGAAAATCATCTTTGGCTAAGTAGACACAATTTTCTAGTTGATGCCAAAATTAAGAAGCAGATAGCATTTAAGACCCAGATAGCTCTGGTTCTACAATATTTGTATTTATTAATATCCTCTGGCCATTACTGATCTTCTGTCAAGATATACCTCTTGGTCATGTCTGTTTATCTGCCCACAGATCTCTCACTTTCTACCTTGCCACAGATGCACTTATTTTTGAAGGGGTGGGCTCTTCATGAAATCTTAATTTTATACTGAAGAAACTTACACTTTTTATTTTTGAACCTTTTCATGAGGATAATTTTATGTTTTCATCTTGGAAATCATCGATTCGATTTCTGCAAGAAGCATATTTGAGTTACAAGCACTTACAAAGATTCAGTCATATCTCATCTTTTGCAAAGATAAGGCAACTTTGAGAAGAAATCTGTCCTTTTTGCTTAAAGTGGTTTCTGAGTTGACTTTGAGCAAGGCTATTCATCTCCTTGTTTTGTACCCAGAATCAAAGGACAGGGGTGAACGATTTCTGCACAATCTGGATGTCGATGGGCAATGCATGCACTACAGTGAGAGGACAAAAGACCTAAAGGAATTCTAGTCAGATGTTTATGCCATACAAAGGTAAGAAACATGGATGATTAGTCTGAAAACACCGGATTTCTAAACGGCGTTGCTTTTTCTTATTCTTACCATAACAAGTTAATTACAGCCAGGGTCAGAGGTTACTCTAACAGGCCTTAGTTACTTCTTTGCCTTTTTGGAAAAGTAGTGGGCCCTAGAAATATACCAGAGGCAGCAACTTTGTCATCTTTGCATGCCTTTCCCAGGTTCTAAAACCTAGATGATCTTTCTATATCCAGAACAGGCTTTGCTAGGACTATTCTCAAGGGCCTCTTGGACACTGACCCTTCTTTCTTCTGCATTAATTTATAAGTTCTGGTATTTGATCCATTTAACTTTGGCTACAGCATCAGTGACCTAATGAACATAGTACAGTTTTGCAAGTAAGCTTACTATAGCAATGAATGTGTGAATAAATCACTGTTGAATTAGAAACAACTTCCCTCCATCACCCATTTTTTTGTGTTTTATCCCAGCACATGGACATATTTTCTTTCTTTGCCTTTCTCCTGCCATATATTTAGTGAACAGGAATCTAGCCTTCCATACTCTGGGGAAAGAAAACTCTGAGATTTTGGCACCCTAATCAATGACTTTATGCAAACGCCCTCAAGCTGTTCAGTGGTTAGGGCATGTGGAAGATGCCTTAAAACTTTGGAAGCTGGCTGGTTGTCCAGGCTCTGGTAGGATATAACCTATATAGCTTATGCTACAGTAACAGTAATCTATAATATGTTCCATTGTTATGGTAAGTTTACTTGTACAACTGTACTGTTCTTGGGACTTGTATCTGCAGTGTGAATCTTCTTCTTATGTCTACCAAAAGAGGATGACTTCAGATTCACTACTTCATAATTACACTATAAATGTAGGACTTGAGCATTGTGCATATGTATTTAGAATGATTTTTTTTTAAATATCACTACATTTTAGATGAGCCCTTTACACACCATGTACTTATTGCCTGCCATGATGAAATCCCTTATAAGCATCGCTAGTTTTGTTTTATATCGTAAAACAAGAAAGTGAATGAGTTTTAAGGCAAATATTAAAAAGGAAATATAAAACTTTTTGAGATGGACTTGTTAAAAGGACTGCCTCTCTTCTTATCATGTGAAATATAAGTAAAACCAGGTATGATGTTTTGTTCAGGGATGTAATGGAGAAGAAACATCTAGGTATTTTTTTTCTGGAGCACAAAAGAACAAAGTTGGATTGAAGGCCATAAGAAGCAAAATACATAAATATGGGTATGAACCATTTCAGTTACTATGGAGACATTTGTGAAAGAAGATAAAACTAAAGTAGCTTTAAGTAGTTTAGTTTATGGATGATATGGAATGTGAATGGAAGTCTGTATAAAAAATTGGATCTCAAAGAAATGATGAATAGGTTAACATTGCTGGTTGTGGAGTGTAAATAATTTTGCTTTTTATATACAGGATGCAACAAAAGTTCCATGTCTTTGGCTTGTTATATGAAATGAAATATAAAGAACCCTTGTGACTTTGAAATCTTGTTTCTTTCACTCGGAGGGAAAGAAATTAAAACTAATCCTACAAGAAAAAATAGGTATAGAATGTGCTTAGCAGGACACCTCCTTTTAAAGTATGTTATATGTTTTTACATCAACACAAGCTGCCCATTAAAGGGTTATTACACTATAAAGCGCTAAGGAAAGAGTGGTTACATTCCTGTGGTGATCTTCGGGCTGTTTACAATTGTTACAATGTTCTAATAGTCATCATATTTGTAGGGCATCAAGTGCATTTCGTCTTCTGTTTACAGTGTATTCTTCACACAATGTATATATGTGTATTTTTATAGAATACAGCATTATATGATGTCATTGAAACCAGATGTAATTATTCGAATACTTGTTTTTTTTAGAAAACATGAAATGCTTGTTGCATGTAGATATGTAATACATAGCCAAGTTTTGAAGAAATGTGGGCTGCTGTTCATCATTGTCAACATTTATTGTACCATGTAGCTTCAAGTTCATCCTTAATGCACAGTTCCTTTTACTGTTTTGTTTTCATGTGTAATAAAATAAATATATCCTTGTCTTTTCCTTTTACTACTACTGTAAACTGAAGGAAGGAATTGTGATGGAAGAGAGAGAGAGAGAGGTGTGGCATCAAATTTATTAAATATACTACTATATGCACATGCTAGCTTTGCACAAGATGAGGTGGTGATGTTGGATGATAAGATATGCTGACTCCAGAACTCTTGTATTAGCAAAATATTTCACATAGTTGCAAACAGAAAAATCGTGGCAGGAGGCTATGAAGACAGTCACACTGGAGTGCACTGATCATGCCATCATTATCCAGGGAGGCAGGGACAATATAAAATATGCAAGGAAGACAGTCATGACATTCTGATGTAACCAGATATGCATTGCAAGTAATAGCATGGCAATATCACTGGAAGAAGAAGCAGAAAGGTGAGTACAATCCTCCCTTTATTAGAGGCTGAAAACCTATGTTGCTGCTGTTAATAACTGAAAATGTCTGAAAGAAGAAACTCTGCTGCCTTAAAGTATTTCGGGTTTGGATAGGGTCCAAACAGATATTTATTTTTGGGAAGAGATATTACAAATGTGAAGGGTTATTGCAGTGAATGAGGTGAGATCCTTTAGATTTTGTGGGGTCTGAATATATTAAAGAATCAGTGCAGAGAAAAGTAGTGAACTTTTTAAGTAGGGAGGATATTGTTATGTATCTTTTTTATTATTTTTTTTTTTTTTGCTATTTTATATTTAAAATATGACTTAAGTCAATCAAAACAGTTTTGTAAGAATAGTGACTTGCTGTAGGTAGAGCTGCAAAAAGTGTTGAGGCTTTGAAATATGAACTCATTTGAGGGACTGCTTTGCAGACTTCAAAGCTAAAGGGGTGCATTTAATCTAATTGTTTAATATTATTCATAGAAAATAAAATAACATTAAAGCTCACCTGGCAGAATGGAAAGCAATAAGATCTGGCAAACTTAAATATATTTATAAATGTCTAGCTGGTGTTATATATATGATGATATGAAGATTACTATATCTCAGGAAGTTCCACTTACTCCAGGGTACAGAGATCTCAGTGTTGACTAGCAAGAGTGTTGCAGAACTGCCACTCACTTTGATGGGGCAGGTTGTCAATGCTACTTTGAAGAAATGCTTTTAAAATGACATTAAAAGTAGATTTGTATGATTCCTTATCGGGGGCGGAGCCTAATGGCTAACTGAAAGCAGCTTAAATCTGAGCTCTTCAAACTCTTACTAGAAAATACAGGAAAAACTAAAAATATTTAAAAAAATTTGGGTAATTATTGAAGAAGTAACATACAATAAAAATACCAACTTTGAAGAAAAAATTCTTAAATTGTCCTGTCAAATACTTCAGAGGACACCACAAGCTGTTGAAAATGAGTAACTCAAAGAACTCACACTCAGATTCTATACCGAAAAAAGAGATGCAACAGATATCTGCTACTTTACTGGATTTGTCGTTAAAGATGGAAAGATTTTCTGAGAACTTAGAAAGTCTTAAAGATAACTGTCAAAAACAAACTGAAATTTTTAAAGAAATATTACAACAGCAACAAACAAAAATTTCAGACATTGAGACTTCCTTAAGTGATGTTGATGGGAGGTTAATAGAAGAAGAACTACAAACCCAATTTTTGTTACAACAAAACACATGGTTAATAAATAAAATGGATGATATTGAAAATAGAGAGAGAAGAACAAACATAAGGATTTTTGGTCTTCCAGAGAAAACTGAAGGGGATGACATTATCTCATTTTTGAACTCCTGGCTACCTGAAGTTCTAGGATTAAAAGAAGGATTATCTTATGGAATAGAAAGAGCACACAGAGCTATTGGTAAGCCACTTTCTATTTCTTCTAAGTCTGCTCCAAGATCCATAGTGATTAAATTTTTATCTTTTATGGACAAAGAACTAATATTGAGATCAGCATGGAGGAAAAATCCTGTTATGTATAAACAGTCATTATTAAGATTTGATAATGATTATTCCACAAGAGTTCTGGATTTAAGGAAGAAAGCATGGCCATTAGTAAAACTTCTAAAGCAGCATAAAATCAAGACACAGCTCTCTTATCCTGCAAAAATAAGAATTCAATACAATAATGACATGAGATCTTTTAATAACATAGAGGAAGCCACAACCTTCATAAAAAACAACAACATAATTCCACTTCCCGATGAAATGGACTGGGCAAACTCATCTTCCCTAAAAAGAGCTTCAGGAAAAAATATCTGGTCGGAGGTGAGGAAAAAAACGAAGCAGAAGACTGACATGAAGAATTCGGAAGATACTACTTCTCTCAAAGTATCAACCAAGGTATGACTACATTATCTAAAAGTTAATTCCCTTAATATATGACCCAAAGCAGTTTTTCTGTCCTTTATTAGTTACTTAGCCTATTATAACAATATTTTATTTAGTACTTAAAAATTTATTCACTAAGGAACTGAAATGCAAAATTGCTTTTTTTTATGTTGTCGCATGAATATAAAATCAAGACAGTTTATTAGATGCTTATTAACATTGTTCTAGAAGTCCTTATAATAGTTTATCTTTTAGACTATTTCTCCTAGAAAAGCATTTCATAGCTAAAATAAGTTACTAGCAACTGTCTGAATAAATTCCTTTATATTTTATAATAGTATGTTATGTTATTAAAGTGCACATTTTATACTTATCAACCAAAATTTAGAGATAAATATGTTAAAAATAGAAATGTTTCTAAATGCATCAGTTGTTCTTAGAACATCATTGAACCATTTAAAAGTAAATAGCATTCATGAACCTACTGCTTGGCTATTTTTAGATTTTTACACAGAAAGTTGTTCACCATCTCTTTCACAGCACGAGATATACTGAAGCATGCATACTTGTAGTTACAATTACTGACCAGAAGATGGCGTGGAAATACACACTATCACAATATCCCTTTTCTAAACTCGGCTGTTCTGTTTGCTTGAAATGAAAGCGTTTAGCTTTCAGTTAATTTTACACATCATATATCCTCCTTTTATCCCCTGCTACAGCATTATTTCCTATTGCTAACTTCAGATAAAAGTATACTTAAGAATAGTGCTAAAATAACTTTGAATAAAACATGTAATGGCTTCCATTGCTTAATGAAGCGTTTGGTTTTGTTTGTTATTCGCCGTACTGTTTTACTTCTGCTGGGCGGACTGTATGGATTGTATCTTCCGTCCACAAAGCACTAGGGTCGCTTGTGTTTAGTTGCGACTATCACAACTCTGCCGGAATCCTCTCTGTGGACATAACATATAATAATCTATTGCTTAAAGGTAGCGCTTCCTATTTGTCTACTATTACAATTGTTTTACCAGGTTTATGTGCTTCTACGTAAGACAGGCATGACTTAATCTGTATCCTGCCTAGCTTCGTTGAACAGCTAGCAGCACAAGTAACATTAGTATGTCTTCCTGCCGCTTGTATTAGCTCTGCATCCTAGCACATTGCCCACTCCACATCAGCTGTAGCGTTTGATACGCACTACACTCTGCATGCAACTGAATGTGGTTCTAGTTTGAGATATACACTACACTTTGCTGTACTATATTAGTTTACTAGGGCTTTTTATCCTCATCTATGTGTATTTTTAACTGAATGGTGATTCTAGGGTAGTAAAGAACCTACCTTTGGTTCCCTGCACGTGGTCAGCATTTGCTTTATGCAGATCATTAAACGATCGTCCTGGCGCTACGACATTCCCTAGATCAGACTTGATTACTATCTTCCCCTTGTTTAAAACGGACAGTGGCAGGTTTACTCATAAACGATTGTTTCTGGGTATTTGTACATGTTCTATACTTTTAGGATGTTTTATAGCCTGTTATATTGCTATACTGACTTACTAAAGCTATTCTTAATGCATCTTTGAGGTAATGTGTTATTAAGTGTGTCTTACTAGAGTTGTTGAATCTGTTATATTGCTAAACTGACTTGCTAAAGCTATTCTTAATGTATCTTTGAAGTAATGTGTTATTAAGTGTTTTTTATTAGAGTTGTTGAATCTAGGCCAAACTTTGCATTGTACTACTTGTGCTTCTTTAGGACTGGTGTGTTAGGTGGGATATCTCTCTGCATATGTACTCTAAGGCTGTTATTTTTAAAACTGTATTACTTTTTTAATCTCCCTTCTTCTTACCTTTTCCCCCCTAGCTAACTATTTTTCAACCTTATATTGAGTGTCCTGACTGCACCAAGAACCTTGAACTACCTCAAGCATTACCTGAGTGGACCGTCCTTTATTTTCTCCTGCCCTGTGCTTCCACCTGCCTGTACTACAGTTACAAAGTATGTTGTTACACTTGACCCGTTCTGAAGGCCAATCTGCATAATTCAAACTGTAATTATATGTTATGAAACTAGTAGCCTCTGGTTGTTACACTTGACCCGTTCTGAAGGCCAATCTGCATAATTTAAACTGCAAGTACATGTTAAGAAACTAGTAGCCTCTGGATCAGGAAAGCTTGCAGCCAGTCCATCCTTCCCTGTCTTTAGCCTCTGGAAGGATATACCCCTTGCTACCTTCCATATCCTTTCACCTATGGTGTCTTTACCCTGGATACCTGCTGTTATTACTAACGCTGCCCACTAGGTGGCGGTATACAATAGGCCTGTGCCCTACCTCTCTTTCTTATACCCCTCAAAGTATCTGCTCTTTGAACATCTCTCTCCTCCTGCTACCTTTACATCCTTTCCCTAGGAGCCCGACTTCTCCTAACTTCTACCTTCCTCCCTATATCTAGATTCTACCTCCTCTTCTCCTATCTACTATAATAGTCTACTGCTTTATAGTTCTACTCTCCTTCTGCTCTACTCCCCATTCTGCTCTCCTTAGCTGTGAACTGCCTGCTCTGCTACTCCTCCCTACATCCTGCTGCTTACTGATTGCCTCCACTCTCTCTGTCTCTACTTGCTCTGGCCCCGCTCTGCTCCCCTCCCTACCCCCAATTCACCCCTCCCCAGGGGTCCTACCCATATACTTCACTAGACACTCCCCTATTTCTCTCAGCCAACCCCCATCAAACACTATCTCCACCACTGCCTCCCATTCTTTATAACTATCTATTTTATCTCCACCTCATTCTCCACTATTGTAACTCTCTCCTTGTCCCAGACCTTGCCACACTTCATACTCCTACTCTATAGTACCTAAATGTTAACTATAACCTCTACCTAACTACTTTTTCCCCCCTTGCTCTTCCTCGTTGCTCCTTTACCCTTCTCTGTAACCAAGCTCTTCTCTACTTAGTCTTGAGCTCACATTCTCTTACAAGCAGTATTTACCTGACACTTACTCTCTATCATGTCTCCAATACTCAAAGCTTATTCCACATATACCCTATTTTTACCATTACTATAGCCTCCCTATCCATACCATATTATTATACCTTCTTTGAAAACATCACTTTACATGAACAAAACCTTCACCTCCCACAAACTTTACCAACTGCATTTTTCAATATCTTGACTCATAGTAACATAACCTGTTACTCTAACTTTCTACTCCCAAAATACCATAGAACAACTCATATATCTTTCTACTTAAACAAAAAGAACTCTTACAACTCACCAAAATCCCTGAAATTCCTTGTGAATTCCCAGCAAAACCTCCTCCTTCATGGAGATATTCATCCTAATCCTGGTCCCTACACTAATAACAATTTTAATCTTAATAATATTACATCACCTATAATATCATCATGTACCAAAACACCTAACTCCCTACTAATAGCACAACTCAGTATAAGAAGTTTAAATAATAAAATTCATCACCTACACTCTCTTCTTGACTTACATGCATTCGACATACTATGTCTTACTGAAACATGGCTAAAACCCTCTATTCAAGATCAGGAAATCACCCTCCTGGCTATAATATACTTAGACGATAAATAAGAAAGGTGGAGGTATAGCTATTCTCTATAAAACTAATCTCCAAATCACTCTCTACAATGAACTTCCATCACTTGACTCCAAAGCCGAAATATTATCTATCAAACTAAGCATCAACAATAACAAATCAATTTATCTCATTTGTATGTACCTTCCCTGAAATAATACTCATATCCTAGAAAACTTACTTAGTTCACTTTCTAGCCAACTACCTCAGGAAACCATAATACTTGGTGATTTCAACATTGACTGGATGACCTTTTCATCCCAACACCCCACCAGCCATATAAATCTTTATGGCTTTCCTCAATTAATTAATACTCCAACTAGAATCCATAAACCCACAAATAAAGAAACAACTCTTGACTGGATCCTACTAATAACCACCTAAACAAGTACTCTCCAGGAACTCTTCCGATAATATTAGTGACCATATGCTCACATTTGTTATTAGACAAAAACCCAACTACCCATAAAGTTAAGGTGTCTCGCTCAAACAAATTCTTTAACCCAGATAAGTTTCTGGCAGAATTGAAAGCATGTGACTGGTCTCCAATGACTACCTTGAACTAAACGAAGCAGTGGCCTACTTTAATACCAACTTTCTACAAATCCTTGACTATCATGCTCCTATTCACTCTACTAGGATAAGGACCAAATCAGCCCCATGGCTTACTAAACAAACTAAACAAAAAGAAATAAAATATGGGCTAAATGGAGAACTACCAAATGTTCATCTGATCACCTACTCTTTAAACAATTAAGAAATGCCACTAAGAAAGATACTCTTGCAGATAAAAAGAATTACTACCTTCACATTCAACAAACTAGCCAGCATTCCTCTCAAAAATTCTGGTCAGGTATTAACAAACTTCTTAAACCAGGACATTCAACTACTCCTATCCCTTCAGGCTTTAATCTCAATAACTCACTCTGATCCCAGATGCCTTTAACAAGTACTTTATAGAAACCATTCAAACCCTAGCTAATTCATTACCCTCTTCTACTACCTCCTTACCTAAAACCTCTAACACTTCATCCAATGTCTTTAACATACAACCAGTGCCTACATCACTTATTTATAAGCTTATCAAGAAACTTAAACCTTGCACCCCATCAGCTGATCAACTCCCATCAGAATACCTACAAATTGCTGCAAAAGCTATTGACTACCCCATATCCATTCTTATCAATAGGACTATCTCTGAAGGAAAAATACCCACCCTATGGAAAATATCTCACATAATACCTCTGCATAAGGGGTGGCTCTCTATCGAGCTCCCTATTGCCTTACTATCCCCATTAGCAAAGATTATGGAAAGATGCATACATAAACAAATTCTTAACCACCTTCTACAAAACAAACTTCTAGCCAATAGTCAACATGGTTTTAGACCTTCCCACAGTACTACAACTGCCCTCCTTTCCTTCTCTGATGCCATAAATAATAATAGAAACAACAATCTTTTCTCATCAGCTTTATTTCTAGACCTGTCAAAGGCCTTTGACATGGTTAACCATAATATACTTCTTGACAAACTAAATCTCTATTCACTTAGCTCACATACTCCAATGGTTCAGGAGTTACCTCCAACATAGGCAACAAGCAGTGCTTTGGGACAACAACCTATCCTCCGCTCCCAGTAAACATTGGGGTTCCACAAGGATCAATCCTAGGTCCCCTTCTTTTCTCATTATTTATCAATGACCTTCACTTGAATATACCCCAAGCCATCTGCATTCAATATGCTGATGACTCAACTCTTATTTGTGCTGCCAATAATGTTTCCTCCCTCCAGTCCCTCACCCAAACAGTCTTCCATAATGTTGAAAAGTGGTTTATGGAACTCTCCCTCCTTCTTAATCCCAAAAAAACAAAACTTCTTCTCTTTACCCCTACACACAAATCACCGACACCTTTCTTCACTATCTCCTCTAACAATGCTACCTGCATTAGTCCAGATATGTCCACTCGCCTATTGGACATATTGATGACCACATTAACAACACCATTAAATCAGTTAATAAAAAAATCTGTACTCTCTACAGAATTAAACCCTTTCTTACCCCTTCTGCTAGAAAAACTGTGGCCCAGAGCCATCTGATCTCCACCCTTTTCTATGCCTCTGCTATATATACAAATTTGTCTAAAAACAACATCACCAAACTTTCTACCTGCTACAATAGTATTACTAGATTCATTACTACTACCCCTTTTAGAACCCACCACTGTATTAACCTCAAGCAACTAGATTGGTTAGAACTCAACAACCACTTACTCTATCAACAATTAATAATCATTCATAAGACCCTCTTTTTCCCAGACGCTACCCCTAGCCTTACAAAACTGATTTCACCTTATAAAAACCTAGCCACACCACGGCTAATAAACTCCTTGTAGCCTTAACCAAATCAAAGAATAAAGCTGGAGACTCATTATTTTCAAATGCTGTCGGGAAAATCTGGAATCAACTACCTCAGGAAATAGCAAACCTAGACTCTACATCCCTTTTCAAGAAACATATCAAAGAACATCTCAAAACTCAATGGCTATGTCCTTGTACTAATCCTGACTGAAATTACTTCTGCATTACTCACACCTTCCCCCTTTGATTTTCTCCTAACTCTCCCACTATAAAACTAATTTTTATTGTAGACAGACTTATCTTTAGATTGTCTCTAACATCTTTTTTTTTCTCTCTAGCACATATTGAATGTTGTTTAGTATCTAACTGTATGTGTTCCTTAGTCCATGACTGTTAAACAACTATTTCTCTGAAAGATTATGGTTCTGCTTTTTTGGCTTTATTATTGTTAAATTCATACAAATGTACAACTTTGTACTTATTTTATGTTGCTTATTATGTTTTATTGTTAATTATTGTTTTAATTCTTGTAATTCTTGTAATTGGAGCTTTTCTCCCCGGGCCTCTACTGAAAACGGATAATTGTCCAGCTAGACTAGCCCGGTCACCAAATGTAAAATAATAAAATAAAGCGCTATATATATGCTTACAAACACATTAAATTATCATTGCTACTAGTGGAGAATATAATTGGAAAAGTTTAATGATAGTATTTCTTAAATTAAATTGGATGTTATCATCATTTTAATAAATTATTTAAGTATGAGCAGCAGTCATGAACTTTCTGTTTTAGATTTCTTTAGCTTTCTGTTAAGGAAAGTATCTTGTCTTTACACATTTAACAAGTGAAATGCTGAAATGCATACAGCTGTAATTACAGCTACTTCCCAGAAGATGGTGGTCAAACACAACATTGTAAAGCTTTTTTTTCTTTTTTTTCTCTCTGCACATTATTATTCAATACTTTGAATGTGAAATGTTTACTTTTAAATTATTTCTAATTTCCCAAGTGCTTTCATTATTTCCCATTATTTAAAAAGAGAAGGGAGGAAAAGGGAAAGAAAAAAGAAGGAAATAATAAAAAGAAGAAGAAGAAGAAGGAGGAGAGTAAGGAAAAAAGAAAGTAATAGTGTTGTCAGTTGCTGTTAAATTTTACCAGTGATATATCCAAATATAGTGACACCTGCGCTTTGAAGAAGGTGTTACATAAACTGACTGGGATAGAATGAACCATTTAAATACTGCTGTGATCTGGTGATTAATGTCTTGTATATATACGATGTACATGCTCTCCAAACTCATGTAATTGTTAATGTGTTAGATGGATTAGTTTCATTTGTTGACTTAAAGTGACATGAAAGAAACTTCCAACTACTAGTTTAAAAGGTATTTCAGATGCTTATTTATTTAATAACTTGTTCTGTTAAACAAGTTAACATACAAAAAGAAGCTTTATAAAAGGAGAGAAAGAAAGGAAAAAAAAACAATCATTATAAATAGTTGTATATGATACAACTGTGACTTCTTGGCATTATCATTGTAACTTACATTCATAGGCATAATGCTAGTTTATTGTTTACAGCCTACATTAAATATGAGACTTTTATCAGTTATTAAATACTCATTACATTTGTGTTTACAGATGATTAACTCTGTTATGTGTGGCTTTTACCTGGAACTAAATAGAGAAAATATCCTGAATAATAGCTAATTAGTCACAGAGTTATAAAAGGTCACATATAAATAATGCAAGAGTTTAACTTTTCACACAAATTAATAATTTTCTTTACTTTATTATATAGACAACAGAATTATAAAAGTCATGACATCTTGACCGGGTTTGATAAGTTATATTGTTCAAGTATATGTAATCTAATATGTAATAACTCTTATTGTTAATTATTAATATAGTAATTTATTTTAGAAGATTGTAATAATAATCAAATAATATGATATGTCTCATACAGTTTTGGAAAGAAATTATAAGAATTTTAGTAACAATGTACCAATTCTAATAATGCAAATTCATAGCACAAGTATCAATTCTATTTCTAATAGCACAGTTATAATCCCTTATAGATAGTTTAATATTGTTGTTTGTAAATTAATACCATTACTACAATGTATGGAAAATAACTATATAAATGACTAATTAATTGAAGCATTGCACTCTATGGGTACAATATTACCTATACCAAGACATGAAATAATAACAAAATGACTAGCTATTTATTAATTAATCTATACTATGTTGATGGAATGCATTCATGTAGTAACAAGATTTTACAGTCAAGATTTAAATATATACATGCATGAAAGTATTTGATGTTCTCTGATTTTAGTTTTGTTTTCCTTATTGAAGAGCTCAAGCTAGAGTAATATTTCTTCTTTAATGCTAATGTTTATCTTGAAGGTAAATCTGTTTGAACTTTTAAGTTCAAACAGATTTGAGGTGTTAGACACTTCATGTTTGAGACTTGGTGTGGTTGAAACACTATTTGTTTGTTTAAAATATGTTAATACAATGTTTTTCAATTTTTTTGTTTCTCAGTGGTCCAAATGGAAGATTTTTTTTAAAACACATATAGAAATAGTTATACTTGTTCTGTAATAACTTCTAAAAGTAAAGAGGATATAACTAATATACTAAATACCATGGGTCCTAAGACAAAGCAAACGTCTAAAAAAACAATCAACCTGAAAGCACATGATAAATATTTATAAAAATGACTGACACAACTTTGTTATCTATAAACATTAATGGTTTAAATAACCCTATAAAAAGGTCAAACTTTCTAAAATATCTGAAATTACAAAAAGTACAAATTATATTTATACCTGAATCCCATCTAAAATTAGAGGAAGATTTTATATGGAAACCCAATGACTATCTAATCCTCTCTCATTCCCAGTATAAAAAAAACAGAGGAGTTATAATCTTATGGAAAAGAAGTACCATTATTCCACAGATCATTTACAAACATGAAGATAAAGAAGGGTTATTATCAATTGTAATAATAAAATATCAAAATAGAATTTGGACTTTAATAAATATTTATTGGATTCCTGCAGTTGGATTATCTACTGTTAAAAAACACATAGAATTGATTAACAAAGTATATAAAGGTATGATAATATTGGGGGGAGATTTTAATTGTATTCTGGATAGCTCTGAAACAACTAATAAAAGAAATTTACGTCTTTCACCCGTAGGTAAATATTTCAAGAGATGGATAGAAAACTTAAATTTGATAGATGCATTTAAGTTTAAAGAATCTAACTCACTAAACTATTCACACAGTGATTATCGCTTTAATACTCAAACAAGAATAGATAAAATACTTATATCTTCTGACTTAAACAACATAATAGTAAAATTTTCTATTATTCCATGTCCTCTTTCAGATCATAACGCCTTAATCATTAAAATACAAATGGATTTTAAAAGATTAAATCTAGTAACAAGAATACCAGCCTACATTTTTAAATTAAAGGAATTTAAACCTTGGCTAGATACAGAAATTAAATATTTTTTAGAAACAAACCTGATTAAAGATACAAACAATACAATAACATGGGACACATTAAAGGTCTTTTTATATGGCAAAATTGTTACATGGTTTAAAAATAAAACAAAAGAATGGGAATCTGAACTACATAACATTCAAAAACGAATAATCGAATTAAATATAAGCTATTATGATGTATCAGAAGATCAGAAAAAAAAGGAGAAGAAGTTAAAGATTTAAACAAGAAATATAATGAAATTCTTACCCATAAGACAAATCTAGCTTTGGAAAAACTAAAATTTGCCTCAATATCAACATCCCCAAAACACCTCCATAACTTAGCTATGAGAATTAAGAGGCAGAATTCTGAAAATAATATCATAAATATAATACACGAAGGGATAGGGAAAAAGAAGGTATCTGAAGTAATGATATTCTTGAAGCCTTTAAGTATTATTATGCTCATCATTATGGAAATAAGGCTAGCAATACTACTTCTTTAGAGCTGGAATTTAACTGTCCTTTATTAAATACATTACCTGCACAACTAAAAATAGACCTGGATAAACATATCTCCATAAAGGAAATAAGAGATACAATCAAAGTAAGTAAGAATAACAAATCACCAGGAATGGATGGAATCATAATGGAATTATATAAAATTCTCCCAAATGCAGCAATTTCTTTGTTCCATAATATGCTAAATGAAATTCAAACACAAAATATAATCCCACCATCCTGGAAATACTCACTAGTTACTCCTATAAAAAAAATAAAAAAAGATTTATCCCAGTGTAGCTCATATACACCAATCTTTCTGCTTAACAATGATTATAAATTTTTTATGTCTATCTTAGTGAATAGAATTAAAAAATCCTTGACTCACGTTATAAATGAAGACCAAACAGGCTTTATATTTGGTAGACACACATATGATAACATTCAGAGAATATTAACTATTATTGAAGCTTTGAATAGAGATAACTTAGAAGCCCTTATAATTACACTTGATATAGAGAAAGCATTTGATTCAGTAAATTGGGATTACTTATTTAAAATTCTGGTATTTTTTGATTTTCCATCAAACTTTATAAATTTAATAAAGAACATATATAAAGATAATCTAGCTTATGTAAAGTTAGGTCCATTTACTTCAGAGGCTTTTAAAATAACTAAAGGCTCTAAGCAAGGCTGTCCTATGTCTCCCATACTATTTGCCTTAGTGATAGAACTATTTGCTTCTACAATACGAAGTGAACTAAAAATAGAAGGAATTAATTTTTATAATCAATATAATTCCAAAATCATGTTATTTGCTGATGACATCTTGTTGACTTTAAAACCAAAAGAAGAGACCATATAAGCATTAGAGGAAAAAATAAAAGAGTTTTCCTCCATTTCAGGTCTTTATTTCAACAAAGCAAAATCAAAACATATACTCTTGAATAGAGATGATGTTTATCATCTGAGTGAGTATCAAATTATTGGAGAAAGAGTTTCATCACTCAAATACCTAGGAATTCTTATAGCTGATAACATAAATACTACTATAACTTTAAATTATAATAAAATTCAAAACTTAATTCAAAAACAAATTGATACCTGGAATAAATTAACGTTAAAATTTGAAGATAGATTACAGATAATAAAAATGATATTCTTACCCCAAATAAACTATATAGCATTAGCAATTCCTATCTTACCAAACAAAAAAATTATAAAAAAAAATCAGAAACTCTTGATGGGCTTTCTATGGTATCCAAAAAAAATAGAATTGTTTTCACACACCATATTAGACCCTGGGACTTGAGAGGAATTAAATTTCCAGATATAGAGACATACATTAAAGCTTCCATCTTTAAACTTGTACTACAATGGATAAACCCAAACTACTCGTCTAGGTGGAAAACTTTACATACAACTTTTTTCTTAAATGAAAATAAAACATTAAAAAATATAGACTTGAAGAATCGTAACAACATATTTTGGCACTTATTAAGTAGCACTCTACAAAACAATACAACAAAACCTACCAATTTATCATACTTAAATAACATATATAATCTATTTAGAAATTTCTTAAAAACAAATTCTGATATAAAACTATGGTTTGAACTTTTGATACCTTTTAATACAACAAAGAATTTTAAAGAAAAAATTCAAGAAAAAAAATGTATTATATGGGAAACTAATAATTTTTTTTGTTGGTTCCAATGCTTAAACAATTCTAGCACATTAAACATCCAACAAGTAATAGATGAATTTAAAATACTTGATAAAGATAGAGAGGATCTCCAAAAAGTATTGCATCATGCAAAAGGTTTGTGGGAGGTTATTAATAATTCAAGTTTTAATTCTAATCCAAAACTCATAAATTATACACAAGAAATAATTTATAACAAGCATAACAAGTTAATTTCTATTTCTAAAATATATAAAATATTAATAGCGTATAAAACCAAAATAACTCAAAACACATGGAATACTATAACAAAAGATCTGACTACGAGCCTATCTCTTGAAAGTAAAAATGATCTTCTGCAATCAGTTAAATTAACCTCTAACTTCCAGATATGGAAAATCTTCGCATGGAAATTTTTACATAGAGCTTTTTATACCCCAAACAAAATTGCTAAATTTAATCCTAATCAGAAAGCTACTTGTTGGAGATGTACTCTAAATTGTGAAGCAGATTGGTTACATATATTTTACGATTGTATTAAAAAGTTCTGGGATGACATTAATAAATTTCTTCAAGCCATTTATAATGATACATTTGTTTTAACAAAATCATACATTTTTTTGAATGTTGGTGCCTTAATAACTGTTAATAAAAGAGATCAACTTCTTTTATGGACTATTCTGGCTGTGGCCAGAAAATGTATAACAAGAAGATAGAAATCCACAATCTCTCCAAGCTATGAAGACTTCATTTCTCTTTTATGGGAATCTGCACTAAAAGAAATAAAAGTTAAAGAAGAAAGAATTTTTCCCAGACGTTGGATTAACAACCCTTGGAATAGAGTCTTGATACTCACAGACACACTACAAAAAGACACAACTTTCTCTTCATGAATTTAAAAGGGACATGGAATAATGTGAACTTAAAGGAATATATAATTATAAATGTCATATGTGTTTTTTTTTGTTTTTTTTTTTTTTTCTCTCTGTTTCCTTTCATTGGACCATTTGTAAATATTGTACATATTGTTATGATTACTAACTACTTCTGTTAACTTGATCTGTAATTAATAGTGACTATATCACAATTTACTCATAAACATAAAAAAAAATAAAAATCTGTTGAGTAAAAAAAAAAGTAGATTTGTAATGTTTAAATCATGGTAAATTGATGTATGCTGTTTCAGGTGAGTCTCTTACTTCTTCCATTTTGTATTGTATTATATTGACACCCAACATGTTATACCTATTTCACTACCTCATGATTGCTGTCCATCTAGCCAATGCTATGACATCCCTGATCATCTCATATAACTTGACCAATAGCTGGTCATGGCAATGCAATCAGCTAAGCAGATAAGAATTGTTTCTATTAATCTCTACTTTAGCTGATATTCATACTTGAAGTGCAAAGGCCTGCTATGTTTTCACCTATGAGAGCTGGCATTCCATGAAACATATTTGCAGGCACAAGCCAGTTTGTGCTCTTCATGCTGTGCATCTCTCTCTCTCTGTCTCTCTCTCTCTCTGTCTCTCTCTCTCTCTGTCTCTCTCTGTCTCTCTCTCTCTCTCTCTCTCTCTCTCTGTATGTCTCTCTCTCTCTCTTTCTCTGTCTCTCTCTTTGTGTGTGTGTCTCTCTCTCTCTGTCTCTGTCTCTCTCACTGTCTCTCTCTCTCTCTGTCTCTCTGTCTCTCTGTCTCTCTCTCTCTCTCTGTCTCTCTCTCTCTCTCTCTCTCTCTCTCTCTCTCTCTCTCTCTCTCTCTCTTTCTTTCTGTCTCTCTTAAGTATGTGGTGGCATTGTATCTGGTTATACTTCCTCTGTGCTCCTTTAATGGATAAGCTAGGGGGCTGAATGGTCAGTCACACTCTCCGTCATTAGCTGTTCCAGTTCCCTGGTCACTACTTGGTGATGGGTTATCTGGATAACAAAACATGCTTCATTCCTCTCACCAAAGAGCTGATAAAATAATATTATGTTTGTGGGGAATTGATGCACACAATGAAAATATTCTCAAGACTTGGGTGTGAACAATGTAATCAAATGGAACATACAAACAAAGACTGCAGACCTATTATACATTTGTAAAGCAGGACATTTTGTGGGTAGTTGAAAGAATATTGAAAAATGAAACCAAACTAGAGAGAGAGAACAAGGGAAATACCACCACAGCCGCAATGTCCTTTACAAACACTGTAAACCACCATAGCAACAATGGCCAGTTTGTTCTTAAAGATATCATCCAACCCTATACCTCTTCAAGACCCTTCTGCTCTAGCAACAAACCACTTTTACAAGTCACTAAAGCTAAAAACTCAGCAGGTGAATCTCTCTTCCCCAGCTATACCTCTAAATTCTGAAATAACCTACCTAATGCACTAGTAGCTAACACTTCTGCAGTACTATTCAAAAAACTTCTGAAAATACACCTTACAAACTCCTGGCTCTGCTCTTGCAACTCCCCTGGGTAACCCACTCTTTTCTTTCATCAAAGTTTTCCTCCAATCCTCCTCACTAGTTATACTAACCGCTATTCGAAGAGCACATGTCAACTGTACATAATTCTATGTAAATATCACTTCATCATAAATGTATTCTTAATCTTTGTCTACAACAGTTTATAGTCTTGTTCTAATTACTATTACACTGTTATTGTTCTTTTACCTCCATTTTTTATGTAACCTAATAATGCTATTTAATCAATGTTTTCTATGTATGTTATGTATGGAGCTTTTCTCCTCAGTCCTCTGCTGAAAAAGAACGTGTGTCCAGTTGGACTTTCCCGGTAAACAAAAATGTAAAATAAATACATTTTCATTTTCCCTTTTCCTTAGATTCATGGTTTCATGGGTTCATAGCTAATTACTAGGCCTTAATGGGCCATTTTAAACCTAGCCAGTTTCCCTCCCAAAGGTGAGAATCAAACACTGTACCTCATGTCAGTGAGCCAACAACCTTAACCATTATACCAACCCCTAACCTTTAGCTGTGTATAATTTTTTTCATTAATTTCCTTTCTTTTTTCTTTTGTACCTGTCCCTTTAAATTTTTTTTTCTGTCCTTTACCCTTTTACCAACAGAATTATGTCTTCCTTTTATAGTCTCCCTATTTATCTCTTCTGCATCCTTCCCACAAGAAACTATACTCCTTGGGGATTTTAATATTGACTGGAAATGTTGTACATCTGTAAATCCAACTACTCACATCAATCTGTATGGCTTTCATCAAACAATCACCTACCCTACCAGAACCCATAAATCTAGCAACAAACAAACTACCTTAGACTGGATACTAGCTAACAGTAGTCCCCAGTTATACAAAACAGGCTTACTCCCTGTTGATATTAGTGATCATTCCCTGATCTTTATATCCAGACAAAAGACCTCAATTCCCAACCAAATTTACTTTAGAACTACACGAAACAAGAAAAATCTAAACCCAGTTAACTTTCAAGCTGAGCTTAAAGCTTGCAATTGGTCACCCCTAAAATCCTTATCTCTTGATGAAGCAGTCTCATACTTTAACAATAAATTCTTACAAATTTTAAAATACCATGCTCCGTCGCGCACTATTAGAATTCGAAACAAACCTGCTCCTTGGTTCACAAAGGAGACTAGACAAAAAATGAGACTGAGAAATCAAACCTGGTCCAAATGGAGAAAAAAAAAACTCTGCTGATCACCTAAATTTTAGACAGCATAGAAATGCCACAAGAAAATCAATATTCCTTGATAAAAGAGACTATTACCTCAAACTCTAACAGACCCAACATCAAAACTCACAAAAATTCTGGTCAGGAATAAATAAATTGCTCTACCCTAAAAACTCCAAAACACCTACCCCCTCTAATTTGACTTAAAACTCTCTCAGCCAGATTGCTGACATTTTTAACAGAGTTTTCTCTGAAACTGTTCAGTCTTTAGCTTATAACTTACCCCCCGGACCACCTGTTACCACTACTGAATCACACCTCCCAACAAATTTACCCCACTCACTCCACCTCCAGCCTGTCCCAACATCCTTCATATGCACCCTACTCCTCAAACTTAAACCACATACTCCATCAGCTGACCTCCTTCCAGTTGAATACCTGCAAATGGCAGCTGGAGTACTTGCCTACCCAATTGCTATATTAATAAACAGAACCATTACAGAATGTTCCATCCCATATCTATGGAAAGTCTCACACATTATACCTCTCCATAAGGGAGATAACTCAAATGAACTCTCTAACTTCCACCCCATAGCCCTACTTTCCCCTCTAGCAAAAATTATGGAGAGATGTATTCATCATCAAATACTTGATTATCTCCTCCAAAACCACCTACTAGTGGACTGCCAGCATGGCTTTAGGCCATTCCATAGTACACCAACAGCAATCCTATCCTTTTCAGACTGCATTAATAAAAAATGTAACAACAACTTACTGTCCTCAACCCCCTTTGTTGACCTCTCAAAGGCATTTGACATGATGAATCATCAACTATTGACAGATACACTGAAATCTTTCTCATTTGACACCCAAACAGTCAAGTGGTTTAAGTCTTACTTAAGAAATAGACAGCAAGCAGTCCTCTGGAACAATAAACTATCCACTCAACTCCCTATCTCTCTTGGTGTCCCACAAGGCTCCATTCTGGGACCTCTCCTATTTACTATTTTTATTAATGATCTGAAAACATCCATTCCACAGGCCACCTGCATACAATATGCCAATGACTCAACATTAATATGTAGCACCTCCTTGCCTGCAGAGCTTCAAACCAAGACCCAAACAGTATTTAACTTAGTCAAAAAATGGTTCCATTAATGCTGTCTCCTCCTTAACCCCCCCCCAAAAAAAATATTATTGTTCACTCCCACCCCAAAGTCCCTCACTATTAACTTTTCAGTCACATCCAACAATGGTACTAAAATAGCTCCCGACATAACCACCAAACTTCTAGGTGTAACAATTCATAATAATCTTAACTTTGACACACATATTAACCTAACTATTAAATCAGTTAATAGAAATTGGGGTTCCCTTTATAGACTTAAACCCTTCTCACAGCTTCAACTAGGTCTGCTATTGCCCAAACTCACCTACTCTCCACCCTTCCCTATGCCTCCCCAATTTATACAAACCTCTCCAAAAGCGATATCAATAAATTGGCAATATCTTATAATAACATAGCCAGATTTGCCACTGGATCCCCATTTAGAACCCATCACTGCCAGAATCTCAAACTATTAGGATGGCTGGAATTGCAAAGTCAGCTTCTTATACAGCAACTTACAATTATTCATAAAATTCTGCATCATGCCACAAATACTCCCATACTCTGTGACCTTATTAGCCCATACAAAAACCTAATAACCCTACGATCTGCCAATAGGGTACTAGTATCTGCCTTATAACCCAACCATAAGTCTGGGGACTGCCTGTTCACTAACTCTGTTGGTAACACGTGGAACAAGCTTCCAAATGAACTAACATCCCTTTCATCCACTCCACTGTTTAAAAAGCAAATAAGAATCCTCCTAAATTCACAATGGCTATGCCCTTGCACTAATCCAGACTGACAGTATTCACCTCTTCCATGACCATCTCTGTTGCTATTATACCTACTCACTGTTGCTTTGTTTTTTTTTTTTTCTCTTTATTAATCTACTGAAGAAACACACTCTCTTTATTAATCTACTGAAGAAACACACTTCCTATGGAACCAATATATAAAAAAAACAAAAAAAACCACTTTAACTGTTTTTTGTATTGAATATGTTTCACAAAAGGTTTTGTAGCCATGTATAACTATCAATAACGTGTATATTGTTAGTATGTAATCACTTTGTAATTTTTTACAATGTCTTGGAGCTTTTCTCCCCGTGCCTCTGCTGAAAATGGACATATATCCAGTCGGACTATCCCGGTCAACAAATGTAAAATAAAATAAAAAATAAAATAAATAAAATAAAAGAGAAAACAAGAATCAAAGTGAGTAACGGGAAAAGAGCAAAAATGGAAATGCATTTAACCAAAGAAAATAAGTAAGAAAGTAAAAGTAATGGAAAACTGAAATGTAGTTAATCATTCCTCTGATGCTTTAAAGATACATGAGGAGAACCAGAGGAGGAAGTGCCTTCACATGAAATGGACTCCAATAGAAAATGGTTAGGAACAGCAAATAAACAAATTAGAAGACGTAAGATAGTAAGTAAAAAAAGACCACTGAAAATATTTTCAGCAAATGTAAACAGCTTCAAGAATGGGATGGGAGAGTGATGACTTTATACCCTACTCATTGCCTTCAATAGAGCTCAGGAAGTTTGCACTGTAACTTCTAATGGGCATAGCCCAAGCGTCTTGACAGAATCAAATTATGTACTCACATTTCAAATAAATGTTCATGTCTCTGGAACCATAGAGGTTTTGAAAGACGTATAATGGCAAACTCTTCAGCATAAACTAGTTTTTATAGCAGTACTATTCTTTAGATTCTAGGTCTTATAGTAACTATTACATTTGTAATATTTTGTAAACAACTTACAATATATCCACAACCACTAAAGTTACACACATATTTTCAGCAGCAGTTTATTCATCAAGCTGAGATCATTCATAAGAGGCTAAGGAGCTCTGTCTGTGTTATTTGGTTATTGTGATATTTAGAAAAATACTAAATTTTTTTTGTATAAATTAATATCATAAAAACACCAGTTAATATCCATTTACCTGCAATAGACAAAGGTCAAATATTAATGTAGTTGAGTTTGTCATTATGCAAGCTTTAAGATGAAATGTTTTAAAACCTTGTACATAGCATGGTTTTAGAATTATTCATGCAAATAAGAAAAAGCAATATTTGATGCCTAGTAACATCAGTAGGAGTTAACTGCAGATGCACCTGGAGGCTTCACTTGGATGTAATGAGTTAAAATAGGGGTCAAGATGTTTATGTTTACAGGATATGAGATTTATGAAAAAGATAGGGTAACTTCTTAATATAAATGGGGATGATATGTCATATAGAAATAAGAGTCAGGGTGTATTTATGAATGGTATGTAATGATTTCAAGAAAAAAAGGGTTATGAAGTAATGGACATTTTAATAGTAAAGATAAGAAGAACACTAACTGATAATATTGTGTATAACACATAACATAGTAAAATATGCATTATTTGTTAACCAGTAATCCCAAATTATATGAGCAAATTAATATGAGATATTGAAGTGCATTTTCACACAACTACAACAAAAATTTGGATAGGTGACTTCAGTTTTAGTATTCATGAAGGTCAGAAAGAGAAAAAATGAAGACAGATAAAAAGGGAGTTCTCATTGTGTATCTGAGCTGTAAGTGCAATGCTCAGAACTGTGGAAATAAAAGTATGACTAGGAAAAATGTATATATGTATCTATCTGTATATATTTATATATATATATATATATATATATATATATGTGTGTGTGTGTGTGTGTGTGTGTGTGTATACATATATATGTGTATATATATATATATATATATATATATATATATATATATATATATATCGATTCACTTTATAATCTCGAAATACTGAAATATCGAATTTCAGTATCTCGAGACTATAAAGCCAAAAAAATCAAAAACCCAAAACTTTAAAACCACGAACTTTCAAACCACAAACATAACACAAACAAAACACTACACCACACAAACACACATACACCTACCTGCCAACACTACAAAAAAACAAACCAATGCACACAAACCCAACAAAACTAACACACACACACACGCACACAGACAAGCTTTTTAAAAGCAGCAGAGCAAGCCCCCCTGCAACCCCTATGTGAGGGGCTGCACCCCCCACCACCTCCTCACTTATATATGCTAACTCTGAGATTGCACTAAACACACAAACACATAAAACTCACCACTACACACACCCACACATACTAAAATCTCTACCCAATACCCTTACAAAAACACCACTTACCTCAAACCCCAACTAACTCCACAAACCACACCGCACATCATGTACGCGAACACA
The DNA here is from genome assembly GCF_019279795.1 of Protopterus annectens. Classification (NCBI taxonomy): domain Eukaryota; kingdom Metazoa; phylum Chordata; order Ceratodontiformes; family Protopteridae; genus Protopterus; species Protopterus annectens. The sequence continues at coordinate 178,236,761 of NC_056744.1, forward strand.
TAATGGCAATGCGACATTTCTGCAGTAGTTATTATGCAGTTTCGTGTAACTGCACTTTCGACTTTATAGTCTCGAAATACTGAAATTCGACATTTCAGTATTTCGAGATTATAAAGTTTAACCATACATATATATATATATATATATATATATATACAATTTATCTATATCTCTGTAGCTATATCTTTATTTATCACTATATCTATCTATATATATATATATATATATATACTTCAGGTCTCTGAAATCCCATTTCACTGAAATTCACTTCACTGAAACCAAATCACCTAATTTTCAAAATGTTGAAAATTCATTTGACTGAATCTCATTTGACTGAATTGTAAGCTATAGACCTGATGTGGGTTTCTATTCACTTTTAACTTGTTTGTGATAGAAAGAATTTCTGTGACTTACAGTGCTGAGTGTCAGAATCCCGATACTAATGTAGAAAGTGGTGTTGTAGTGTTTTTAAATCCGAGTATGTATCTTTTCATTTGTATGGGAAGTATCTAAAGTAATATGGTGGATGTTTTGTGCATTCACTGCAGTAATGGCAGCGTGTAGAGTACTGTGTGGCAAGTAAAAGGTATATGCCCTTTTCCTCATTGTAGTGCAGTCCTGGAGTTAGTATATATAGTTGGGGATGGTGTGTGGGCACAGCCCTCACGTTGGGAGGTGTGGGTGTCATAGCCCCCCACTTTGTTTGGTTTTATATTGTCTGGTTTCTGTTAAGAGGATAAGTAAGTAGTTTTTAAGTTGTGGAAAGAGGCAGTCAATTAGTGTTGTGAGTATGTTTATCTATGGTTTTCCATTTAGTCTTTTGAAATTTAGCATTGTAAGCTGTTGATGAAATGAGAGTCAGTGAAATGAATTGTCAGTATTGTGAAACGTAGGTGATTTGGTCTCAGTAAAATGGGATTTCAGTGATCTGAAGTAGACCCATGACTCCCATTTCACCAGCATTTAAGACATAGACTTGTGAGTTTTCCTTCAACTGGGACATGATTGTGATAAAAAGAATTACCGTAACTTACAGTGCTGAGTGTTAGAATTCCAATAGTCATGTAGAAAGTGTTGTAGTGTTTCTAAATGTGGGTTTGTCTCTTTACATTTTTATGGGAAGTATCTAAAGTAATTTGGCAATGATTTGTGCATTCCCAGCAGTAGTGGCAGCATGTAGAGCACAGTAAGGGAAGTTAAAGGTATATGCCCTTTTCCCCACTGTAGTGGGATCCTGGAGTTAATATATATAATTGAGGGGGTGAGGGGAGCCCCCCCACCTAGTTTGGTTGTACATTGTCCTGTTTCTGTTAAGAGGGTAAGTAAGTAGTTATTAATTTCAGAAAGGGTTAGTTATTGGTTTTCGAAGTGTGCTTGTCTATGGTTTAAGATTTAGTATGTTGAAATTCAGCATTGTAAGCTGTTGGTGAAATGGGAGTCAGTCAAGTGAGTTGTCAGTCAAATGAAAGTTAGATCAACTGGGTGTCAGTCAAATGAGTTTTAGGTCAAATGCAGTAGTTCCACACACACACACACACACACACACACACACACACACACACACACATATATATATATATATATATATATATATATATATATATATATATAGATTGATAGATGGAGATCTATATATATATATATATGCTAAGTCCACAATTGCTGTATCCCAGAGAATTCCCTTTTGCCTGAGGTCCACAATTCTTAAAGTTAGTAGTGAACTGCAGCCCCTTACATTTGGGAGTGCAGTGAGGCTGCCCAACTGGAAGAAATACTTGTAATGTTTAAGTGACTGTGTAATATTTTTTCCATTTCTGGACATGCACTGTTCATTCAAGAACTATAGGACACAATATAAAGGCAATGAAGGAAGCTTTGGAAAGACCAGACGTGGTGAGAGGCATTTATAAGCAGAATATAAATAAGGCAGAGAAGACGTTACTACAAATGGGTTACATTTATTGACAAGGACTTACATGAATTAGCAAGTGAGTTGTGTATTGTAGTGTAAACATTTTGGAATCTTGCACATATTTTACAAAATTTCATAGATTAACACTACATTTAGCAATATGTAGCCTTATTTATCAGTACTGTCTCTAATTTGTGGTTCTCAGAAATTATACTATTAAGTTACTGTGAAAGATCTTATGTTGCCTACAACCTTTGTGACATAACACATGACATTTTTTGTTGATTTGAGTTGAGCTGAGCAAATTAGCTTTATCGGTTTCAAAATATGGTGTATCCATAAATCCCTGAAACACCACAACCATCATTCCATTGTCAAACGTTAACCAGCTTAAACACTTAATTGGCATAACTAGACTTGGTCTAAACTGATAAACATAATATATCAAATGTGTGGCCTGATGACCCATCATAGCAACTTGTAGGGAAAGGGTATGTAGGTTTGTATTATGACCACATCCTGTTATCTGACATCAAGACATCCATGTGGCTCCACATGCAATGAGGCATGATCTATGGGACCAGCTCTACTTCAGCACTGGAGTAGGATTCTTCACGGATCTACTCATGAGCCTGACTGAGCCTCAGCTTCAAGATTCCAGTCTCCATCAGCATGTCATCACAGTCCCTCCTCCATGAAGACAGGTGAGTAAATCCTTCTCATTCCTTTACTCTTCCTGGCAACACCAACAGGTGTCAGAGCCACTAGTTAGACTCTGATCACCTGAGGCATGATCCCATGTAGCTGGACAGCCAAAAGTAATAGTGGGAAAAAAATCTTGCTTTTTTCCCACTTTTCTGAGATTTAAAAAAGTTCAGTTACAGGCTTGCTGTTCTTGAACTGTTTGTAAGTTTCTGTGAGGCCATTTTTTGCTTGGGCTAAAGGAAAGTCTCTCTGTTGATCAGTGGCAGTGAAAAACATTGAGCAGCCTGCCTGCCCCTGTGGGAGTGGTTACTGACTTGAAACTGTAGTTTTATTGGCCATTTTGGGTCAATTCCAAAACTCCTTCATCTTCCTTTCTTAAAACCCTCTTTTGCGCGGTTTTGCGTGTTTTTGAGCATAGCACAACAACAGGCAGCACCGCCTAATTGGGTTTAAACTATTCCTGGCTCCACAAATTCTGCTCTTCACTTTTTCCCTTAGAACTGCTCTATCTCTCAATTTAAACACCATATTCTCATTCTAAGGCCATTCACTGGTCCAATTAGGTAATCCTACAAGTTAGCACTATTAAACCATAAGCACTACTTACTCTTATACTCTCTACAATTACCCTGTCCTCTATTGGTCCATCTTAAATTCAGTTTCCCTATTACTCTAGCATGTCCAAAGGTCAGTCAATGGTTTCCTCTCCAGTCCAGCTGGTGAATCTGGGAATTTTGAGGCAACGTTACAACTGTCTCATGTACACGGACAACCCTCTCCTCCTCCAAACAGGTTCAAATATATGTGAGAGATGCAACTATTTAGCCAAACTGGAGGTTGAGTTCTCTCATCTCAAAACTGGTGTAACCAGTCAGGAGGAGAAGGTAACCTCACACAACACAATTCCAGTATCACATAGTCCCACCACATCAGCGAACCAAACACATAAATACACAAAAACATACTCGGAGGCTCTAAATAAAAATCTACCTAAGCAACAGAGACCTCCAAAGCAGACATCCAAGCAAACGCTACCTCAAAACAAAACACACACAACACATAACCCACAAAGTCAGTGTGCCAAGCAGCCACAGCCCTTAAGGCTGAATAACACACCTGATACTCTTGTTATAGGTGACTCTATTGTCAGACACACTGACGTCCCGCTCACCAGGCTGAATAAAGAGAAGGTCACAGTGAGCTGCCTGTTGGGTGCTAGGATCCGACACATAACGCAAGCACTCAGGTCACTCCAAAGCAAATACAAATATGACTCAGTCATTGTACATGCTGGTGTAAATGACCTGAGATGTACCTCCCTGGACTACATGAAAAGAGACATAGAGGAGCTCTCTGATCATGTAGCCCAGGCTGGTATGACCCTGACCTTGAGCAGCATCTTGCCCTCACCTAGAATGATGCCACAGTACAAAGACAAAATGATCGATTTTAACAATTGGCTAAAATGTTGGTGTCATTCAAAGGGGATCCAGTGTCTGTCAGCCTGGGATGACATGCTCGACAAGCCACATTGCTTTGCTAGGGACGGCTTGCACCTGTCACCACTGGGCTTTCGGATATTGTCAAAGGCTCTTGCCACCCCCATAGTGCCTTTTTTAGGCAAGGCTCAAAAGTCAAACCCACCCCCATAGACAGCACAAGGAACAAGAAACTAAGGGTAATGCTGCTAAATGCCAGAAGTCTTAACCTCAAGATGCACTTTTCGAAGCTCTCCTCAGTATGGAGAACATCGATAACTGTGCAGTGACAGAAACCTGGTTCAAGGCTCCAGAGAGCACCCCAGCACTACCAGGCTATACCTCATATCATGCTTTTCGGCCCCAAAACCTGGACCGAACCACAAAAGGAGGGGGAATTTCCATATTTATCAAGGATATCCACACCTCCAGGTTAGTGGCATTGCATGAAGTATCAGAGACCATCCATGTGCAACTAACAGTGGGCAAGACTGCTTTTCAGTTTATAGCATCCTACAGACCAACTTCTCAAAGTCAGGAATCCCATTCGGCTTTCCTGAAAACATTGGAGAACATGAAGATCTTTCCGAACACCATTATATTGGGTGACTTCAACTACCCAAACATTGACTGGAAGCACTACTCAAGCCCCAGCACCTTAGCCCAAAGATTCCTGGAAATTATAAACTCAAATGCTATGGAACAAGTAGTCACCACTCCCACAAGAGGGGACAACATACTAGACCTGATCATTACCAACATGGGGACTCTATGCTCCACACCAGAAATATATCCCTCATTGGTAAGATCAGACCATAAATTCATTTCACTGGATGACCACATCCCGACCCCACCCCCAGCCCAGAAAACCACGGTGTAAAACTTCTCAAAAGCGAACTTCTCACTTCTCAAAACCGAAGTGGAATCCTTCAAGGCCCCAGGGCCAGTGGAAACTACAGCCCAAACTGCAGAATCCTATATAAATGCATTCTACGTCCATCTCCAGGAATGCATGGATCATGCTATCCCAAACAAAACCAAGACCCAATCATCCAAAGGCAGGCATCCAGTCTGGTGGACCCCTGCCATAAATGAACTGTACAACAGAAGGAGGAAGCTACTACATGAAAAATGCAAAATTCCTAATAGGGAAGGCATCTCTGATCAGTACTAGCAAAAAATTACGATCCCTCATAAAATCCTCCAAGGCCAGCTTCGAGAGAAAAATTGCACAGGACACCAAAGACAATCATAAGGCTTTTTTCAGTTATGTTAGAAACCTGGGATGCAACTCCCAGACTTGTTCTGAGTTGATTCTAAACGACAAAAAATACACTGAACCTACAGACATCGCCAATATCCTGGCAGACAGGTTCAGTGCAAACTTCTCCACCCCCTCCCCCCAAAAGAGCAAGTATCTATCCTGGCAGAGGGCTGCCTCCCAAACATCTCAGATGCTCAGGTGAAGGCTGCCCTCTCCAAAGCAAAAAACACTGCTTCCATGGGACCAGATGGCATCCCAGGTTGCGTCCTACATGAACTACAAGAGGAACTAATCCCTCAAATAAAACAGCTATACAATCTCAGCCTCACTACAGGATATGTGCCCACAGAATGGCGTACAGCAACAGTGGTCCCACTCCACAAAGGTGGAGCCCCTACGGACCCTGGAAACTATCGCCCCATAAGCCTGACTAGCTTAGTCTGCAAGGCTATGGAGAGGATCATCATGGAGCTCATAAACAAAGACATTGGGGACCTACAGAAACTAGATCCTACCCAGTTCAGCTTTGTCAAGGGCAGATCCTGCCTTTTGAACCTGGTTGACTTCTTTGAAACAGTCACCAAAGCCATATATGAAGGGAAGGTAGTCCACACAGCCTATCTGGACCTTGCAAAGGCATTTGACACAATACCCCACTCGAGCATCATAGATAAGCTAACCAGCTTAAATATAAACCCCTATGTCACAAGATGGGTCGCAAACTGGCCCAAAGACAGAACCCACAGAGTGAGAGTTGCTGGAGCCATGTCAGACTCGAAACTGGTCACAAGTGGTGTCCCACAGGGTTCTGTCCTGGGACCACTCTTGTTCGGTATATACTTTTCCAAGGTACAGGCAAACATGGGAGGACTATGGCTCACCAAGTTCGCAGATGACTGCAAACTGGGTGCCATAATCAACTCTCCAGCTGACAAAAATATCCTTCAAAAAGGTCTCACAGAGACAGATAACTGGTGCCAGCGCCATGGTTTAAAGCTAAATGCCAAAAAATGTATAGTCATACCCTTTGGCAAAAACAATGTGCCCACAAATTACCACATAAGCGGAAACCCATTAAGTACAGAGAAAGTTATTAGGGACCTGGGGACCCAAGTTGATAGCAATCTCTCCTTTGAAAACCACATTGCCAAAGTGGTTAGAAAGACCTTCTACATAGCCCACCTCATCACGAAGGGTTTCACATCTAGATCAAGAGAGTTAATCGTGCCCCTTTATTCATCCCTCATCAGGCCCATCATAGAATATAATGCCCCTTTTGGGATGTACCTTACCCGACACCTGCAGCAATTAGAAAGACCCCAAAAGTATCTCACCAAGAGGATCAAGGGTCTCAAACAGATGCCATATACTGCTCGGTTAAAAAAACTCTAGCTCTATTCAGTTGCATACCGCCTACTTCGAGGCGATCTATGCCTGACATACAAAGCTATGTCAAATCCAGAATTCATGGACATGCTCCACCTCAGTAAATCTAAATCCCTTAGAGCCACACGCTTGAGGGACTTGAACCTCAGCACAGAAATAAATAGAACTTGCTGGAGGGACAGGTTCATAACCCAGAGGCTCCCTTCACTCTGGAATAGAATTCCAGTTCATGTGAGGCAGAGCACCTCACTGAATCTCTTCAAGAAGAATCTCGATAAGTGGATGGGGGATTGTAGGTTTGTCCCGGGGATTACTCCCGTGTCACTATTAGACAGAGGCACAGTAAACTAAACCTTAAAAAGGGCACAGTATACTCAAATCAAGGGGTGGCATAAGCCATACAGAATCAGGCTAGGCTTATAATTGCCCCAGGGCAGATAGCCTAGTATGAACCTATGAACCTATGAGTTCTGAACACATTGGTGAATAATGACTAAGTGCATTGCAGTAGTACTTTTACATTGGTGCTTACCACCAATAAAATCTTAACAGCTTTGTTCCCCATAAATGGCAACTAGTCATTAGAAGGGTGCCAAACAGTGTTTGCTTTATTAGTTGTTGACATTTATATATGCGTGGAAATGCCAGCATTAGCCTGCCTCAGAATATATCAACAATAAGTTTACATAAAAAATGCAAAAGTAATTAAATTATTTTTTTTATATTTAATGAACAGAGTTAAATGGGCTGCAACACACATGCAACTGATTTCATTGTAAAAAGTATAGACATTTTTCACATTTCAATTTAAAGTAAGATAAATATTATGTTTGAAATTAGCCCTTCTAACCTTTGCCTCAACCCCCACAGCATAGCTAACAAGTATTGTAGCTCAACAAAGACCACAGGAATGCACAGAAATACCCTTCCAAGGCGTTCCCCTGACTCTGGATGTACTGAGTCGGTGTAAGAGCTCACATATGACTTATTACATCTGTGTGAAGGACAGTGATTATGATTCTGTCAAGTATGAGTCACTTTCTCTGCTCATGAATGTATAATCCTACCCTAGTAATGACTTTGACTAACTACACTGCAGACTTATAAGACTTGGTCTAAAGCACTTCACTGTCAAAATACAGTATTTTAGAGAGTATAATAAAATTAGACTTAAACCAAGTTGACAGCTGCAACTGAGCAGTGACTATGTACGGAGCTAATAATATGTCAGAAATGTAACTGAGCAGTGACTATGTATGGAGCTAATAATATGTCAGAAATGACAGTATGTATGTTTTATTATCTAAAGAGCTCTCATATTTCTTGACAGTTATCATTTCATGTTTTCTTATTATTTGAACACGTGCAAAACATTTCTTCTAGTCCAAGTAATTCATGGAGCTCTGTACAGCTTCACCTTAGTTAACATATGAGACATTCATGTTTGAGAGTCTATATGCTAATAATATTACCAATTAAATGGAATGCTCATAAAACAAAGAACGAGAAAATATTCCACCAAAATCTAAAGCTTTTTATTTGATTAAGTTATAGAATACCTGATATATGACATAATCTCCACTGTGGCTGCTCCTTTAGGTAGTGCTGCTTCATACAAGATGACTATATTTTATTCCTTGTTTGTATAAGTTACAACTGATGTATTGCTGCTGGTCTCTGTGTTCCTAGTACAAATATCACCCATTCCCTTCTGGTCCTTGTTTTGGCGCTGACGTTTTCTTTTTTTTTTTTTTATGTTTTTGTCACATGATATTATGTCTCTTTCTTCTGTTGTTTTTCCATTTTGCCATCTTCTACTATAATGGTATGCATACTACACAATTTACCCTACTCCAGGTAGCCATCTTTATAAGCCACTGCTAACATTATACCTTCATTCGCTCTGCTCATTGCACTTGTTTTTTAGTACCTCTCCCATTCGGTGCTGTCACCCTGTTCCTAGCATTTACTTTGACAATGAACTTCGCCTTACATTTTGTTAACTTATTGCTATGCTTACACAGTTTAGTCCATCTTTCAGCATCTGTTACTTTTGGTATCTCATTTGTGTAGAAATTTTGTTTTATACCTTGCTCACTGCTGTTATACCATGGTTAGTCACTACTGTGCATACTCTGATTGAATGCCTCCCACTGCAGCAGGAGGTGGGTTCATTTTATCACCCATTTTCCATTCTCGTGGGACCCCGCCTCCTTCACATTTATAGTCACTACTCCATTCCTACATCTATATGCTACTCCCTGTTAAAGATGTACTGCCATAAACTATACACCACAAACTTTAAATTAAAAGATGTAATAGATACCTGAAAGTAGAGCTTATCTTAATCCAGTAACATGTTTCAACTAGAATATTAAATCCCTCCAAAGCAGTCAATACTTCCCACATCCTTCTTTATTCCAAACTAAACACGGACCTTCTCTAAATAATGTTAACTTGCAAAATCTCTTCTACTGACAGCTACTACATTAGAAAAAATAATATTTTGCTTAATACAACATCACAGAAATAAAGCAATAAAAAATGCAAAAACACTCCCCTCACAGCATCATAGCCTCATTTAAACAATGAATCCTTCCAGCAACAATCACATTACTTTAAAAGCCTGTCCATTCTGAAAAAGATCATAAAAGAACTCTGAGTAATCCTAATCTTAATAGAGATACTGCTTTTACTTGCAAGGAACATTCAAACCCTGGTCTTATTTCAACTCAAATCATACTCACAGAATTTCCTACACTGCTCTTCATGTGACCCATAAATAACAACACTGATTTGTGGTTCTCAAAAAAAAATGAAATTCCATTCAAATCAGACAAAATCCATGAATTATACTTATGGCTTTCAAGTGCAGTTTTTGGTCTTTACCATGATTTCATATTTTCATATTGCATCAGCACTTAACAACCCAAATCAACACACACACACACACATACACACACACACACACACACACACACACAAAAGCCAAATTAAAGCACAGTGAGTGCACAGAACACTCAATCATGTTAGCTGACAGTATTGTAAATAGTAAATATGAGAAGAGATGTCAAATTCCATGCTTTTGCAGCACTCACATGGCCCAAATGTGGGATTTGCTACTATATTTCTCTGAAAAATGAAAAATCAGGGTCCAGACAGTTTAATCAATAAATGATCACTCTTAAAGATCAAGGACTCTCAAATTAAAACAGAAATTGTAGCTTCAACAGAAAAATGGTTTAAAGACTCTCCATGGATTCCACCATAAATCCTATTTAATTATGAATGAAAATAAACCTGGAAAAAGGGTAAGGAGTAGAGCAAAACATACACTAATTAAAAAGAGTCCACTCAGACTCTAACCCTTTTGACAAAAAGTAAAATGTCCCCCTCGCTAGACTGAATAAGGAGAGAGTCAAGGTTACTTGCTATTCTGGGGCTAGAATCCATCAAGTCACACAGGCACTCAGGTCATTGAACCACAGGTACCAGTATGATGCTGTCCAAGTCCATGTGGGTGTTAATGAGCTGAGATGTACCTCCCTTGATTATATCAAGTGAGACATGGTCAAGCTTGCTCATTATGTGTCTTGGGCAGGTATGAGCCTTGCACTGAGCAGCATACTACCTTTTCCAAGGATGATGCCACATTACCAACAGAAAATGATTGATTTTTACAATTGGTTTAGCTTCCGGTGTCAGTCTAGGGGGGTACAATATTTGACAGCCTGGGAGGACATGGTTGACAGACCAAGTTGGTTTGCCAGAAATGGTCTGCGCTTATCCCCTTTAGGCTTCCGGATATTGGCAAAGAACTTTTCAACTTCCATAGTGCATTTTTTAGGCAATGCCTAACTGATAAACCACCAACTTAATTGAACCTATGAAGGAATATCTGAAGGTGACACTGTTCAATGCTGGAAATCTTAACAAGACACTCCACTCCCAAAAAGCTTTCCTCTACCTGGAGAGTGTATATATCTGCATAGTACTGGAGACATGGTTTAAAGTTGCTGTAAGTATTCCAGCAGTGCAAGGGTTTAATGCCTTTCACACATTTAGACCAGATACTGCACAGGAGGGAACTAAAGGTGGAGGTGTCTCAGAATATATTAAAAACAATCTCACATCCACACTAGTTAAAGTGGATGACCCACTGGAACTCATACATGTGCAACTCACTGTCAACAGGATGTTGTATCACATCCCTGCAACCTATAGTTCCTCCTCCATGTCCCAGGAAACCCATATTACCTATCTCAGTGTATTAGAGTCTCTCACCGGTCAGCCCAATAAGATATTCATGGAGATCTCAACTACCCCTCTACAGACTGGGAATCCTACACCACTTCTAATGCACAAGCACATCAATTCTTAAGCTTTGTTGATACCAACATCCTGGAACAATTGGCCCATTCTCCTACCAGGGGTACAAACACTCTTGACCTTGTACTCACAAGCATGGGAGGGGTGGCAATATTCCTCACCCAATGTAATATCTTCTCTTGTCAGATTTGACAATAGGGCAGTAGTACTTGAAATAAAAATTAAATTTGGGCATTCAGCAAAACCAAAAACCTTTAGGAACTATTCCAAAGCTAAGCTCTCTACTAAGCAACACCTTAGCTAAATTCCAAGCAGTCCCAAACCTAGTAAACACCATAGCACACACTGAGCTATTTACAAGGTCTCTGTACAGCCATATTGATAGCTGTACTGAGCAAGCTATGTTTATTTGTATTAAGAATAAGGCAAATTGAAAAGACAAGCTACCCTGGTGGAATCACAGCATCAGCTGGTTATACAACTTCTTCTTCTTCTATCGGCTTTTTTCCCAGTTAGGGGTCGCCACAGCGGATCACCTTGTCTGCACATTGAATGGCAGTGGAGTTTTACGGTGTCGAGTTGCCAGCCCGGCGCCCAACCTTCCACAGAAGGCACACTCACACGCACACCTAGGGCCAATTTAGAGTGTCCAATCCACCTGCAGCATGTCTTTGGGATGTGGAGGACCGAGCACCCCGAGGAAACCCACGCGACCACAGGAGGACATGCAGACTCAAGACAGAAGGCACCCCAGCCGAGGATCGAACCAGAGAACCTCTTGCTGTGAGGCAGCAATGCTAACCACTGCACCACCGTGGCCGCCCATCAGCTGGTTATACAACAAAAGATAAAAATCTTGGCCAAGTGTTGGAGGAACAAAGTCATACATACTAAAAGCTCCCTGTCCAATTTAAATAGGCAGCTAAGAGGGTTAATTAATATTTCAGAGGCTAAATTTGAAGAAAAAATAGCTTCTCAGGCAAAGGAAAACCACATAGCTTTCTAGAGCTATGTCCATAATTGCAGAGGAAATATACAACAATGTGCAGAACTTTTTGTAAATGGGATCATCCACACCACACCGGAAGTTATTGCAAACCTTTTGGCTGACGGGTTCAGCTCAAATTTCTCCCCTTACCCCAATAGTCCAAAGGAAATACCACATACCACAACCCCCTAACCATTACTAGGGAACAGGTCATCAATGCACTCTCCAAGGCCCAAAACAAAAACACTGCATCCATGGGCCCCAATAACATCCCAGAATATTTAATAAATAGCATGAAACATGATCTCTCTGGTCCACTTGAATCACTTTTCAACTGGCGCCTTCAGTCAGGCTTTGTGCCCAAGGAATGGAAGGAAGAGGGTTACGGTCATTACTGTGCACAGCGGAGGCTGAACCACTGATATGGGTAACTACAACCCCATACGTCTTACCAGCCTCATATGTAAGGCTATGGAAAGAATCATCATGGGCATGATAAATGAGGACACAAATAACCTGCAAATGCTGGACCCATCATAGTTTGGTTTGTTAAGGAAGGTCACACCTATTAAATCTTGTGGACTTTTTTGAGAGGGTCACCAAAGCATTGGATGAAAGTAAGACTGTGCATACAGCTTACCCCAACCTGGCCAAGACTTTTGATATAATACCCCACTCAGGCATTACAGACAAGCTCACTAATTTATGTATGAACACTTTTATTACCCACTGGATAGCCAGCTGGCTCATTGATAAGACCCAGGAGGTCAAAACAGGTGAAGCCATCTCCACCAAGAGGCCAGTCACTAGCAAAGTCCCCCAGGGCTCAGTACTGGGCCCACTCCTTTTTGACATCTATTTTTCTGAAATGGGAAGTAAATGCTTAAGGTTTATGCCTGAGTAAGTTTGCAGATGATTGCAAGTTGGGGGGTAATCATCGACTCTCCTGCAGGCACTATTATTCTTCAACAAGGTCTATCTCTGACTAACAAATGGTGCCAAAGCCATGGTCTTAAATTCAATGCTATGAAATGCATACTTGTACCCTTTGGGGAGTCAACTATCCTGGCTATCTACCAGGTTGATAATACAAGGCTAAGAGTCAACCCAGTGGTCAGGGATCTGGGTACGCACATAGACAACAACCTTACCTTCAACCACCACATGGCCACAGTGGTGATGAAATCCTTTTGTGTTCTGCAAATTATATGTAAGGGCATGGCATCTAGGTCCAAACAGGTCATTATCCCACTGTACTGCACCCTTATCAGACCAATCATAGAGTACAATGCTCAGTTTGGTGTGTACCTGACCAGTCATATGCAGCAACTAAAGCAACCTCAGAGGTTCCTTACTAAAGGAATACAAAGCGTAAGAAACCTGCCTTATGCAGAGCACCTTAAAGCACTTTCTGTCAACTTGATCTCCTATAGATTGTTGAGGGGTGATCTATGCCTGGCCTATAATGCACCTGCAAGCCCCAAACGTATGAATTTTTTATGTATTCGTAAGTCAAAAAGTACCATAAATACAAGGTCTAGGGGCCTGAATTTTGTCTGTGACTTAAACATAACATGGTGGAGAGACACATATGTGCCCCAGAGACTGCTCTTCCTATGGAGCAGACTTGTCATCCATGTGAAGCTGAGTTCATCTATTACCCAGTTTAAGCACAACCTAGAGCAGTGGGTAGGGAATAGGACATTTCCACCCGGCCTGGCACCCATGTCCCTTATAGATAGAGGTAGCTTATAAATATCTGGTCCTCAATGTCCTATTTGGATACAGGACATCAATATTCTTTTGTGAAACCTTGGATAGGCTTAGAACCCCCCTCCCCCCCTCCAGGTCGTTAGCCTTGTAATAGTCTATGAAGCTATGAATCTCTGTTCATTGACTTTGACCCTAACTGGATACAAAACTCAGTGGATGCTTTAAAATTTAAAGAAATATACCATATATACATCATCTTTATTTCTAAAATTACTGCAAGATACTCTTGATAAACTACCATATTGCATCCTATACAAAAAACATATATTCATGTATGATGTAATCTAAGTCTGGAATGGACACAGTACATCTCTATTCCAGAGATTAGTTGTCTTGATGAATCTCTCCCAAACACACAAAGATAGTACTAAATCAAATATTAATAATCAGCAGAATCCAACAACTAACACAATATGAAAAAAATTCCCAAATACTGTAGTACACATTCAAGTTATACCCAAAGCAGTTACTGACCACTGCTCTATAACATCATGGTCATTAAAAGAAAATAAATCAGGACCTTAATCTATCTTGTATGGACCTTTTCAAGGCTCTCAGTATTCCACTTTGTTATCCAAACTTGATCACAAACTGGAGTTCTGTCCACTATACTTGGTCATGGACTGAACTTCAAAGTATAACATACAAACCCTGTCACTGTGCTGTCATCATTTTATTATCTAATTTGCCCAAAGCACAACAGTGAAAAAATAAAAGAATATCTATCCCTTGGCTTTAATAAGTTCTACTACAAACACTGAAAGACAATGATAAAGCCTGCTGTATGTGGAAAAATGATCAAAATACCAACTCAAATTTTGAATAGTACCAACATTTAAAACCCAAAGCTAGACTAGATATTAAGAAAACAAAGATACATTATGTTAGACAACAAAAATTTTATTTTGAAAAACCCAAACATTTCTGGAAAGCAATAAAATTCAAATGAACAGATAACATTTTTCGCCAAACTGTAACACAATAAATATTAAATACCACACTAGCTAAAGACATTAAATGAACATTTCTATCCTTACTTCACAAAGTCAAAGCTTTACGCTGCCATACCTATTGCATACCATCAGCACCATTACACTATATGGTAGAGTACCCTATATTCTATTTTAGAAGGACTACAAAGTTACAGGTAAATGATCTACTTAAAATGGACACCTCTCACAATCCTGAATTACATACTATTTACCCCAACATTTTAAAGTTTGGAAGCTATAGATCTGTAAACTTCTAACATGCCTCCACAATCTGTCACTTACCACCAAAGCTATTCCTAACAGCTTAAAGTGTGTTGTAATAATGTCTCTAGCTATTACTGCTAACCTGACTGCTATTAATTTTTGTACCATTGCTAACATTCGTCCACAAGTGAGAATTCTGGTAAAGATTGTTTTGAAAGAAATTCTTGACAACATACAAATGTATCACCTCACAGCAAGTGGCTCTCTGGTTTGATTCTCGGCTGTGGTGCCTTCTGTTTGCAGTCTGCATGTCCTCCCTGCGTTCATGTGAGTTTCCTCCAGGTACTCCAGTTTCCTCCCACTTTTCAAAGACATGCAGCTGGAGCATATCTCCCTGGGCCTTCGCTGAAAATAGGATCTGTCCTACTCAGACTTTCCAGGACAACAAATGTTAAATAAATAACTAAATACAAATGTATGATATACTTATGGAAACTAATTCTTGACCGAATACAAATGTATGATATACTTATGGAAACCAGTTCTTGACTGAATACAAATGCATGATAGACTTATGGATAAGCAGCGTGACCTCACACCAAACAACATCATTATTACTCCTTCATATTCTTTAACCAGTGATATACACAATAACATGATTAACTAACAAGTCATACGGACTTGTTTTCCTGACTTAGAAAAGTACTTTCATGCAGTTGCTCATAATATATGTCTTTAAAAACTAAACAATATTTCTTCTCATTTGAAGTCACCCAATCATTCTAATGCTACCTTTCTAAGTGAACCATCAGCATTATGAAACATGACTATTCATCAGAAACAGAAAGCAAAGGATCAGACATTAGTCTCTGAAGTTTGCATGGACCACTACCATTCTAATTATGAAAGATCTCCACAGAGAGTTCCCCTCACACTAAATGCATAATTTAAGCAGATGACATAGTGATAACTATAGCCTATTGAAGAAAGCCTTTCATAGAAGCACAAAGCTTTCAGTCCATTTAGAACTGGTTATTTTAAAACAGACTGAATGCAAATATAAATAAAGCAACAGTATTGCTCTTTGGAACACAGTAAAAACTAAAGACTGCAAAGCTAACAAATCACAGATGTGGATAACACACCACTACTCCAAACAAAACAACAAAAACTACCTTGGCATAATACTTCATGTAGTAGTGTCCTTCCATTCTCAAATTGATTTGCAGACTACCAATGTACTAAAACAAGCAACGGCTGCATACAGGTTTCCTTACCTGGTTACCACTGAAGCTGGAAAAGACATTGCAATAAGTATATTACTTCCAAGACTTGAATATAGGTTTCTTATCATTTCACACCTCTCTTAAAAGTGACAAATTCCTCTAAGCCACATCAAATTCCCTATTACACTGAATCCTAGTATCAGACCCTAGCAAATACTCCACCACAGGTAAAATGTCACTCTTTTGATGATCATCCCCCAATCTATAAGACCAGACATCTCACACACCCAGTTAAACATATTAATACAGTAATATACAACCTTTCCAAGTATAGCCCAGAGATGGTCAATACTACACTATTATCTTTTAATTGGAACTTTCTAAAAATCCTCCCCTTAGATCTGTAAATGAAATAAGTGCAACTTTTCTAAATATCCTAAATAGCCTTGCACCTCCTAGAAGGAAGAGACAAAAAACAGATAATGCTATTTGACTGTCTGAAAGGAGTAGAATGCTAATGCAGGATAGAGAAAAAGCATGGAAAGAATGGAAAAATATAAAACACCTGAATACCTTGAAAAACCTCAGAATGCTTTACAATTGTACTGAAAAGCAAATTAATGAAAACAAAAACGCTATATTATAATAACTTTCAGAATAATACTAAAAACAACCCTTAAAAAATTGGACATCCATTTAAGAAATCCTACATCCTGGCAAGAAAGTCAACCAACAGCTATCCTGATAACTCAGCACTCAAAACTGCAATTCAGTTTAAATCTCATTTTTTAGACAGTATAGCAACTTTTAACCAAGGATTCCTCAACATCTAATCCCAGCCCTGCCCAACAGCCACATATCACCACTCCCACTTTCATCTTCAAACCTGTGCCCGCATCCTATATAAAACTACTCTTAAACAAACTTAAGTATAGAATGTTTGTTATTGTGTTTGTCAATTCTGGTTGGTGTGCAGATTAATTGTGAGAACCCAAAGAGGTTGATAAAGTTTGTAGGGTCATTTCAATTATAGGTGGCCCAGTTTAGGCTGAAGTTGCCTAAAATTAGTGTTTCCTGAATATATGTGGATGAAGCCCAACTAAGTAGGTTTTCAGTTGTGAGGGTATTGTTGCCAGGGGGAATGTAGGCGGCTATGATTATAATGCTCTTATTTGTGTTCAGGTAGATGCATGTGACTAATATTTCAGAGTCAGAGGACTGTGGTGGGTTGCTCTCTCGGAGATGCAGGCTAATGTTATTTTTATATATAATAGCTATGCCACCACTGCGTTTGTGTGGCCTTTTGAGTCTATGGATATTATATTCTTGTGGTAAGAATTCACTATCTTTAGTATGATTCTTTAACCAGGTTTCAGTTAGCACTGTTATGCTAGGGGAGTACAGTGAGAGAGTGGCTTGAAATTCAGTTATTTTGTTTAGAATACTTCTAAGGTTTATCTAATAATTAGTAGATCAGAGGAGTTATATGTTTGAAAGATAGAGTTGTATATGACAGAATTACATTGTGTGAGGGGTGCCTGATGCTGGAGGTCTGGCCCCTGGTTTGGGTGTATATCTCCACTTAAGCTAAGTAGTGATACATTGAATAGAAATAGGTGAGAGAGCTTGGGTAGTAGCTTATTGTATTTGCATTGTAGTTGTGGGTTTATATGTGTGGTAATGTATTTAAGTGTGGAATGCAGAATGTGTGAGTTGTTAAATAGATGTGTTGATATGCTGATGTAAGTGTGCATGTTAAGTGCTTGTGGGATGGTTGGTTTAGAGGGTGCATGCATATAGATGACCTGAAAATTATGGAAGGAGGTAATTATGTAGGTAGATGTGAGTAGGGTGGTTAAGAGTGTGAGTAGCAGGAGCTTGTTGTGTGTGCTATGATTGGGATACCTATGAGAAGTATGTTGTGAGAGTTGAGATTAAGTGAATTAGAGTAAATTGAAAACTAGGGAAGTGGGTGTGAGAATCATAAAACTGAAAATCATGAACCGAGTAAGTATTCCCAGGGTAAGCACCCTCCCACCTAGAAAACAAAAAGAAAATCCACCTAGAAAACAAAAAGAAAAAAGGTAAAAGTAATAAAAACAGTTAACTCACGAATCACGAATCCCGGAAGTCCACGCATGCGCACACACACTGGTCGGAACTCAGAAGAACTTCAGACTGCTTTGTCAGGCAGTCTGAATAAGGGAAAAGGCATCTCTGCCCCGCAAAATCCAGAAGTCTGTGTGGTGATGACCACACAGAACAGAAGAACTCCGGACTGCTTCTTCTACAGGCTAGACCAATCAGGCGAGCTTGCGTGGCTGGACCCAATCAGGAGAGAGTTAAGTTTTGTCTTGTGACTAGAGGATTTACCATTAGCTTGCACGGGTGAGGAGCTCTCTCCAGGAAGTGTGTGTTAGCATGGATTTACTCCGTTACTCGCAGGGCTGGATTGGATTTACTTTCCCACAGAGGTGTGTGATGTCGGTACTCGCATCAGTTCTATGGGAGGTCTCGTAGCCATTCTAGGTGAGGAGTGCGTGGGTCTCACAGTGCTGGATTTACTGTCGCTCTCTCTCTCTCTCTCTCCGGTGTGTGTTTTACTTTCTCACGGGCTAGATTTACTGTCTCCCTTTTAGGTGTGGAGCATGTGTGTGTGAGTGTGTGTGTGTGTGTGTGTGTGTGTGTGTGTGTGTGTGTGTGTGTGTGTGTGTGTGTGTGTGTGTCATCTGACATTAATGATTTATTAACTTGCTCAACTTGTACAAACCTCCAAGAAAAACTAGCACAGTAATACATCAAAAGCCTGATTGAAAGTAAAGTCTGTTGATTAAATGATAATACATTGATTCTTGGATAAATCATTAAATCATAAATAATGACAATCTGTTTTATACAACACAATATGGCACAGCTAATCACTGTCACTGTATAGTATAACAACAGATGAACTAGACACAAAGGCAAAATACAACACATAAAAGACAGCAAATAAGGTAAACATTTCCCTATATAAAGCTAAAGAGTATGTTGTAATGCAGAACAATAATATTACACCTTGTTCATATATATATATATATATATATATATATATATATATATATATATATAATGTAGAAATAGTGCTTTTAATTTTGACTGTAGAGTTAATCTCTTATTTAAAATTCCATATATGCACATATTAAGAAATGCAGGTATTTCTTCCATTCCAACAAGCTATTATCCTTGTCTGCTACATGGGATACTTTTTGACTAATTGTTCTTTAGCTTCTAGGTGGTATCCTTGTCTCCAGCATGGGACTTTTTTTGACCAACTGCCCAGCACCAATTTTCATGGAGTACGCAAATGGGATGCAATGCAGCTATGCAGGGTATAAGCAGTCATGCTCCCTCTCATGCCACCATGAATGATTTCCAGCCATGTGCTGCCCCAGCGACATGCAGCATAAGAGATGACTCACAGCTAATGCTAACATTCATCCACAAAGTATGAATCACCATGGGTGTTGCAATGAGGAAGGCAAACAGGCACATCGGACACATGGCAAACAGCCACATCGGACACTTATTACTCCTCTTGACTGGCTGTATATCTGTCTAACAAGCTGCTAATCGATCTTTGGTTACTAGTAGTGCAGGCTGTTTTCTTGTCTTTGTGTCAGCATGGGATGTTTTAATGAACATTCCCATTATTAAAAATTTAGTAGCATAACTCTGTCTTCCTTTTTGTAAAGTTTGGAATGCACATAATGTAGTTCTGAATTCTTGATAGGTAATATATATATATATATATATATATATATATATGTGTGTGTGTGTGTGTGTGTGTGTGTGTGTGTGTGTGTGTGTGTGTGTATAAAGAATAAAGATACCCTTTAGCCTTCAGCTTGTTTTCCCTACCATTGAATTCTAAATACAAAGTTTGCTTTTCTTACTTAAAAGTTGTTGCCTGTTTGCTAGCAGATAATATATTATACATGTGCCATTGCAAGAAGCATACATTTTCATGTAGAAGGTTGTTTTGTAGTGGGCTGTTCAAAACAGCCTAGTTACCTAATGCACTACACATGAACAAAGTCCGCAACATCTCATTTCTAATTATTTTCTAGCTGACTATATTTCATGCCAGGTCATAAATCAGTGCACAAAATGTAATAGCACAAAATTACTGGGGTTTGCAGGATTCAGATATAAAATAATGAGGCTTAAATAGTCAAGCATACATATAAATATGCTAACACAAATCTGTCAAAAAATAAACTTTCATAAATGAATGATAAAAAAGTGTGAATACCACTGTATAGTTATGATGCAAGAAATGACAGTATTACAACCCATTTCACTTTGACAAGTTGAAATAGATGCAGTAATGAAATTTATATAAATAAAAGTGCATAAAACCAGTTTGATCAATTAATGTTTTCTAGCGGTTCACATGTCCAATGAAATCAGTTAATAACCATTAACATACTGCGTGTGTGAAATGCCCCAGTTGCTATATCTTGGTGGCTAGAGAACTCATGGTGGTAGGTAGGAATACCAGACTTGAACTCTGTACCATAGATACAGGTGGCAAGGGCCTGAATTCCCTACCTACCGCCATCGGCAAAAAGTTTGCAGATTTTTACCTCATATTTGTTCTGTTTTGTTCTGTTCCTCTTAAAATCTGTGGTTGCAGTATTTTTGTTATACAGTGGTGCAGGGGTAGCATTGTTGCCTGATGGGTGCAGCTTCAGTGGTTTGATTCTTGGCTGGGGTGCCTTCTGTGTGGAGTCTGCGTGTCCTTTCATCTTACAAAGATATGTGTCTGGGGTGTTTCTCCCTGGGCCTGTGCTGAAAATTGGCTTTTGTTCCAAGTCTGACTTTCCTGGTTAACAAATGTTAAATAATTAAAAATGACAGGCATTTGAATTAAAGACTTCATATTCTTCAGAAAGAACATGGTAACACAAAACCTTTTATTCTAGCAATGTTATAAGTTTATAAGATGGATATTTGAAAGTTATCCCTATTTTCTGGACTGTATTCCCCCATTATTGGCTTTGTTCAGGTTTTTTGTGCTAAGGTTGAGAGCTATGGTGAGAAGTGAGAACTGAATTCACTGAATATGTTTGGGGGCTGTATTCCCCCATTACTGGCTCTGTTCAGCTGTTTTTTGCTAATAGGTTGAGAGCTATGGTGAGAACTGAATTCACTAAATGGTAGCCATTTAAGTTTCAGTCTTCCTCTCTTTCACAAAACAGCTGATTTAGTATAGTGGTATGTTTCTCTGACTGTTTTGCACAGGGTCCTGAGTCCAAAACTTGGCAGTGGAAAGTATGGTGGTAACATGGTATTTTATTCTAGCAACTTTCCAACATTATACAAGCAATGTTTAAAATGTGTCTTTGGTTTTTGGGCTTTTGTCCCCCCCCCCCAATAAATGTTGGCTTTTTCCAGATTTCTTGTGCTGCAAAGTTCAGAGTGTTGAGTAGATTTTACAAGGAGCTGAGAGCTGCAGGGGAACAAAAGTTTAGTGCTGCTTATGCTGTCGGCTTGTATTGTTAATAGCACAACAGGTAGTGTACTTGCATTTGATACAGAAGGCTGTGGGTTCTACTCCCACAGTAGGTAAATACATTGTTGATACTGTACTGTGTTGTGAAAAGAGGTTGATGCTGCAGTCTTTTTTGGTGAAGATGCCTAGTAACTGAACCTATTATCAGTTTGTCATCCATTCCCTATTGCAATATTACTAGCTTATCATTTTTAATGCAACATAGGCAATTTATTCCTCAAGGGCAACAGGCACTTTATTTGTAGATGAAACGATGAAATATAAAGTTATTTGCTAGCAGCAACCTCTTCATTAGTTACAGATTTTTTAATGTAGAATTATTTAGATGACTTTTACTACTTCAGAGATTGTGCATATTTACTGATATTGGTGGACTGTAGAAGTTTGAGTAGACTTTTATGATGGAAATGTTCTGAATTGGCCAGTTTTGTCATTATTGGTGCATGCACTTTGTTTCATTGTTTACTGGAAAAATGTTCAAAACAATATTTTAAAATGCCCTCTAACAACTATAATGAAATGTACAAGGAATATAATTTAATACAATCAGGAAGTTGTATCAAAGAGCATGTGTATGTTTCGTGTGCAAGGGGCCTATGATTTGAAAACAGTCCAAAGTTAATCTTTATCTGCCACTGGCAAAATGTATTTTCTTTGAATGTGGGTTTCAATGCTGCTTCAATTAATGTGAGTTTCAAGGGCAGAGAAGTTTAAATGTTAAGTCTATTTTCATTCTGAGACTGCATCAATTTGTCTAGCAGATATTTATTAGTGTTTGTGCTTTACAATGCAAAATAAAACTTTCAAATGAAATCCAAATCATTGCAGAAGTAAAGCAGTATGCACATTATAGCGTTTATGGTAAATGGGGCAAAATAACCAAGGAATGGGACATTGGAAAGGCTGCAGGGGGGAGGCTCCATTCGACCATGATTTTGTGAGGGGGGAAGGGCAGCAAACTCAGACAGCCCCGGCTGAACTATACCTCTCATCTGTCCAGAATTTTGCAGAATGAACAGATTTTTGCTTCTTATTTTTGGTTTGTTCCTCATAAAATTTGTGGTTTTCTGGCAAATCATTTAGGAATGAAGTCACTAAATAATGACAGACATTAAGTTTCAGACATCATAACCTTCAGAAAAATGCATGCTAAAGCAAGACCTGTTATTCTATCAACTGTTTTAAGTTTAAGCAAGAGCAATTTTTACTACTGTTTGTATGTCCCCCCAATATATTTGGCTTTGTCCAGATTTCCTGCATTAAGAGGTTGAGAGGTACATGGAAATAAATAGATTTATAGAATTAGGAATATCCAAACCTCTTAACTGTCCCCAATTTTGGCTAAAAATGTTGCTCTCCCCCTAATAATCCTCTGCAAAATAGCAATTTTGGAAGAAAACATGGAGGGTTTATGATGAGAGTTATAGATTACTTTTATTTCAGAAATGCATGTAGATTCTCTAATTTTGTCAGCTGCTCAAGTTAACAGTATTAATATTAAAAAGGTGTCCCTTCTTTGACAAGTTCCCAGCTGTATTGTGTGGCAATTTTATATTTTTGCATAACATTTTTGGCCTGTTTTTCATAAAATTGTGGTTTTCTGGCAAATTAATGGCAAATCATTAAAGACTGAAGTTAGAAAATAATGGCAGACATTTGAGTTTCAGATTTCATACCCTTCAGAAAATTCATACCAATGCAAGACCTACTGCTATTCTATTATCTTTCTAAGTTTATAAGAGCAATATTAAAAATTGTCCTTATTTTTGGGCCTGTGTCCCACTTCTATGTATGGCTTTGTCCAGATTTCTTGCTCTGAGGTTGAGAGGTATGAGTGTCAGAGCCATCACCGTCAGCCAGAGACATTTCAAATTGTGACATACTTGTTGCACCCCATTCCCCCATGTAGTGACTCTGGATGTGTCCAAGCAAGGCAAGGAGCAGTTATGCAGTGTAAGTGTGCGGAGTATTCCCCCATCCAAAGTAGTCACAAGTATGACAGTGGCTTTTCATCTGTCCTTGATTTTGCAGAATGTTCTGTTTTTCTGTCATATTTTTATACTGTTGCTTTATGGTTATTGTTATTATTCAGAAAATGCATGAATGCATGGGAATGCTGCGGTGGTACAGCGGTAGCATTGTTACCTCACAGCAAGAGGTTCTCCCGTTCAATTCTCGGCTTGGCTTGGGTGTGCCTTCTGTGCGGAGTCTGCATGTCCTCCCCACGGTTGGGTTGCGTTCAAAAGACATGCATGCATAAATGGGCGTGCCTTCGTTGAAGGTTGGGCGTCGAGCTGACACCTCGGCATTTCGTAAAAATCTACTGCCAATCATTAGCAGACAGGAGTTCCGCTGTGGCGACCCTTTACCAGGAAAAAGCCGAAAGACAAACAACAACATTATTCAGAAAATGCATGGTGTCGTGTTGCTCTGTGTTTAAATAGCAATGCTTTAATGACCATCAGGTAAGCTTGTCAGAGATTGTAAGATGCAAGTAAGCTTTAATAAGCATACTGTTAAAGAATTACCAACATTGAAAGCCTTTTTTGTTGTTGCCATGCAGAGAATATTTACATAACTAGATAACATATAAGCCTTAGGTATTGAAATGTATATGACAGTATTTGTAATAAAGGACAGTATTACAGTATTTTCAGAAGCTCATTATATTTGTTGGAGACTTGCAGTCATCTTTGCAGGCTTTACCCATAAACTAAACAGAATGCCAGTCTATCATGTGTTGTCCATAACTTGTGCAGTAATCCTTTAAGCAATTTATTTTGCACTTGTTTCTTGTTTGCTGTTCATGTTTTACTTTGATCATGTCTTCCCCATAAAACATGTAGATAGTTGTCAGGCAGCAGGTCTTTATTGGATAAGAAACATTTTTACAAGTGGGAGTATCACAGAGATTGCTTCTTTCAGCATGTTATTTGGTCATTTTATAAAGTTGAATTCTAATTATAATTAGAACTGCAGTGCAAGGAGAAGTGGTTTGAGTTTAGTGCTGCTTGTTTTTTTTATACTTGATTTTGACTGGCATTCCAGTAATGTATTTAAAAACTAATTTATTTTTTCATGCCTCACAACCTTTGTTTTTCCATCTAGATATTATGTAAGCTGTCATGTAGACAATGCATTGAAATATTTTTTTCTTCTACGCTTCATTTTGTCTTGATTGGACTATTGTAATGATGGTTTGGAAACCAGGGCAGCGTATTTAATTAAAGTTCCAGTTGCTGTGGTTTTGAGCATAGCTCCACCCCTTTCTAGATGACCATGCCCCTTCCCATTGGCCCCACCCGTTCAGCTGTCTCCTGCAGCCCCCCTTTAATTTGAAGTCACCAGCCACCACTGGCCCTTTTCCAACTGTAGTGCAATCCCAGAGTTGCTATCTATAGTTAGGGAACCCCCACCACCTAGTTGGTTTTAGATAGTGTGGTGTATTTTGATGTTATGTTGGGCAAGTGTTTACTTGCCTTGGGAATACTTATGCAGTACAGGATTTTCAGTTTTGTGATTCTCATCTTGATATTCTGGTCCTTAGTATTGTGGAATTATGGTCTTTAGAAGTGGATACATACATACACACAGATACATATATATATATATATATATATATATATATATATATATTTATATATATATATATGTGTGTGTGTGTGTGTGTGTGTGTGTGTGTGTGCGTGTGTGTGTGTGTGTGTGTGTGTGTGTGTGTGTGTGTGTGCAAAAACACAGACTGCACCAATCTTGAGCGGTTTTGTTCCTGTTTAATCAAATGGAACTTCAACAGAAAATGGATTCATATTCATTTCATACATTTAAATAACCCTCAAAAGCATTACAACACATCTTGTTAATCAATCTCATCCATTTAATTTGGATTTAAAATCACACCACATTCAAAGCAAATCTAAACATTGTAAAAATAACATTATATATATATCTATATATCTATATATATATATCATTAATGCAAAATACCCAATGTAAATTCATTTTGTCTAACACATTTGTGACCTACAAATAACTAAAGAACTCGCATCTTAACAGACTTTTCAAATTTATATTCTGTTTAAACCAGGTACTTGATTGGCCCTTAAAACACTTGCCACTTGTACTGTCTCGCTTCTAATACATTATTACATTTAAAAACAAAACCTTCCATTTGTATCTGTTCCAGCACCATGAAAGCTACATTTATCTATCTAGATGTATATGTATATATGTGTTTGTATAACATTTATATATATATATATATATATATATATATATATATATTTATATAAAATTTACAAGTGTGTGTATATATACAGTATAGATACAGATATATTACACCAACTCAGAAATCACACATTTTGAGTTTTAGATGTTTTCGTTTTCAGTCTTTTGAGCTTTCACTCTTATGATGCAGACACACATATATCAATCTCTCTCTCTCTATAGATAGATAGATAGATAGATAGATAGATAGATAGATAGATAGATAGATATGGGTCTACTTCAGGAGGCTGACAAACCAAAAGACTGAAAATTCAAAATACTGAACACATTTTTATATAAATATATACCAACTCCCAGATTGCACATCAGTGGAGAAGGGGCTAATTCCATCATTCAGTATTTTAAATTTTCAGTCTGTTGGTTTTTCAGTCTTCTGAAGTAGACCCATATATATATATATATATATATATATATATATATATATAGTTTGTTATCAAAAGGTGGAATGAAGAATCTTTGCAGGTGGATACTCAAAACATGGATGTTCGAATTTCCATCTTGCTGAACATCTCCTGCAGCCCCCCTTTAATTTGAAGTCACCAGCCACCACTGGCCCTTTTTCAACTGTAGTGCAATCCCAGAGTTGCTATCTATAGTTAGGGAACCCCCCACCTCGTTGGAATCAGCCCCTTCTCCACTGATGTGCAATCTGGGAGTTGGTATATATTTATATAAAAATGTGTTCAGTATTTTGAATTTTCAGTCTTTTGGTTTGTCAGCCTCCTGAAGTAGACCCATATTAATCTATCTATCTATCTATCTATCTATCTATCTATCTATCTATCTATAGAGAGAGAGATTGATATATGTGTGTCTGCATCATAAGAGTGAAAGCTCATGTTCGAAAGTTTATATCAATTAATGCACAGTACATTTGCTAATATAAACTCGAAGTACTGTACAGAGATCGCGGTACAGTGAGGTGTGGGAAATCCATCCCTTTCCTCACTTTAATGCCATCTCGGAGTTGGAATATATAGTTAGCAAGGCATGTGGGGGTGCAGGTAGGGGCCTTGCCCCCCTGCAAAAACATGATGTTAAGTATAGGAGTTTCTTTTACCTGAGCTCCTATACGGACATCACCTAATCTGTTCGGCAACAATGTCGAATCTGCTGAATTAGTTCAGCTGATTCAACATTGTGTGGCGTTGTCCCTAACACCGAAATTGCAAAAAAAGAAAAAGGAAAACAGAATTTTTTATCTATAATTTTTGCACAAACTCTCCTGTAACGCTATGCCTTAATGTGACAGAGTAGAGGCATAACTCTCAACTGTACAGATTTTCGCAGAATGTCCAGATTTCTGCTTCATATTTTTGGTATGCCCCTTATAAAATTTGTGATTTTTTGGATTTTTGTGGAGAATCTTTGAAGACCGAATTCAGTAAATAATGCCATGCATTTGAGTTTTAGACTTCACATCCCTCAGAGTAACACCTTTAATTCTAGCAACTTTTTAAGTTTATAAAAGCAATATTTATTTTTTTCACTATTTTTGAGGCTTTGTCCCTCCATTATTTTTGGCTTTGTCCAGATTTTTGTGATAAGAGATTGAGAGCTATGAAGAGCTAGTGTTATAGAAAGAACTGTTGTATTGCATAGTGTAGGGTTACGGTTGAGGACAGGGTTTACCCTCCTGCATCAACTTCTAACACCTGTTAACCCTTACACTGCTTTATCCCTAATCCCAGCCCTACACCTTACCTTGGGAAGTACCCTTTGTGTAACACTACCACTGCACACAACACTGGAATACATAACACACACATCACATGCATGCAAAGCAAAATCTTTCCCCATTCCTAGGCCTTACTCTAAAGCAAACTGAAAAAACAAATATCCACAAACTACCATACACTAATTACAAAATGTTTAGTATATTGGAAAGTTTGATAATAAAATCCCACCCCATACTTACCTTACTCACATGGACTCAGTCTTTCTTCCTTTAGCATCTCCAGTACTCAATAACAAGTGAGCTCATTTTCTAAGCAATTCACTCTGCTGATGAACAGAAAATTCAACAGTGAAGTGAGCTCATGAACATATACAAATGTGCTTGTACACTTAGCCCCATACTTATACATGCTGTATATATATATATATATATATATATATATATATATATATATATATATATATATTTATATATCACTAAATATTCCCAGTAAATTTTAGAACAGCTATGCTTCTTTAAAAGGTGCTATCAAAAGTTAAACAATAGCTTATGTGAGGAAAATGCCTAGCATAACTGAATTATTTTGAAGTGTTTGACTTCTATGAAAGTCTAATATTTTTCTCTGGCATTTTAAATTGTCTGTATATTTAGTAAGAAACAACTATTTTGTGCCTGTTATCCTTCAAATGGTTGGCAGATTGTGTCTTTTGTTATCTTGCATGCTCTGCCGAACTGGCTTTTGTTATTCCTCAGATTCACATAAACTGAACTACTTTCTGCATTCTTTTTCTGTACTAACTGCAAATACCAACATTGTTCGTGCTTGCATCAAATCTCATTCAAATGTCAAATCAAGCTATATCCATTGTTCAGAACAACTTTGTTTTATAATTCCCTGACACAGATCTGTGTACTAGTCTGCAGTCTGTCAGTCATGCAAGGATTGGAAAGTATAATACTATTCTGAACATTGTTGTTTTTTTTTTTCTCTTTCTCCAGTGGGAAAAGCTATGACAGTAATGCATAACTATATTGCACCTTAAGTCCTGAATACGTTTTATAAGTACACATGCGTGTGTCAGTGCGTTTGTGTGCATGTGTATGGGTGTGTGTCTGTCTGTGTGTGTGTGTGTGTAGCCCTGTACTATCACATACACAGTCATAGATGTTGGACAAGCAATGAGCTACAGTACCAATACTTTCATGAGAAATACAAATACTGTGATTGCTAGGTGGCTTTTTCCTGTACTTTTCATAATAATAATTCTCCAGCATAGGACAATGCAAGGTAACACATCATTGTGCTTAGACTTCATTGGTTGAATGGCTCTGCACCATATTATTAAGCATCAACATACACACAATATGTTGAAACTTGGTGCTAACGTTATTTATTTATTTATTTTTTGTAGACTTGCATCTAGACAAGCAAAATATACACTGCAGGAACCAACACCAGATTGTCTGCCTGTCTCTCTCTCTCAGGGTGCACACACATAATCTGGTGAATCTGCTAACATACCTTTGGAGAGTGGGAAGAAAACCAGAAACTTGCACAGACATTGAGATAATATGCATACTCCACACAGAAGACACCATGATCAAGAGTCAAACCACATATATAGAGGAAGGAAGCCTGTAGCTGTAGTAAAATGTATGCAGACATAAAAGATAATATGCATACTTCATACAGGGGTGCACCCTGATCGAGAGTCAACTCAGGGTTCAAAGCACTGTAAGAAATCCAAATCTAAAGCCCATATCCGTAAGCCATCTTTCAGTTACTGATAAACCTCTGAAAATGCAAATTCAGTTAACCGGTTTCATCAGTGACTGCAGTTGTTACCATAGTTTGCAAACTGTACAGGTTATATTAATATGATTTATAGAAATCTGTTATCCCCTTTGTTAAGGATAATTTCTCCTTTTTATCTGAATTCTGTTGATATTTTATACTACCATTTCAAAATAATTTTATTCCACTTATTCCCATCCCTTTGTTTTCATTCACAGCTGCTATCTTAATATGCATGATGCAAGCAAAACTAATGCAGAACAGTGATATATTGATCATTTCTGTGTCTCACACCTCCAGCACTAAAGCCCGAATCATTGTCAGAATGGAGATAGGATATTCTCCCTCTGTCTGTTCAGCAATATATTTCCCCATTTCTCCTCACTTCCACAAAAAATGCTGCTTGATTGGCAAAACTATATTTTCTATACATATAGGACAGGGTGTAGAAAGATTCACCGTGATAGAGAAGCATTAAGTTGAAATGTTTTTGTATTTCAAGTAGCTTTTCTTGTTCAGGGACTTCATTCCTGTTACAGCTTTCCCATAGTGGAGGCCATAGCACAGACAGCATTCTCACTGGAGAAGCCTGCATAGCAATGCAGCAGTCTGGGGAACTGGCTAATGCTAATTATGCCATGATCGCTTCTTCACTAGAAAACAATACCAGATCCATTGTTGCCCGTCTGTGATGAAAAAGTGCATACTGTCTTTTGATTGTGTGGGTTCTGTCAGCATGTCAGAAAACGTACCTACAGCTCTGGAGAACTGGTTTGGATTTTGGAGTTGTGCAGTACATTGCTTAGCTTTAGATGGGGTCCAAATAGTGTACCTTTATTGTTTCTAGTTAAGTGCAATATGTATTTGATGTAGGCAGGTGTCAAAATGGGCAAGAACCTGCTCTAGAAGTTTAATTGTTGTCCAGGTAGGGGAGCATCTTATCTAAAAATAGCCATGTCATCTCTATAGGAGATTACTGGAAGTTTTGGGAAAGTCAGTTGTAAGTCTGTAAGTAAATCCAGAGAAAAGTAGTGCAGAAAAGACTAACCCATAAGGAACTCCTTTAATTAAGGGTGCTTAGTATGAGAGAGAAGGTCCTGGGTGGCCACGGTGGTGCAGTGGTTAGCATTACCACCTCACAGCAAGAAGTTCTCCAGTTCAATCCTCAGCTGGGGTACCTTCTGTGCAGAGTCTGCATGTCCTCCCTGTCGTGGGTTTGCTCCGGTTTCCTCCCAAAGACATGCTGCAGGTGGATTGGACACTCTAAATTGGTCCTAAGTGTGAGTGTGTGCCCTCTGTGGAAGGTGGGGTGCCGGGCTGGCAACTTGACACTGTAAAACTCCACTGCCAATCATGAGCAGACAAGATGATCTGCTGTGGTGACCCCTAACTGGGAAAAGCCGAAAGAAGTATGATAGAGAAGGTCCTACCTTGACCTTAAAGTTTCCAATTTTTAAATCAGCCTGTTGTTTTTCACTAAAGCCTATTGCTACAAATGCACTGTATTGAAGGCTGACATATACAAGACCAAATACCTTGGTACCCACAAAATAAATCACTGGTTAAACTGCCTTTCTTAGTTGTGGTATTTTGAAGACAAAAGCCTCAGAAGTCATTGAAATATACTTTTTATTTGGCTCACAAATTGATCTCTTGAAGTATCATAAGAAATTAAAAACTCATTATAGTCAATGGCTCATAAATGTTTATCATTAAATATTAATGGTTTGAGCAATAATTTCAAAAGAGCTGGTTTGCTTAAATATATCAAAATGCATAAAGCCCAGATCATCTTTTTACAGGAAACCCATCTATTAAAAAAGACTGACAAAAATACAAATTTAATGGCTATACCATTCTGGCTGATTCATGTTTTAAGACTAAGAGAAGGGGCACTCTTATTCTATGGAAAATGCTTATACTATGCCAAGAATTATAGATACAATTTCAGATAAAGATGGGATGCTAAGCATGGTTATTTTAGAAATCAATAGGAAGTATTATACTTTGATTAATACATACTGGATACCTGGACTAAGTACTAAATATGTTGACAAATATCTGGACCTGATTACTTTAAATGCAAAAGGGGAAATTATAGCAACAGGTGGTTTTTACCTGCCTATTATCAAATAATGATACTTCTAAAAATGGTAAAATAAAACTAACATCTCAAGCCAAGAAGTTAAATGACTTTGCAAACCAGATGAACCTTAAAGATATACATGGTCTAAGAGAACATTATTCCTTATTCTATACTCACCATTCATATCAGTTTGGTACACAAACAAACATTGATAAGCCCATGGATTCAGCAAGCAGCTGTGCAGGGATAAATTATTCCTGCATGGCAAGGACCATTCCTGTTCAGCATGGCAGCACGTCATGCATATGTATGAAGGCGCACTGCCATGCTCTAAAACTGACATGGTTCCATGTATGAGCACAGGGCGTGTACCTGAGAGCAGAGCTCTCACAATACACACACCCCCTGCACTCCAGAATTGCCTTTCGGCAATTTAAAATGAGCGAGAATGCTCATAACACCACCAACCAATCAGGTTAAGAAATCTGATCAAAACCATTAGGGACAATCGTCCTTACCAAGCCAAAAGTTGATAGAATAACAGATGTAGCATAAGCACATAGTGCAAACCTCCCAACCCGTTAGCGTAAGGAATGTGGACAAAGCCAAAAGGGAGAATCATCCCACAAACTGGAAAGTTGATAAAATAACAGGTTCAGCATTAGCAGGGATATTCTGAAGGGTACAAATAAAAAAACACAACAAATTAATTTTTTTTAAACATGCAATAAAGTTTTAGCGCAGCTGTGTGGGTATGCCTATTGCTTAACTATGCTTATTCCAGCTTAAACAGCACAAGAAGTTAAATAGCAAGAAACATACAACTTAAGCAATACTGCAAAGGTATAGTGGTTAGAGTGTATGCTTTATAACCAGCTGTTCCTGGTTCGATCCCTCTCTCTAACCAATTTGCATTGCACATGTGAAAGCAGTACATAAACATTTTTTTATAGTTAGCTAATAAATAACATATATTTGTTAACCAGAGTACTGTAGTAGGTCCAGATGTGAGATATCAGTTTAATAAAGTTGTGAAACCCCCATATAAACACAAGTGCCCCATACAGTATAGTCACACATGAATAAATATAATGAAAGCACATTGGTGGATGTCAGGGACATTAAACAAATTTATAATATGTAATGAATGATGAACCAATCCCATACAGCAGATAGTCTTTAAAATAAAAAAATAAGCAATGCTAAGCATTGCACAGCTCTGCTTACCAGGTGTAAGCATTGTGTAAATATGACTCCTAAGCAATGAGCAGCCCATCTAAATGGATTTGTCCATTGGTAACTAGTGCTGAAGTTGCCTCTTTAAGCACTACCAACTTTAGCTAAGCAGATTTGCCCATAGCTTAGCTTAGCTTAGCATATTCAAAACCATCCAATCATGGCAAAGTGTGGGAAATTGGCCATATTTAAACCCCGCAGGTGGGAATACAGCTCATAACTGGTTGCAGCTCCCCACTGTAGGCAGTATGACAGGTGTTGGTGAGGGCATGCACTTCCAGCCACAGTGCTGGGGCATACAGGAGTCCAAGGTCATGATAGGACTCCAGGTAAATAACCATGACAAGAGACTGCTACAGGGCCAGTACCAGGGATCCCAATATAAAGCAGAAGCCTGTGACTGTCTCGACCGTGATCTCACCAGTGCCACTGGTATCCCTCGGACTGGTGAGCAGGTCCGGCAACACTATGGTGACTTGAAGCAGAGGAAGAGGGAGCTCTTGAGCAAGTGGGTCCAAGAAGCAAGGCAGAGGGGTGATGTCCCAGCAGTGTGTAAGTATTCATATCAATAACTGTTTACCAAAGTTCAGACTGTGTATGTGATGGATAGGTATGCCTAAATATTTCTCTATTCTCTTTATAGCTGTGGCTGAGCAGGCTGGAAAGGCTGCATCGTGAGGCTGGTGAGTTACAATCCTGCTTGCAGTAGTCATACCAAATAAAGATAAAGTAGTAGAAAGTCACTTGGCAGTATAAAAACTGTGTATGGGTTGTACTGAATAAACCAGACAATATGACAGTAATAGTGCCATATAGGTGATATTTAGATAAAATTGTAACTACCTGGCAATACATTTCTAAATCCTGGACTGGTTGTGTTTACTCTGGTATTGTATGGCATTTATTGTTGCATTCTCTGAATATTAGTGTTGTGTTAACCACTGTTACCCACACTGTGCTACATAAAAATATATGTCTATGAATGTCTGTTTATGACTATTGTAAGTACAAGGTCAGATTGTGCAACCAAGAGAGACTTAGAAAACATGGAAGGAACAGACAGAAGTTTCTAAAAAGCTCATTGTGATGAAACACAAATTGCTGTATTTTTAGCACACACAGCCATGGCTCAAATCCTGGGAGTGGTAGTAAGCTGTATGCATAATCATACCTCTCAACTTTACAGATTTTCCCAGAATGTCCAGATAATTGACTCATATTTTTGGTCTGTTCCTCTTTCTCCCTGGCAAATCACTAGGATGATCTCAGAATTGTAGTCACTAAATGATGACATACATTTGAGTTTCAGACTTCAAAATGTATATTAAAACAAATCCTGTTACTCTAGCAACTCTGTAAGTTTATAAGAGCAATATTCAAAATATGTCCCTATTTGTACCCCCATGTTGTCAAGCTGTGTCCAGATGTTGTGCATTAAGAGATTGAGAGGTATGTGCATAATTGTAACTAGGAATCTGGGAATATGTGCAGAAACAGCCAGGTAGTGTTAACAAACATTCCCCCACAGGTCTTTAAGATAAGAAAACTAACTGCCTGGCAATAAAGTTTTAAATCCTGGACTCGTTGAGTTTACTCTGGTATTGTATGGCCTGACATGCAGCATTCACCAAGCTCTGATATCACAATAGTACTGTAATGTCAATCACTGTTTCTCACACTGTGCTGCATAAAAATATGTCTAGGAATGTCTGTATAAGACTGTTGCAATTACAAGGTCAGATTGTACAACCAAGAGAGACTTAGATAACACTGAAGAAACAAACAGTGGTTTCTAAATAGCTCACTTTGATGAAACACAAATTGTTGTATTATTGGCACACACAGCCATGGCTCAAATCCTACAAGTGGTAGTAAGCTGTATGCATAATCATACCTCTCAAATGTACAGATTTTACCAGAATGTACAGATAATTGGCTTATATTTTTGGCCTGTTCCTCTTTCTCCCTGGTAAATCACTGGGATAATCTCAGAACTGTAGTCACTAAATAATGACATACATTTGAGTTTCAGACTTCAAATCCTTCAGAAAATGTATATTAAAACAAATCCTGTTACTCTAGCATCTCTGGAAGTTTATAAGAGCAATATTCAAAATATGTCCCTATTTGTACCCTCATGTTGTCAAGCTTTGTCCAGATGTTGTGCATTAAGAGATTGAGAGGTATGTGCATAATTTTAAGTAGGAATCTGGGAATATGTGTAGAAAATGTCAGGTAGTGTTAACAAACACCCCCCAGATCTTTCAGATAAGAAAACGAACTGCCTGGCAATAAAGTTTTAAATCCTGGACTGGTTGTGTTTATTGTATGGCCTGACATGTAGCATTTACCAAGAACTGACATCACGATAGTACTG
The DNA here is from genome assembly GCF_019279795.1 of Protopterus annectens. Taxonomy (NCBI): domain Eukaryota; kingdom Metazoa; phylum Chordata; order Ceratodontiformes; family Protopteridae; genus Protopterus; species Protopterus annectens. The sequence goes on from NC_056744.1 coordinate 178,272,031, forward strand.
TAGTGTGAACCACTGTTTTGTGCTACATAAAAATATGTCTAGTAATGTCTGTATAAGACTGTTTTAATTACAAGGTCAGATTGTACAACCAAGAGAGGCTTAGATAGAAAACAATGAAAAACCTGACAACAGTTTCTAAATAGCTCACTATGATGAAACACAAATTGTTGTATTTTTAGCACACACAGCCATGGCTCAAATCCTGGGAGTGGTAGTAAGCTGTATGCATAATCATACCTCTCAACTGTACAGATTTTCCCAAAATGTCCAGATAATTGACTCATATTTTTGGCCTGTTCCTCTTTTTTTGGCAAACCACTGGGATGATCTCAGGTTGTAGTCACCAAATAATGACTTACATTTGAGTGACAGACCTCAAAACCTTCAGAAAATGTATATTAAAATAAATCCTGTTACTCTAGCAACTGTCTAAAAGTTTATAAGAGCAATATTAAAAATATGTCCCTATTTGTACCCCTGTTTTGTGAAGCATTGTCCAGATCTTGTGCATTAAGAGGTTGAGTGGCATGTGCATAATTTTAACTAAGAATCTGGGAATATGTGTAGAAACAGTCAAGTAGTGTTAACAAACATTCCCTCCACAGGTCTACCAGGCAAGAGAAGTAGAATTCAGCTATAAGACAGTTGAAGTATACACTGTCCCCAAGATTCATTAAGCTCTGCACGGTGTGCAAGAATAGTGCAAGAGCTGCTGCACGCAATATGGCCGACGGGCGATTCAGGATCAAGCTCCTAAGATGTGCAAGAGCACTCCTGCACTATTCCTGCATGGACACCACTGCTCTATGCTAATTACCTCATTTGCTGGTGAAAAACGTACAAATGAGGTGAATTAGCGATCCAGGAAGCAGGCAGTCGTCTGTGCAGGAATAGTGTAGCCTGCAGAAATGTTACTAACCACTAACCAATTACATTTCTTACAAAATAATGGGCTTGACTCCTCAAGCATGTATTAAATAAATATAAGCATGCCAATGGCCAAATATATGGCCATTGGCATGGGAAATGGTTGCAAAATTATAAAAAAATAACTTTTATTAATTTTTTTGTCTATTTCAGCTGTTTAAGCATAGGGCAGTGGTGAGCAAATGGGATCGACCCGAAAATAAGAAAAAAAGTTGGAAATAAGCGTTTAAACCCAAATCAGCATTTTGCCATGATAGTCAATGGCAAGCATAAGACAACAATACCTGGCAATAGTGGTTGCTAAGGGGGAAGGCTCAGTGTGAGCATGGTAACTATGAATTAGCATTCTGTTTTATGCAAATGAGGGGACTGATACTGAATCACAGATTTCTTCTCCGTGTTAGCTTGCACCCAACCTTGTAGGTGCAGCAACACCATGGTATAAGTATAAGAGGTAGATGACCTCATAAGGGGGAGTGTTATGCATGCTGTAAGCTTATTGGAGCTCTGTGGCCTATGTTTGTCCTTCGCTAAGCACAGCTAAGGAAGGGGGAAGGTGTCTGATGTTGCCTAGCTCTGCTTGCATTGCCTAAATGGGTGTGCACACTGCACACCAGGTTTTAAACAAACAAACAAAAAATAAAAACAGGAAATAGCAGCGCTGTTCACATCTGAGCACTGGGTATGCATAGTGCTCCTCGGGGCTTAAACGGAAAGGCAATGGGAAGGGAAAACAGCAGTAGGTAGGCAATCAAGGAGAATTAGCATAGCTGGCAGGTGAAATGTATCAGAATCAGCCAATTACACAGGCAGCAGCCTAGCCCAGCACACTGCTATAAACTATGCAAACACTTTTCACTCTGGTTTTTCCCACAAAATCTACACCACCGGTGTACACAGACAGGGAAATTTTACCTGAAAAAACTAACAAAATGTTAGGGGCTGCTGTTGCTCTCAGACGTAAATATGTGGAAGAGACCGTGGGTAGTGAGGACGTGAATGCTGACGACCAACCCACAGTGAGGAGGAGAAGAAGAGTGTACAGACCCAGGGTAACCTACTAGTGGCAACATGAGCTGGAGATAGTGGAGTGCTATAGGATGGACAGGGACATTTTACAGCAAATTGCTGAGCTGTGCTGGCCACACCTCACATGCAGAACCAACAGAAGGGAACCCATCCCATTGGATACCAAGGTATTTGTAGGGTCAAGAATACTAGCCACAGGTACCTTCCAAAAGCCAACTGGGGATATCATGGGGATCTCACAGGCATCAGCATCCAGGGTACTCAACCAGTTCCTGGATGCCACGTCAGCAGATGTCGGTGAGCACATATATTTTCTCAACACCCATGAGACGTTGACCAGCAATATGTGTCTCTTCCACCAAATAGCAGAATACCCAGAGGTAATGGGTGCTATAGACAGCACGCACATACACATCAAAGCACCACCCAGTGAGCAGGGTAGGGTCTACATAAACCGCAAGGGCTTCCCCTCCATCAGCTGCTAGGTCATGTGTGATGCCCAGGGCATTATCTTGAATGTGTGTGCTGGCAGCCCTGGAAGCTATCATGACTCCCACATCTGGCATATGACACAGCTGTACCAGATATTTGCCAGTGGGGACAGCCCATATGCCCATTTGGTGGGGGATGCTAGTTACACACTGGAGCCATGGCTGATGATACCCATCAGAAATGCACACACACCCAAACAAGAACTCCATAATGAGGCACACGCACCAACCAGAATCATAATAGAGTGTGTGTTTGGGATGATCAAGTCACAGTTCCGGTGCCTGGACATAACCGGTGGAGACTTGCAGTACTCTCCAGCAACGTGTACACAATTTTTCATTGTACGTACCATGCTACACAATATGATCCTGTGGAAACAGCTGCAGCAAGATCAGCATGGGGCAAGGCCACACAGCCCCCACCATTACCCTGGCCATCACAGGCACAGAGGGACTCGGAAAAGGAAAAAACCTGAGCCTGCCCATGTAGGCAGAAGGAGGCATGCCCAGTATGCCCAGGCTTTGGCAAAGAAGCAGCGCATAGCACATACACTGACACAGTAGGGACCCAGGGAAGACACCTTTCTCTGACTCACACATACAGTAAAAGGGATGCCAAACATGACACTATCTGTGCTTTACAACATATAGGGAGTGTACTATGTGCATCCAACATAGTCAGCTCTCCAGCACCATCCTCAATACTGGCACAGCGACAAGGTAAGTCACTCTTCCTATCAGTTGCTGGATGGAGTAGTATGTTCTGATAGTTGTATCTATGGTATGGATGTGAGCATGTTAGGGAATCGGGTGGCTGAATGGGATGGAAGTAGATAGTGGACACCTATATGGGCAGCATGAAATCCATAACAAATAGTGGTGTCAACAAAGTAGGCAGTAGTAGACAAGTATGACAAATCCCACTGCAGTACATGTGTTGGCCCAAGTTTGTGTCCATAGGACACACACATGCATGTCAGTGAGGTTCACATATCCAAAACCAGCCTCAGCCAGCAGGACAAGTGTAGATGACCATAAAGAAAGGCTGTGCTAAAGCCTCCAATTGATAGCAATGGTGAACAGCCCTCCTCCAGACCTACACAGACAGACTACAACAGGTCTGGCAGTTGTATGATAGTTCTGAAGGGTAAGAAGTCTGAAACTGAAATGTAGGTCAATAAAACCTGAGATCTGTACTCTACTGACATGCCTCTAGTCTGCATGATAGGTCAGAGTACAAAACAAAATGGAAGCCAACAGAGTGCATGAAATACCAGTACAGTCATAGCAAATGTTTACAGCTGTCAGGTGTGACCCCCCCTCCACCATAATCCTATTTAGAAATGCAGTAACCTTTACACGTGGGTTTAATAACAGTGGAGCACAGATTATCTGAGATTGCCCAATTTACAGGATAGATTGCTGCATGTGTACAATATGCAGGGGTCCATTTGATAGGTTGTTGTGTGTTCTATATTGTGTGGAAGTGGTCAGCATGTAGGCATGGAGGGTTATATCTTGGTGGCCTATGGCCAGTACTGTTGATGACAGGGCCATGTTCTGACAACTGCAGTGCCAACCACAATGCATCTCATCAATACCCAATTCATCAGTCATCCATACTCACTGTCCAGATGTCAATATTTGTTACCATCTGAAAGATGGACATTCCATGAATGTGGGCCTAGACATACACACAGTACATAGGTGGAAGTACCCCAGAGAGAGCACATAAAATGTAACTGCCAACTCCACACAACTTTGGAATTGTACATACAGGTTAGCAGCACATTAATTGCCTGTGTAGTATGGAATACTGATGTAGTTTGGACATTCACTGGCAGATCACAAAAGGCACAGTTATGAAGTAATGTGATACTGCCTATGTCCCTGCACAAGGCAGAATAGGGGGAATATCCCAGGTATAGCTGTGGGTCAGCTGCAAGTAGCTTTGATATCACACATGCACTCAACTCACCCCACTATCAGCCACAGGTTTATCACAGGTCATATCCCTGCTGTTGGGAATGAGTATAGTATGACCCCCCACTTCTGTATGGGAATACCCGCAGAATGCAGCATGCTGAAGAGGTGTTCCATGCAGGTTAGGGTTGCCAACTTTTCATGCCAAAAATTCTGGATATGTACATGAAAGCAAAGTGCATGCAGAATAGAAGTGTGCATTAAGGGGATTGTCATACAATATTACTGTGCTCAATCAAGCATATTCTTTTGTTCTTCAATATCAGTGACAGTGTCCCTTAATTCTGGACTGTCAAGAAAAATACTAGACAGTTGACAACCCTAATGCAGGTGTGTCCCTAGCTGTAAACAGCATCCTGCCAGCATCTAGACCAATGGATTAATATGGACAGAAATTATTGCCATTAACACCTCACACATGTACCCTGTCACCCCAGGGGAATCCATTGGCTTGCAGCCTGGGAATGTAGGTGTGACAGAATACACTGGTCTGCTACAGATGGCCTGTATCACTACCAAATGACCTACAGTCCTCTGTCAAAGGCCCGTGCCTCACCCATACTGCCAATGTATGTTATCTCATGGGGTCCCAACTAACAATATAACACAGTTCACAGAACACAAATGCAAGGCCATGTTGACAAATCCCAGTAGCATGCCCACCATGTCCTACTGCATGAACTGTGGACCAAATCCTAAATACTGCTGGGATGAAGGGACAACTATAGGAATACACTCGCATAATGTTAGGAAGATGATAGAATAACAGAGTGGGGTAGCAGCATGGACGTCATGGAGTGTATGAAGTCTGAAATTCTGATGTGTGCCCATACTACCACTGCCTGCAAACCCAGTAATGGGTGGCTACAAACTTGCTCGTAAACCGCAATGTGAAGGGGAACTGACCAGATATATGACCTGCCTCTGAGTAACCTGGGTGAATCTGTATAGCTGAGAGGTATGGCTACAGCAGGATATGGCCATTCTGTTACGTCAATATATGTACAAGCAGGGGATCCTAAGCCATCACAGTAACAAGGTGCTGGATTATTTACACAGACCCATCAGCAAGTGTCTGCAGCTACCCCCCCAGAATGGCATGAGTGTGCAAGAATATGTTAACTGCAGACCACAATATGGACACAGCTTCATTCATCTTGTATTTCCCAGAAAATAACTGTGAGCAAATAAGTATATCTGGCAGTAGTTGATGACATAATACAATACACTGTAAAACAGTACATATGTCTGAATATCTCTGCTAAAACCAACCGTGTAACACAAGCAGCACAGACACAATAGTTACAGTATCCCACTATCTTTCGCCCATTGTGACTCCATATTGTCAACCTATCTAGAGATATCCTGCAGAAACAGGTTGCTAGCTGTAGGTGTAGAACACCAAATCCTGGACTGGAGTACAACCTACCTGGAATGGATTCACACACTCAATACAGAAGGTCATACTGGGCATGCTCCTACACTTAGGGAAATGAAGCCCATGTCTGACAACAACAGTGGACTATACGTATCTGTCAGTCACAGATGTCTGTGCACACACACCCTATTGCACACCATTCATGCTTTACACACACATTGGATAGGAATACTCACACATATCCAAGGTTAACACACTATAATATGTCAAACATACATGCACACAGATGTGGGGAAGAGAGAGACAGTCAGTGAGAGATTTCCATCATGAGGTGTGTCCCACCCACCACACATCCAATTGGCCAATATCACATGATGTCTCGATGTCAATCACTGTAGACATTGCTTTTGGTAGCCCTCAGCCCTATAGTGTCTGTGGTGCTTGTGATAACTGTGTAACATGATAGTACAAATCAGTATTCATCTAGCATTTGTATACCCAATCCTGTCAAATGTAAAGTTGTGTGTGACTGAATGTTGTGTGTGTTTCCAGAGGAATGGTTTATGGCCCATTTACACATACTGCACTTCCCATTGCCCATGTTAGCACTCATGCGGATGTTAGTCAACTTGAAATACCCCTCTGGTCAAGTCTCTGCCCAATAAGCTCCATGGTGCTTGCAATACCTGCTTAATGCTATAGTGTAACATACTAGTTAGGTAGGAGTTCTAATCCAAGACATGGCAACTCTGAATCTCTGTGTGTCTGTGTGTGTGTGTGTGTGTGTGTGTGTGTGTTTGTGTGTGTGTGTGTGTGTGTGTGTGTGTGTGTGTGTGTGTGTGTGTGTGTGTGTGTGCGTGTGTGCGTGCGTATGTGTGTGTGTGTGTGTGTGTGTGTGTGTGTGTGTGTGTGTGTGTGTGTGTGTGTGTGTGTGTCTGTGTGGAGATGACTGATTTTGAGGCCATTCACAGTCACTACACCTCCCATTGTCCTACTTTAGCAAGCCTGCTGATGTCAGTCACCTTGAAATAACCCTTTGAGAGAAAGGCCAGCCCCATATGCCCCGTGGTACTTGTGATAACTGTATAATGCTGTAGTGCAACATACCTATCTTGGTAAGAGTTCTAATCCCAGACATAGCAACTGTGAAACTGTGTGTGTTTTGTGTAAGAGAGTGTGTGTGTCCTTGATAATACCTGATATCATGAATATTCACACTTACTACTCTCCCTTATGCCTCCTTTAGCACTGCTGCTGATGTTAGTCACCTTCAAAGATACCTGTGGAGAACTCCCCAACATATAAGCTCTATGGTGCGTGCCAAAAATTCAGAACAGTGTAGCATCAGTAACTACACAGTTATGGGTTTGAATCTCATCTGTGGCAAGTGTTTGTGTCTGTACATATGTGTGTGTGTACCTTACCTCAAATATTTTGGCCCCATTTACACACAGTACACAACTCAGTGCCTGACTTTAGCAGTCCTGCAGATATCATTCACCTTAGAAGTACCTGTTGCCAACCCTAAACCATGTCAGGTCAGTGGTGCATGTGGTAAATGTGTAACATAATGGGCCATAAAGATTGTTAGATAGAGGTTTCAATTTCACCCCTGCAAATGTAAATGTGTGTTTATGGTAAAATTATTTTTTGGATCTCTCACCCACTACATCACCCAATGCCAATATTTACAAGGACTGGTGATGTTCCTCACCTTTCAAGTACCTTGGGACAACATCCATCCTATAAGCTCCGTGGTGCATGTGATAATTGTGGTTCACTATAATAGCAATACATAACTAGGTAGGGGTTTGAATCTCCATACTGGCATGTGTGTATCTGTCTTCAGTATCCTGTGTGGAGGGTGCTGTGATTTTGTAATAACAGGATCCATTGTGGGGTGGATTTTGCTAAATTATTATGTTGAGGACCTAGTATATGTCACAATGTCCAACTTACAAGGACAACAGATGTCAAACACAAGAGAGGCTGGTGTAGACAATCCATAGCCCTATATGTCACATTATAGATTGGTGAACAGTATAGGCAACCCTTCTATTACTCAGAGAACACTCTCCACCTATGTATCATACACAAACACACTTGGTTAGGCAACAACCACTATATTGGTAGTTCCCTGCATATTCCCTCACAGATAGTAACCATGATGTGCCTGTTGACCACAAAAGTGCCACTGACATCAGAAAGTTCTGTGATGTGTTACATCTCCTGACTGTGTGTTATCCAGCAAGTAAAAGGACATGGCACCCTGTTCCATCATCACAGTAGGCAAGTAAATGCTTACAGTGGCCCCTTTCCTATGTTCCCCACTGGATGCCTGCACCAACTGTAGAGCCTGCAAATGTAACCCACAAAGGGAATATCATGCCTTATACACATGCCCTGTATGGAAAGATGCCACTAACTCCACGGAATACCTGTATCATGCTGTCAATGTAGATGGAAGCACAGCCTCAGTTCCATAGTCAGGTCTCACCAAATGAGGTCAGGAATGCTACATCAGAAGATAACAATGTGTCCACATAACATGCCCCTGAGACCTCAAGTACACATCCAGACATAAACGAACATGCGTGTGGGACATGTGCACAACCCAGACACTGTCTATGTTATGGAATATAGATCACATACATGGAAAGCAGTGCACATCACTAGCCACCCACAATAGTATCCCAGATGAGTGGATGGTGAATACAATACCCACTCCTGTGGACCACTCCAGGGACTAAACCCCTGAGACACACTGGAAGGCTATTGTCATGTGGTCTGATGCCAAGGTATTCCCTTTGCCTAGCCTTGTACAGCCTTCAGGCCCATTCACCTACTACACACCTGTGAAGCAATGAACCAATTCATCTCAGTACTAGGAAATGTGTGTGTGTGTGTGTGTGTGTGTGTGTGTGTGTGTGTGTGTGTGTGTGTGTGTGTGTGTGTGTGTGTGTGTGTGTCTTCATTGACACCTGCTTTTGTGGACATACACACTTACTACACTTCCCTTAACCCTCCTTTAGCGCTGTTGCTGATGTTACATACCTTCAAAGACACCTTTGGACAGATGTCCACATATAAGCTCTGTGGTGCATGCAATAACTGTAAAACTGTAATAGCAAAACATAGTCAGGTAGAGGTTTGAAACTCAGTACTGATAAGTATGTGTTTGTATGTGTGTCATCAGTATTATGTGAGGGTGTTTGGGTGATTGTGTAATGATAGGATCCATTGCAGTGTGGGTTTTGCTGCATCATTATATTGAAGACCTATATGTCTCAATGTCCACATTACAAGGCCAACAGTTTTCAAACACTGTAGAGGTTGTAGACAATCTTCAGCCATATATGTGTACAGCCATGTGCAATTACTATGTGACAGTATGGATTAGTAAACAATATGGGCAACCGTTATTATACCCAGATACCACTCTCCAACCACAGATCATACACAAACACACTTGTCTCTTAGTCTCTTACTCTCTTCCTTTCTTACTTTGTCTCTGTCTCTCTCTCTCACTTTCTATCTCTCCCTCTCTGGTGGATGTGGAAAAGTACATCTGGGTTGCATAGGAGCAGCTTGAGTTCTGTAAGTAATGCTCATGATCAGCTTATGGCCTGTGCACATATTGCAGTCCAGCACTTGCTAATTGCATATGGAACAGCTGTGATATCATTCCTATAGCCAATTGCATAGAAACACGCTCCTGTAAGTAAGCACTTCATGTGAGTGTTGGCCCTTTTCCTTCACTGTGAGTAGGACTTCATGTGGGTGTCTGACAAACAGCAACACAAAGGGTAGTTGGAAATATGTCTTACAACATACACTGTGGAGACAGGCCAACAAACAGAAGGGGGATGTTCCAGACATGGAGACAGAATGTAAGTATTGCTGTTCTACATTTGAAGTAATGTTGGTTTAACAGTGTTTGTGTGGATATGACTGTTCTGCATGATTTAAAATCTGGCATGACAGTGTTATGTGGTTGAGGAAACTCTCACCTGTAGGGCTATCTGCAGACTGGCCAGAGTTTGGAGTCTTACATGTGGTGTGTTACTCACACATTTCCTATCTTTAGAAATGCAGTAGCATACTCTGATGATTGCAGTCAGTACATGGTGACATCCATGTGAGTTACTGACTTCATATCTCTCAGAAGAGATATGTCACAACAAACCCTGTTACACCAGGAATTTTCTCAGTTTATCACAGCAATGTCAATATTGGCCCTGTGTTTGTGCCTCTGTCCCCCAAGTTCGTCACCCTTTGTCCATATGTCATGCAGTAAGAGGTGCATATGTATAGTATATCATTATTTACTAACATCATACCTGATAACAAGCCAGTGAGATATCAGACTGCTAGACATATGTATAGTAGGCCTTATATTTGAGAACAAAACCTAGACATTCTGTTGTAGTCTGTACAGTAGTGAGGTCTGTGTACTTATGGTGATTGTTGACAGAGTATGTATTGTGAATATGTTACTTGGTCTGTGTACAGACTGTGGTAGATGTCATTGATCTTGGTCCTGTTCTATCTGACATTGCATGCTGTTCCAGTTTACGGTACCCTATCAGCGTATATGCTTGTAGGGCCAGACTGAGATATGTCCTATACCACAGCCAGGCATCAGACTACACTGTGTATTGGGCCAGTATATGTAGGTTTAGTGTGTGAGTAGCACATATGAGGATGGTTTTGTTCACACAGTCCATATACTGTATTATTGATTAGGCTTACCATAATGTGACTGTGACTGTGTTGAGACTGGTTGTGGGTATGCACTTTCACACTGGTGTCTTTTACTCCATGCTGTTACATGCCTGCAGTGCCTGCTATATTTGCAAGTACATGTGTATTCCCCCATAAAAAAGTTGGGTCAGTGTTGTGGCAGTCTGCCTATAGTTTGCACAGTGCTTTGTGACATGCCTAGCAGCTCAGTGTATTTACCTAGTGTGATGTTATGTCCAGAAATTTGTCGGATGTGCTGTTGCCTGGCTACCATAAGTGTGTATTTCTGAAAAAGCAGTGGGATGCTGTGAAGATTTATGTCACTAACTAGTGGAAAGTATGTGAGCTTGGGACCTCTGCTCCACTGGTTAATACGTGTTAGGACTGACAGGAGTGTGAGAATGCATCAACTGTGTGAGCTTGTCTATTCCAGTATTTTTGTGATAACCCCATTTACATGCCTGTAAACATCCACTTTGTGAGGCTTGGTCCACACATCTTGCACTAAGGAGATGTTCATCGTGCATACAGCTGCAGTCATAACAGATGGGTTCTCCTGCCGTCAGGCGGGTCCTTGGTCGGCCGAATTCCAAAGTCTAGGTCCGGCGTCGGTTGTCGTCACTTCTTCCCTGACATCAGAGCGCCAGGGGTATAAAAGAACCAGTCGACACCATTTTCTCCAGTCTTTCTTGCCGCACGTTGCCCGAAGCAGAAGCAGTTCGCAAGTGCCGGTCGGCCAGCTCCTGAAATTACGAAAATTTTGCAACCGAAGTCTTTAAAGCTAAGTACCCCATTGGGGAAACTTTTCTTGCCTCAGACCGATGTCAGACAAAGTTAATAATTGTATTTCTTGTGGGAAGCAAATAACGCATAAGGATTTTCATTCCCTCTGTATTCCTTGTTTAGGCCCAGACCACGACGTCTCGGTCTGTCGCTTTTGTACTACATTCAACAAATGCACCATTAAGCGTCGGGCGGAGTTCGCCCAGCATTATTTTGGCAAAACATTTAACTATATTATGTCGTCGGATACTCCGACTCCAGTTTTGTCTAAAAAGCGCAAAGATAAGTACCGACACACGAAGTCCGTGGCCTCTACCGACACCACGCCAAAGCCGACTACACGTGGTCCGGTTCTCAGCGAGGCGCCTACGCAGCCCCTGACTACCGACGACGCTTCATTGGTGGTGTCTCCTGTGCCCGAGGTCACAGGCTCCTCGGCCCACACCCCAACTACAGATACCGAAGCCACGCTTGGCGGTGAATCTCAAAATGTGGACAGGTCTACCTCCTCTCAAGGTGTCTTCAGACCTTCCTCTTCTTTTTCCATCAAGGCTTTCACTAAGTCTAAAGCAGCCATGCACTCTAAGAGACAAGCCACACAGGGCCCATCTCCAGGCCCCATGCCTAAAAAACAGATGCTTAAAATGGCTGAGGATTTAATTACTCTTATCAGGGGTTCTCAACCCCCCCGGACAAAAGACCCGGAGTGGAGGAAGAATCCCCCTCCTCTGATCAAGGCTCCATTATTTCAGAGCACTCTGATGATCAGGAACATTCTTACTCCCCTTTTGAAGATTCTGATGCAGAGGAGTCCATTCCCTCTGTTTTCCCCCCAGAGGATTTCTCATTTGGGGAAACTTTGTATACCTTAAGAGAACACTTCCACTGGGAAGGCCAAGATTATTCAGATTCCAAGAAAAGGCTCAGGGAATTTCTCTTGCTACCTCAGCACAGGCCTCTGGCTATACCTCCTGTCTTGGACATACTAGATGATGTGTACTCGGAGGCCTGCCTTAACCCGGATTCTCTAGCTCCAGCCCCAGTCAAGCCTGACAGGTACTACAGCGTTCCTGACTCACACCAATTTTTATACAAAAGCCATGCTCCTGACCCAGAAACCATCTCACAGGGCCCCAAGGGAATTAAGGCCTCCTCTGCTAAAAATCCTTTACCTTCTGAGAGAGATTCCAGATTCTTAGAAAGGTGGGGAAAAAAGGTATATACCTCGGCTACCTTAACCATGAGGGCATTAAACTGTCAGTTCCATATGCTAAAGTACCAGCAGTTTCTGTTATCACAATTGAAAAGTAAAATGTCACAACCTGAAACAACCAGACTTGAAGGAGTTACATGATTTGATGCATAGTGCAGAGCAAGTGGGTAAACATACCTTACAATGTGGTTTTGATGCTCTAGAGGCCTCATGTAGAGCTGCTGTTACAGGATCAGTCATACGTAGGCATGCCTGGCTGAAGGAACAAACCTTACCAGATCATGTTAAAGCGAAATTACTAGATGCCCTCTACAAAAAGATGCATTATTTGGTGCTAATGCTGAGGAGGTATTAAGGAAAATGGAGGAAAAGGATAAATCAATGCAAACTGTGAAAGATTTTCTACAGGTACAACCCCCACGTTTCAGTAGAAATTGGCCTTCCAAAAATTGGTCCTTTCCAGCCACGGACAGACCCCAAAGGGGTAGATACAGGTGCCCGAGAGGCAGAGGGCAATACCAAGGATCGTTTACAGGCAGACAATGGCAAGCTCCTTCACAAACAGGTGCTGAGGATAACTCGCAAACATTCAGAAAGCAAGCCCAATGACTTTCACCTTTGTATGCCAAGCAAGACTCAAATGGCAGCACCCTTAGGCGGAAAACTGGCATTATTTTCAAAAAATTGGCATATTGTCACAAAAGACAAATGGATCTTGGACATTATAAACAGAGGCTACAGATTCCATTTTCACACCCTTCCAAAAATGAGAGGCATGCCAAACCTGCCACACAATCAAAGGGCAGAGGCACAAAGATATATTACAGATCTCAAAGCTATTCAAGAGGTACCTATGCACGAACAAGGTCAAGGTTTTTATTCCAGACTATTCCTGGTACCAAGAAAGGGAAAAGATTGGAGACCTATTTTGGACCTATCCATCCTAAACACATTTCTACTCGTACCAAAATTCAAGATGCTCACTCTACAGCAGCTTCTTCCCATGCTGGGCAAGGAGTCTTGGCTGGTAACATTGGACGTCAAGGAGGCATACCTGCATGTCCCAATCAGACAAAATTGCAGAAGATACCTCAGATTTCTTGCAGGTTCAACCCATTATCAATTCTGTGCATTGCCCTTTGGCTTATCTACTGCGCCCGGAGTATTCACGAAATGCCTGGCATCAGTAATTGCCTACTGCAGACTTCAAGGGATACAACTATACCCATATTTGGACGACTGCCTAATCCAAGCGGACAGCAAGCACATTCTTCTGAAACATCTGGCTTATGTAATAAAGTTGTTGAATTCTCTGGGATACACAGTCAACAAAAAGAAATCAAGACTAATACCCTCTCGAAAAATAATTTTCCTGGATGCCAACTTGGACACAAATACCCAGATGGCCTACCTCACGCCAGAGAAGCAGGGGCAACTAACTCAATACTTCAGAGCACTATCAAATTGCACCAGGCTGACTGCAAGGAAAATCCTGCAGGCTCTGGGATTCATGGCATCTTGCATCTTACTAATCCCATGTGCAAAGCTGCATATGAGGAAATGTCAATGGTACCTGAAAAACCTATGGTCTCAACACAGCCAGAGTTTGGAAACAATAATACCACTAATTCCATGTCTTCAAAAGGAATTTCTGTGGTGGGCTCAAGCATGCCATACAAACACAGGTCTCTCATTCTGCAAGCCACAAGCAAATCAAGTCATCACAACAGACGCCTCGGACTACGCCTGGGGGGCACACATGACAGATCGGTGTATTCAGGGCAAATGGATCCAAAAAGAAAAGCACCTTCACATGAATCAAAAGGAAATACTAGCAGTAATAAATGCTATTACAGCTTTCAAAGACCTACTGCATCCAGGCCAGCTATTGATAAGAACAGACAATACCACAGTGATGTGGTACATAAACAAACAGGGAGGAACCCATTCATACCCCCTATGCAGGCTAGCCATGTCTCTTTGGAACATGGCCCTGGACTTACAAATCGAACTTCAAGCACAGTACTTGCCAGGCAAGGAAAACATGCTGGCAGACAACCTAAGCAGGAATATGACAGATCCACATGAATGGAAGTTGCATCATCAAGTTTTTACAGAGATAATTCAAGCATGGGGAAGGCCAGACATAGATCTCTTTGCCTCCCACAAAAATCACCAATTGACAAAATTCTGTTCAAGGACCTTCCATCCACAGGCCTGGAGAGTGGACGCTCTCTCTTTCAGTTGGACAACAATGACAGTTTATGCCTTTCCACCTCTTCCTCTACTGCCCAAAGTTCTACTAAAAACCAGAGCGGACAGACCAAAGATGATTCTCATTGCTCCAGACTGGCCAAGACAGCACTGGTACCCACTCCTGAGGAGCCTGGCGCATTCCCCTCCATGGACCCTACCTCGAATGCCTCTTCTTCTGACTCAGCACAGCTTCAAAACTCTTCACAGTCAGCTGAAAACACTCAATCTGGCAGCATGGAAGATTCCTTAACATCACAACAGACCCTACTCTCCAAGGAGGTGCAGGATGTCATTTTGGAGGCCAGAAGGCCATCTACCAGAAAAGCTTACTCCAAAATGGAAACGGTTTTGTGCCTGGAATGAGAAAAGGGCCAGAATCCTGGAAACTGAATTTACCACAAATATTACAGTACCTAGCTGAGCTGCTAAGCAGTGGACTTTCATTCTCCACCATCAAAATCCATGCCTCAGCCATTTCTGCAGAATACAACACTGATCCACCTTTATTCTCTCACCCCCTCTTGAGACAGTTCCTCAGAGGGGCAAAGAATATAAAACCCCCAAGGAAACAAACAATACCTGCTTGGGATCTCAATTTCATACTAGAAAAGCTGACCCTGCCTTTTGCCAGCTGCCTCAACAGATTTGCAATATTTGTCCTGGAAAACAGCTTTCCTTCTGGCTATCACCTCAGCTTGTAGGGTATCGGAACTACAAGCCCTCATGGCTGTGCAGCCTTTTATCATATTCCATCAGGACAGAGTTTCCTTATGAACCAACCCGTCCTTTATGCCAAAGGTGGTATCCAGGGTAGCTTTGAATCAGGCTATACACTTACCTACCTTTTACCCTAATCCTCAAAACAAAGGGGAGAGACTACTACATTCCTTGGACATTCACAGACAGCTGTGTTATTATTTGGACAGAACAAAGCCTTTCAGAAAATCAGAACAGCTCTTTGTGTCCTATGCTGTAGGAGCTCAAGGGAAA
>NC_056744.1:178292823-178387823 GCF_019279795.1 Protopterus annectens
CCCAATGATGCATGTGCTGTTTGCAAATTCTCTGTAACAGAATGGACTCACTGACAAGGTAGTTAGCACTGATAAACTCAGGTCTCTCAGATGTATCTATGACTGCTATATGTTTGTCAATGTGTATATGACAGTATGTCATACTATGTATTGTTCATTAACACCCAGTACATCCCCCATTACCATACTGTACAAGGCCTGGTGATGTTCTTCACTTAACAAGAAACGTGGGACACACCATATCCTAAAAGCTGTGTGGTGTGTGAAATTAAGGCCAAACACATTAGTAGCAACATGTACATTGGTAGGGGTTCTACTCTCAGTGTTGCCAAGTAAGTGCATTTGTATGTGAAGGGATCTACTTCAGTTTGCAGAAAATACATGTCCCAGGAGATAATTTTTCCGCAAACTGACTGGCAAAAGCTAACATTTTAAAGGAATCATCTTGTGGAAATTCATTCCATCAAAACTAGTAGTAGATGTGTAAATGTCCTCTTCCCCACTGTACAGCTGTACAGTGATACTGGAGTTGATATATATATATATATATATATATATATATATATATATATATATATATATATATATATAGTTGGGTGTGGATGTTGTGGGCATAACCACCCTCATTGAGGTTATTGTTGTGTGTATCCCCCTGCTTAGTCTGCTGTAAAATTGTACACTTTATGTTAACAGGTTAAGTAGTTGTTAATCACACTATGTGTGGTTCTACGCGACCCCACACCCTCCAAAGTGGAGGGCTGTGCCACCCACACCAGCACACCTATGTTTGCCAACTCCAGGCTTGCACTACATTGGGGAAGAGGACATATATCCTGCCAGTGCCATCCTCAGTGACATTAAACTGGCATACTGATTACTTACTGATGTGATGTTTTGCTTATTTTGTCTTGGTGGAATTACATAGGCCAAAATGAGTTCAATGCAAAATTAAGTACATCCATGTGTACAGTATTCTCTGTGTATTGCATCAACACCAAAGCCTCTGTGTGTGTGTTATTCATAAACATTTGATGTGTGCCACCCAGTACAATTACCATTGTCCACTATAGAAGAGCTGCTGACATCAGCCACCATGCACTCACCTGTATACACCCCTCAGACCTATCAGCCATGGGGCACATGCAGTAACTGTTATACAGATCTGTTATTTGTGTTCAGCTGTACCCAGGATATGACACAGTCAGTGTGTCACCACAGTGCCATACCCCTTGTAGGAAACAACAGCAGACCAACATCCTGCTGACTCATAGATACATACAACACAAACTGAATACATTATGAAGACCACAATCAGTCAGTGTTAATAACAGCTATAATGCATCATGGCTGGACAGCTACACACCCTGACATGTAAGCATTAAACTTTCCAACTGAAAACATGTTAAACAGCATTACATTGCTAAATCTTAGTACATTCACCCTGTGCATCAAAACCATATTACCATGGCCCTGCATCGATGGTAAGGATGACAGGGATGTGGCACAGGTATCATCAAATGCACAGGGAGTGTTGTGGATTTGCCAGAAACCTAGGCTGAGCCATTTGGTTAACATCATGTGTGTGTGTGTGTGTGTGTGTGTGTGTGTGTGTGTGTTAGGGTTTTTTTTATCAATTGGGCTGTGCAGATGTGGTGTATGTAGGTATGGAGGTGCCCTAGCTGTTTCGGTGATGTATGTGTGTGTGTATGCACACAGTTCTGTTATGTGGCTTCCCTATACAGGGGTTTATTGAACAGCTGCAGACCGTACATGGCAGGGTGTACAGTTTACTGTGTCTGGCCACGGACACGAGAACTGTGCCTGCCAGGGGTTCCACAGACACTACCAGGTAGAAGCCCAGATATGGTACTGTCACCTGATGATGACAAATGTCCGCTGGTTCTGCATCCCTGTTGGGACCAGCCAGGACAATGTGCATGTGGCCTGCTACATTGTGGTGTGGACAGCACCCCCTGCAGTGCTGGTGCTGGTACTGTCAATATGGGAGTGGCTGTTTCTTGTTGCATGTCCATGTAAACCTCCACCTCTTGGTGTTGCTGACCTATGTCCATGTGGCTGTTGCTCATCTCCCACCATATGCTCTAACACAGACACCACATGGTTGAGGATTCCCACCATCTCACCCAACCATCTATCCAGGACCAATGCAAAATAAGGATGGGCATCTGCAAGATCACAGATGTTGTTGAGTACAGCAGAATGAGTAGCCCTCTGGAGCCTCTGGTGTAACATTCCATATGTTCCTGTGCCTCCATGATGGCCTGAAACATGTGTCTGGTGACACCTGCTGTGGCACTTCTGCCAGGGGCATCATGGCCAACAGCCCTCCTATGAGCACCCCTGTACATCTGCCTGTGTGGTACCTTGTTGGTCATCCCGCTATGGCTGCTGTGTACAGATACACTAGCCATAGTCACCACACTGTCCTGTCCAATGCCACCACCCACCAACTATCCCTCATCTATGGCCACTGGTGATTGGGTATGTATAGACACTGTGACTGTGTGCGGGGATGGGGTGGATAAAAGTGGGATGTCAACTGATGGCACAGCTTCAGCCCCTGACAACCCTGCTTGTGCCTCACCATACCTATCATCATTGTCAGAGTCTGTATGGACACTAACATCAGTTTGCCTGCAGGAGGTACCCTGACCCACCTTGCCACTTGTGAGGGGAAAAGAAAAAATGTAATTTAAGAACTGTACATCATTGCTTACCTCTACACACACACACACACACACACACACACACACACACACACACACACACACACACACACACACACACACACACACACACACACACACACACTTTCAGATGAGGTGGCACAAAAATATTACACAGACCTCTCATTACTCAACAGTCAACATGCATGACATATGGCACTCAACAGCATACACTGCAGCTATACTCAATCTACTCAATCTTTGTTACCAGCATTATACATCTCTGTGATGCATGATTTGTCTTAGTAGGTGAGCCCCCTACCCCTGGAACACACTGCACCCATGTACACAGCATTGATGTGCACACATTCAGCACCCTGGCATGTACTGTGAACCATACCTCATGACTGTACACACCATTGCTGAATATGTATATGTGTGGCAGTTATGTTTGCTCTGTTGCCCATAGCCCCTGTGTGCTTGTCTGACACATACCTGGGATGATATGAGGACAGATGTCAATAGTGAATGCCTGACCTCTGATTTGCAGATCTCATCATCAGCAGTGCATGTATGAGCAATAAAATCCAATTACACTGACAACCTTCAAAGCTTACTGTGGCTATGAGGAGTGTACACATCCTTTTTGACATGACAGCCTCTCAACCTCTTCCATGATATGCAATGGGCCACAATACTTCATATGTTGACATTACACGCACCTGATATGTGACATATGACCTGTGCAATCAAATGCAGTATCAAACAAATGTGTTAGTTGTGCAGATGCTGATTGAGATGCATACAATATGTGGGTTGCATAAGTGTGCACACCCTTAACACAGTTGTTTGTTCCAGCACCTGTTAAGTGAACTGCAGCAGCCACTATTCCTGGAAGGGGTATACTAGCATGGCCCATCTTCACTTGCCATTATTTGGTCACTCCGCCCTACAAATGTCTCCCAACTCTGCCAGATTTCAAGGTCAGCTCATGTGCACAGCCCTTGGAGGTCACACAGCTCCTTCACTACTGCTGTAGAGTCAGGGTTATGTCTGGCACAATTCATGACCTTGACTGTGTTCAGATATAGCCATTCTTAGCGAGCTTTGGATGTATACTTCAGTTCACTGCTGTGTTTCAAGATGACACCCCTCCCCATCCTCAGCTTTATTGCAGATGCTTGACAAGTATGGGCCACACATGAGTGTCATTTTGCAGTGTTCCAAATTCAGAACACTATGTCTACCTGCCTAGTTCCTGCTAATGAACAGCAAACCTAAAGGTGTACACTGGTACCAGCATGGTAAAGATAGTTATGGTGGACCTGAGGTGGAGTGAGGTGTTCCTTGTGCACCACGTGTATCTTTATTAATACTCTTTGAAGGTTTAAGCCTTGGTCTCGGTACACCATTACACATTGCAACAAATGCCTTTGGGAGACTTGATGTTATGCATATGCCACCTGTAGAGAGCCCTGAATGATGTTTTCTGTGGAACAGCTCTTCCATCTGATTACCCTAACCCATAGGCCACACTTATGCAGATTCCAGGCAATTGTCGACACAGGTACTGCACAGGCAGTACTTGCTAGACATTTCTGCAAGTCCCTCAGTGTTGCTGCATGTTTCTGGGCAGCCTCCATGATCAGTTTGCAACAGGTGTTGTCATCTTTTTTGGATGGGCATCTGTTTATTTTCTACATTAATGTTGTCCCATACTTCATAGTCACATACATGACTGTCTGCACTGTTTGCCTTAGTATAGGCAATGGTGAGGTAAGGCTACTTCTCCCACTCTTGAGTGCTACCTTTCGGATATGAGATCCATTCCATGGTTTGTAAGATGTGTGCAAGCCATGGCTGCCTTTGTTGCAGGTGCGTAGGCAAATGTCACAGACATACTTCTTGGACAGCAGACCATTACTTGGTGTGACATTGAGGCCTTGTACTTGATGGAAGGTGTGTACCCAAGAAGAGTGAATGCTGGCAGTACCTCAAAAACTACTTCCACAATATTTTATCTGGAGTGTGTGTACACATATGCTTCCAGTGTTTGTTAAGATATGTATTCCACATATTTGTTATCCTAACGTAGGATTCTATATTACACATTCATTGCTCATGTTAGGATCACATTACAGGTCATAAAAGGTGTGGAATACGGTATTGTGATTTGCTATTGAGTAGATATGTAAGAGTTACCATTGAAATAGTGGTGTATACACTGCTGTAGCCACCGTATAAGGGTAATGTTTCAGACATGTCCCTACTGTAGGCCATTTGTCCTACCATTATGTTCATCTCTGTCCACACATCTTGCACTGACAGGTTGTTAGGTATACTGCAGCACTCTTACATACCCTTCAGATATGCCACCATGGTGACCACTGTCATACAGTGCAGTTAACAGCAACAATAATTGAACATGTACAGCATGTATTATGGGTAGGTGTGTCAAATATGTGCATGACAAATACCATGGCCATAACATGGCCAGTGTATTGCCAAACCTGAACAAAACAACTCCATACTCACCAGCTACAGGCTGCTGCCCCAGTTGTATACCAGAGAGACCTACATAGTTGTGTGAGAAATGTTATGTCAGTAGCCACACCTGTGGCATTGGTACAGGGTGGGAGCAGCATTTTAGTACAACAACAGTACAAACCCACAATACTAGAGATTATGCACATCTGTTCATTACTTCACTGCAATTGATTATGTTATCTGACATATGCATGAAGATACTTTACAGATGAAGATGGATAAGCAACAGTGATCTACTAATGTGCCCTGGGGCCTTACCTGCATGCTCCTCGTCCATTGTGTGGGTGGCACCCACCTCCACAATGCTATCTTCAGGTTTCTGGCTTGGTTGGCGGGCAGGTGTTCCAAGGCTGGCAAGGAGCTCCTCAGTATGTGTCAGTGGGGGCTGGATGGCATGACCCCCACCTGTGGCTAGCTGGTCCCTCCTAACTGCAGCAGCGTGATGGATGAGATGAGTGCAATGATGTCGCACCTGTGAATAACTGAGGTTATGCAGGCCATCATTTACCCTGTGGATGAGCTCATTCCACAGGGTGATCCTGTCCTGCAGATCATTGGCCTTGCATCCAAAGAGGGTTCCGTGATGTAGGACAATAACGTTCATGATAACATCATTCTCCTGGGGTGTATACACAGGGAGCCATTCACGGGACATTGTACCTGGAAGACATAAAAAGGAAAAAAGGTCAGAGGACCTCATACTGCAAGGATATAATAGTTGTTAATTGCCATCTCTCTCTCCCCCCACCATATCTGCAACAATAATCTTATCACACAAATCAATGGTATGTTTACACTAAACCTACTGTTAGGACATATATCCTATTGTTCAACAAATATTGAAATGTGTTTCTATTCATGTTCCATGTTGAAACACTATCATTGGTGGCCTGTTGCTATCAATGTAGCCTGATTGCCTTTGTAATGGCCACTGTGGTTCCATATATGCATGTGTTCTGTTTACTATGCAACTGTTCCAAATCTGGTATTTTGGATTAATGGGAATATCTACGCATGCTGTTATAACTAATCCTGGATTGTGTTCACTATTACTAACCCACATATGTTCTAAAACTGCAACACAATAGCATGTTTGTGAAGGCTGTTCCCAGCGGATCCACCTCTCCCACCTCATCTGGCCATGGTACTGGGCCCCAGCACATCTGGGACCCACCCAAGACCTCCTCATATGCTGGTCCTGCACTACATTCAGGTGGAACCACCACAGGGGATGGGGCTCAGCCCCCACCCCGGGAGATGGCACAGACAGGATCCTGTCACCTGAAGTTAGGTCCAAGGTATGGTGCGTAGGGAGCTCCACAGAGAATTGGGAGATCTGCTACACCAGCTTGAGGGCCTTGTGGCACAATTAGAGGGTCAGCCTGACCCTCCTGCTCAGCCCCCAGCACCACCACCTTCAGGGCCGTGAAGGTGGAGTGGTGACTGCCCATGGGTGGGGACCTCAGTCCCACTGTTTCCATTTGGGTGCTCATGGGCTTCTGATTTAAAAACAACCCTCCACGTCCAAGGTGTTTACCCCCCACATGTGTCATATACTGTCCCTGTATGCTCTCTTGTCTGTCTTGTCTGTCTTCTGACCCAACCTACCTCCCCAAATATACCTACTAATCTTCCCGAACATCCAACTCTCACCTTAACAAAAAAGGGCAATCTGTTCCCAAAAAGAATTTCACACCATAAATAACTGTCCATTTTTGCACCTGCTTACAACTGCTTAAAAGTGCCTTAATCAATCTGTATCCAACAGCCCTTGTTCTGGCCAGTAAAAAAATTAACAGCCCTTGCAAGTGTTTAACCCATGACCCTGCACACCATAGTCACAGCAATTTACTACTAAGCCATCTGAAATGCAGATATGTGTGATGTTTTCTCAAACATATCATGCAGCACCGTCATTCAACAGTAGGGAAAATGTATTCATATATATATATATATATATATATATATATATATATATATATATATATATGTGTGTGTGTGTGTGTGTGTGTGTGTGTGTGTGTGTGTGTGTGTGTGTGTGTTTGTAAATATGTAGACATACATGTCTATAGTCTATATATTTATATATGTGTATATATATATATATATATATATATATATATATATATATATATATACCACGCCAGATTCCCCAGCACCAGCTTGCTTCAGATAAACATTCCATGGTAAAAGATTGGTCAGCAAGGCTATGGAGTGCATCATCATGGAACTCATTAACAGAGACATTGGGAACTTCCAAACACTGGACCCTACCCAGTTCGGCTTTGTTAAGGGCAGATCATGCCTCCTAAAGCTGGTGGACTTCTTTGAGACAGTTACCAAGCTATAGACGAGGGAAAGGTGGTACACACAGCCTACCTAGACCTCGCAAAGGCCTTTGACACCATTCCCCATTCTGGTATTATAGACAAGCTCACCAGCCTAAACATAAACCCCTACGTAACAAGACGGGTTGCCAACTGGCTCATGGACAAAACCCACATGGTTAGAGTTGCAGGAGCTAGGTCCGACTCTAAACCAGTTACAAGTGGCGTTCACCAGGGCTCAGTCCTAGGACCCCTCCTGTTTGGCATATACTTCTCAGAGGTACAGGCAAGCACAAGAGGACTATGGCTGACCAAGTTCGCAGACGACTGCAAACTAGGGGCTATAATTGATTCTCCGGCTGACACAGACATCCTCCAAAAGGGTCTCACTGAGACAGATACCTGATGTCAAAATCATGGCCTCAAGCTAAATGCCAAAAAAGGCATAGTCATCCCCTTTGGAAAAAACAAAGTACCCACAAACTACCACATTGGTGGTAGTCCCCTAAATACGGAAGATGTAATAAGGGATCTGGGGACCCAAGCAGATAGTAAACTCACCTTTGATAATCACATTGCCAAAGTGGTTAGAAAATCCTTCTACATAGCCAATCTAATCACAAAAGGGTTCGCATCCAGATCAAAAGAGGTCATTGTGCCACTCTACTCATCACTCATCAGACCCATCATAGAGTACAATGCCCCATTTGGGATGTACCTTAAAAGGCACTTAAAAAATATGCCAAGGACATTAATGATTATAAAACTGACTCCATGTATATAAGGAAACATAAAAAACAATCAGTCCGATTTTCAGAATTTAAAAATGAGAGAAAGGGAGTGGCCAAAAGGAAAAGAGTGCACTCTATTTTGAGAAAACTGAGTGTGAGAATTGTTGATGGGGATTCTAGTATATCTGAATTATCTGAATTTTCATCAGATATAACAGATACTGATGTAGAAAATGTGGATAGTGTTGAAAACCTATCACTGGACCAGAAACAAAGTAAAGGCGCTTCAGACATGGAGGAAGAAACCAAGACTAAATGAACATTTGTAATTATTAATAATGTTATGTTTTTCTATGGTATTTGGGTCACTTTAAAAAAGAAAAAAATGGTCACTGTTGGTTTAAATGGAGTGTGTATATAACTAAGGGATAATGTCACTTCCTGTATGATTTTACACTGATGACACCCATATGGTGAAACCGGTTTGTGTTTGTTGCTGAGGTTTATTTGGATCCATTATTTTGTGCACTGAAAAGTGCATTTGTTCACTATGTCATTAAAAGTGAATCCTTATCTGTATGGAGTGGTTTATTAGAATGAAACGTTTATCTGAAACAAGCTGGTGCTAAGCAATTTGGTGTAGTAACTATTTGCTGTCCATGCACAGATTTACTTTGGGGTAAGCCGTTGGTTCGGTTCATGCCACATATATATATATGTGTGTGTGTGTGTGTGTGTGTGTGTGTGTGTGTGTGTGTGTGTGTGTGTGTGTGTGTGTGTGTGTGTGTGTGTGTGTCTGTATATATATATATATATATATATATATATTTTTTTTTTTTTTTTTTATATAGTGCATTCAGACATCAGATCCACACTCTGAACCACCTTCCTCCACAGCTGAACTGTTCTGCCTTGCTGCAAAACAGAGCATCACATGTGGACAAAGCCTAACATTGGAGGGGGATATATAGTGCCAGATCGTAGATATGCCTATTACAAACCTATGAAATTTGTGCATGATATGTTTCACATTACCATGACTGTTCTGAAGGTGTTGAGGTCTGAAATTCATGTCTGTCATGACTTCATTACTTCCACCTTCAGCTATTTGCCAGACTAATATAGATGTTTGAAGGAACAGAGCAAACACTATGGTGGCTTAAATCTTGACATTATGTGCAGATCTCCACAGTTGATAGGTATGGCCCACTGCCCACAGGACCAGATGCTATGTCCATCGCAGTTGTTCAGCAGGACATCATTACAGCAAGTCTTGATGGCACATATAAATCCTTCAACATCATCTATACCATTATTACAGACCAAGTACTATATTCAGTTACATGCTGACATGTTTCACATACCTGTTTTATTATTGTACTGTCTTCTGTGTACTACTTTGATGTCTTCCTTGTTTGTTTTTTTTTATTTAGTATTATTTTTGTTTTTGCTTTTTTTATTTCTCTCTCTTTATCTCTCTCTCTCTCTCTCTCCACTACAGGGATCGAGCTGGTTTGAATGGTTGCAGTATGGCTTTTGTAGGTGATGCTCATGATCAGGTGATGGCCTCTGCATGAATTGGTGTTCCCTACTTGCTAATTGCATGCAGCCAGCTGTGTAGTTCTTCCAATAGCCAATGTCATACCATCCACTACTATAAATGACTACATCATGTGGGCGTTGTCCCTTTAACGTTCCTGTATGGAAGACATCCTTCCTGTGTGTGGGCAGCAGTGTTACCGAAAACAGGAACCAATACCTCCTACAACAGGATTTGTGGACACAGGCTAACTACATGTTTGTATAAGGTTCTAGACCTAGGGACAGTGTGCGAGTATTGCTGTTATATGCATTGAATACTGCTAGTTTTACAGGGTTTGTGTGTACATGCTAGTTTTGCATGGAATGCTGTCTGTCTGCATAACTCTCAACTGTGGGCCTATCCACATGATGGCCAGAGCATTGGCTGTTATGCTTTGTCTGTTCCCCACACAGGTCTTGTCCCTGACATATCAGTGCCATTCTCTCCATTGATTGCTATCAGTACATGGCAACATCCATTTGTGTTTCTGACCATATTCCTGAGTAAGGGTATGTTGCAACCAATCATGTAACACCAGAAACTTTCACAGTGAATAACAGCAATATTTCAAATATGGCCATGTGTTTCAGCCTTTGTACTCCAGCTATATACCAAGCTTTGTCCAGATGTCATGCAGTAAGAGGTTGATAGGTAATGGACTATCATTATTTAGTGCTGACATTCCTGCTATCATTCCAGTGATGTTGTGGACTCCCACACAAATTGTAGGGTAGGGTCCATATATATGAGGGCTACAGCTAGAAAAAACATGTGTGACCCTGTACAGTCCGGAGTTCAGTGTATAGACAACACTGTTATATGCCCTTGTAAGACATTTTATGGGGGAGGGGTATTCAATGTTTTTAACCTAGGCAGTTACAACATGTGAGGGATATCAGTAATAAACATTAAGGTATAAGGTTATACATTTTCGTACGTTTCAACATGGGAACAGTGGTGGGCTAGAGCTTACTGTCTTAAACATAGTTCTGTTTGTCAGTGTGATAGTGACATTTTAAGTTAAGCATTACGTAACAGATACATTTACATTGTGACAACTAATAGTTTTCCCCCTAGGGGTTGAGTACAGAGTGTAATTGGAGGCTACTGAACTACATCTGCAATTAAGTGTTGATTGATCCTTATTTTCAAGGCAAGTCTGTCTTTTACTGTTGTACTACTTGAAGGCTTTAGCCTAGACAGCAAATTATGTTATGTTTTGCAGATTAGGGTATCATATGTTTTGTTTGAGACTTGCATTAATCAGTTATTATGTATTTCAAACACTTAACTGCGACAAAGAATGGCATAAACAGCTGAAATAGTACACAAATAAACTTTTCTATGTATGCAAACTTGTCTCTGGTGTCCTGTCCTTTGCATTGTGTGTGGGTATATTTTTCGTGCAATGATTCTCATTTGTTTGAAAGAATCAGACACTGGCCATTTGAAAAGGTGGCAACTGTAGGAATAATGGCTGTTTGATATGCTGTGCTCCCTCTATATATACTCTTTATATATATATCCATAAATATGTATATATTTATATGTGTGTGTATATATATATATATATATATATATATATATATATATATATATGTGTGTGTGTGTGTGTGTGTGTGTGTGTGTGTGTGTGTGTGTGTGTGTGGCTCTTAAGTCCAGGGCTCTTAAGTCCAGGATATATGAGCATTCCTATGATATCAAGAATTCAAAAGAAACTAGTGCTCTATTTAGGCATAGTAAATCATGTGCTAATTTTTCTGGGTTTAAGTTTGGTATCCTGGACGTGATAGATATAAACCCTAGGGGTGGCAATTGGAAAAACACTTTAAACTAGAGGGAATTGATGTGGCAACTCCATTTAGCAGCAAACCTGTGTCCTGGACTGAATGATTTTATATCTATTCTACCTGCTTTAAAAGAAAAAGCAGAAAGGGTTTGATTTTTTAAAAATGTTTACAATCAGCACTGTTTTATTCAGTTTTAATTGTATATTTTATGGTAATAATTTATTCAAAACTAGTTTCATTGATTGGTGGGAATTCAGTCTATCCTGTGTAATTGTGATGCATTTAAATCATATGACTGCCTTTCTAATTGTTCTGATGAAGTCAATGTTACTTGATGAAAGCGCTTAACTTATAATAAATTTGTGGTCTATAAGTCCTGCTGGTGATTTTATTGGTTTCAGTTACCCTGAAAGTGCTTAATCTGTGTAGGCATTGCTTAGCACCGTGCAAACAGGTTTAATCCCAACTTACTACTGCTTAAAAGTGCTTACACCTGCTTACACCCATGCTAATTTCATTAAAAGAAAAAAAAAAGGGGTGATAGGAAACTGGTGAAAAAAGGGGTACAAAGAGGGAAAGACAATAGGGAAAGTAGCTTGGGATGTGCAGGACGAGTGTAGGGAAGGACCATAGCTGTCAATTTCTTCTACAGCAAAAGATGTGCATACATATACTGAATTTAGAGGTATATTTGGACACTCAACCCCCTGAAAGAGGGGTGAGGACAACAATAATGTATTGTGAAGCCAATTAGACCAGATTACGTGTCCAGTGGACACATGCAAAATGGACAGCTATGTATGGGGCAAAATTATTTTATGGGAACATATTGCCCTTTTTTTAAGGCGAGAGTGAGATGTTAGGGAAGGATAGTAGGTATATTGTGGGAGGTAGATTGGGTAGGAAGACAGGCAAGACAGACACGACAGCATGCAGGGGAAGTATATGACACATGTGGGGGTAAACACCTTGGACGGGGGGTGTTTGGAAATAAGAAGCCCATGAACCACCAAATGGAAACAGTAGGACTGAGGTCCCCATCCATGGGCAGTCACCACTGCACCTTCACGGACCCGAAGGTCGGTGTGCTGGGGGCTGAACAGGAGGGGCAGGCTGACCCCCTAAATGCACCATGTGGCCTCCACATCAAATCCACACTCTGAACCACTCACTGCAATTCATCTGACCAAAGGCACTGTAAATGGGGATAAAGGGGCCCAAAATAGGAACCTCTCGTAATTATTGCCATTATCCCTTCCTCCACAGCTGAACTGTTCGGTCTTGCAATGAAATAGCCAACACTTGCAAGTCTTGAACCTAGGACCCTGCATAACATAGCCACAACAAGTTACCACTAAGCCATCTCAGTTGCAAGATGTTGGGATGATTTCTTTAACATATGCAGAACAGTTAGTCTACCATAATGTGGAAGCACTAAACATTCTAATGATACACACACACACACACACACACACACACACACACACACACACACACACACACACACACACACACACACACATACACATACACACACACATATATATATATATATATATATATATATTTATATACATATATAACGACTTATAGATATATATATAGAGGGTGTACAGAATATCAAACAGTCATTATTCCTACAGTTGCCACTTTTTCAAATGGCCAGTGTTTGATTCTTTCCAACAAATGAGAATTATTGCATGAAACATATACCCACACACAATGTGAAGGACATGACACCACACGCAGTTTGCATACATATACATGTTTATTTGTGTA
Organism: Protopterus annectens; assembly: GCF_019279795.1. Classification (NCBI taxonomy): domain Eukaryota; kingdom Metazoa; phylum Chordata; order Ceratodontiformes; family Protopteridae; genus Protopterus; species Protopterus annectens. Next base: position 178,306,267 of record NC_056744.1, read on the forward strand.
CTATTTCAGTTGTTTATACCATTTCATATAGCATTTAGGTGTTTGAAATACATAATAACTGATTAATGCAACTCTCAAAGAAAACATGATGCAGTAATCTACAAAACATAACATACTTTGCTGTCTAGGCTAAAGCCTTCAAGTAGTACAACAGTAAAAAACAGATTTGCCTTGAAGATAAGAATCAATCAACACTTAATTACAGATGTAGTTCAGCAGCCTCCAATTACACTCTGTACTCAGCCCCTAGGGGGAAAGTATCAGTTGTCACAATGTAAATGTATCCATTACATAACAATGCTTAACTTAAAATGTCACTATCACACTGACAAACAGAACTATGTGTAAGTCAGTAAGCTCTAGCCCTACACTGTTCCCATGGTGAAACATATGAAAATGTACAGCCATATACCTTAATGTTTCTTATTACTGTTATCCCTCACATGTTGTAACAGCCAAGGTTAAAAACATTTAATACCCCTCCCCCATAAAATGTCTTAGAAGGCCATATTACAGTGTTCCCCATACACTGACCTCCAGACTGTACTGGGTCACATATTTTGTCCAGCTGTAGTCCTCATATATATATATGGACCCTGCCCCACAACTTCTGTGGGAGTCCACAACATCAGTGGAATGATAGCAGGAATATCAGCACTAAATAATGATAGACCATACCTATCAACCTCTTACTGCATGACATCTGGACAAAGCCTGGTATATAGGTGGAGGACATAGGCTGAAACACAGGGCCATATTTAAAATATTGCTGTTATACACTGTGAAATTTGCTGGTGTTACAGGATTGGTTGCAACATACCCTTACTTAGGAATATGAAGTCAGAAACCCAAATGGATGTTGCCATGTACTGATAGCAATCAATGACGAGAATGCCACTGTTATGTCAGGCACAAGACCTGTGTTGGGAATAGACAAAACATAACAGCCAATCCTCTAGCCATCATGTGGATAGGCCCACAGTTGAGAGCTATGTAGACATACTGCATTCCATGCAAAACTAGCATGTACACACAAACCCTGTAAAACTAACAGCATTCAATGCATATAACAGAAATACTCACTCACTGTCTCTAGGTCTGGAACCTTATACAAACATGTAGCTGGCCTGTGTGTACAATTCCTGTTATAAGAGGTATTACTACTTGCTCTCTGTAACTGCCCATACACATGAAGGATGTCTTCCATACAGGAAAGGTAAAGGGAAGACACCCACATGATGTTATTTATAGTAGTGGGTTGCTATGACATTGACTACTGGAAGAATTACACAGCTGCCTGCATGCAATAGCTAGTGGAGAACAGCAAGTGGTGCAGAGGCCATCACCTGAACATGAGCATTACCTACAAAGGCCATGCTTCAACCTACTCAAACAAGCTCAATCCCAGTAGTGGAGAGTGGGAGAGAGAGAGAGAGAGAGACATACACACCCAAAAAAATAAATAAATAAATAAATTAAAAAACAAACAAAACCTTGAAATATGAAACAAGAAGACATCCTGTACACAGAAGGAACTTGAAGATAAACCAATTATGTGAAACATGTAAGCATGTTATTGAATGTAGTACTTGGTCTGTAATAATGGGATAGATGATTATGAAAGATGTATATGTGTCATCAATACTTGCTGTAATGATGTCCTGCTGAACAAATGCTATGGACATAGCATCTGGCTCTGTCTGCAATGGGCCATGCCTGTCAACTGTGCAGATCTGCACAGAATGTCAAGACTTAGCCATCATAGTGTTTGTTCTATTCCTTCAAACATCTTGTTCCAACTCAGCAAAGCTGCTCGTGGTCCTGCAGAGTGGTGCTAGCAGCAGAGAGACGAAAAAGAGTGACTGCTACCTGATTTAAGTATTTTCTACTGCCTTTACTTTAGCGACTGCATATTCTTACTGAAAAGTGAGTATGAAACTGCTTTTTACCTAAAAAAAGCTTGTTATTGCGTTTTTGCTACCTGCACTTTGAAATTGTCTGTTTTTGTTTGATTTAACTGTTGAGGCTGCTCACTCAAGTGCGCTAGCCTGTGTTAAGCATTTACTGTGTTTTCCTGCTATCTGCCTTGAAAAAAGAAAAAAAATATCCTTATTTCCTGCCTTTTCTAAACTAGAATAGTCCTGAATTCAGGTTTGCTGTATTCTGGACTTTAGTACAGGTTCCTGTGTTGCCCATATCCTTACTTGGATAGGAGGAAGCTTCTCTGTTCACCAGTGAGAGTGGGGAGCTTTGAGCAGCCTATCTGTCCCTGGAGGAGTGGTCTCAGCTCAGAAACTAGCTGTTTATTGGCCGTTTTGGGCTAATTCCTAGCTCTTTCAAGTCCCCTGCTTAAAAACCCACTTTAGCGTGGGTTTGCGCGATTTTGTGCACAGCGCAGCATCGGGCAGTGCTGCCTAAACAGGTTTAAACCATTACCGGCTCATTAAAGTCTGCTCTTCACTTTTTCCCTTAGAACTGATCTAAATCTCAAAGGAAGCACTCTATTTTCATTTTAAAACCTTGCACTTGCTCTTATAAGTAATCGTATAAGCAAAACACCAATAAACTTAAGCACTACACCCTCTTATACTCTTTTTAAGCACTTAACACCCTATAGATCCTTTCTGATCAGTCAAAAAGTATTTCATTATAATATCCTGACATGTCCAAAGGTCAGTTTCGGGTATACTCTCCAGTCCAGCTGGTGAATATGGGAATCTTGAGGCAATGTTACACCTGCCTTATGTACACAGACAACCCTCTCCTCCTCCCAACAAACTCAAATATATGTGAGAGATGCAACAACATAGTGAAATTGGAGGCTGAGCTCTCTCAACCCAAGACTGGCACAGTCAGTCAGGAGGAGAAGGTAACCACACACACAACAAATCCAGTCTCACATAGACCTATTGCAACAGCAAACCAAACACATAAACACACAAAAACATACTCGGAGGCTCTAAATAAAAATCTGCCCAAGCAGCAGAGACCTCCAAAGCAGACATCCAAACAACCGCTACCCCACAACAATACCCACGTATCACATAGTTCACAAAGTCAGTGTGCCACACAGTCACAGCCCTTAAGGCTAAACAACACACCTAATACACTTGTAATAGGTGACTCTATTGTCAGACAAACTGATGTCCCACTCACCAGGCTAAACAAGGAGAAGGTCACTGTAAGCTGCCTGTCGGGTGCCAGAATCCACCACATAACACAAGCACTCAGGTCACTCCAAAGCAAATACAAATATGACTCCAACATTGTCCATGCTGGTGTGAATGACCTGAGACATACCTCCCTGGACTACATGAAAAGAGACATAGAGGAGCTCTCTGATCATGTAGCCCAGGCCGGTATGACCCTGACCTTGAGTAGCATCTTACCCTCACCAAGAATGATGCCACAGTATAAAGACAAACTGATCAATTTTAACAATTGGCTAAAGTATTGGTGTAATTCAAAGGGGATCCAGTGTCTGTCAGCCTGGGATGACATGCTCGACAAGCTATGTTGCTTCGCTAGGGACGGCTTGCACCTGTCACCCCTGGGCTTTTGAATACTGGCTAAGGCCCTTACCACCCCCATAGTGCCTTTTTTAGGCAAGGCTCAAAAGACAAACCCACCTCCATAGACAACACAAGGAAAAAGAAACTAAGGGTAATGCTGCTCAATGCCAGAAGTCTAAACCTCAAGATGCACGCACTAGAGGCTCTCCTCGGTATGGAGAATATCGATATCTGTGCAGTAACAGAAACCTGGTTCAAGGCTCCCGAGAGCACCCCAGCACTACCAGGTTATACCTCATACCATGCTTTTCGGCCCCAAAACCCGAACTGAACCACAAAAGAAGGGGGAGTATCCATATTCATCAATGATACCCACACCTCCAGGTTAGTGGCACTGCATCGGAGACTATCCATGTGCAACTAACAGTGGGCAAAACTGCCTTTCAGTTTGTAGCCTGCTACAGACCACCCTCCCAAAGTCAGGAACCCCACTCAGCTTTCCTGAGAACACTGGAAAATATGAAGGTCACTCCAAACACCATTATATTGAGTGATTTCAACTACCCAAACATAGACTGGGAGCACTACTCAAGCCCCAACACTCTCACCCAACTGTTCCTAGAATTTATAAACTCAAATGCTATGGAACAACTGGTCACCACTCCCACAAGAGGGGAAAACATATTGGACATGATCATCACCAACATGGGGACTCTATGTTCCATACCAGAGGTATACCCCTCATTGGTAAGATCTGACCATAAATTAATCTCACTGGACATCCTTATCCTGTCCTCACTCCCAGCCAAGGAAATCACGGTGAAGAACTTCTCAAAAGCAAACTTCACACTTCTCAAAACCGAGGTGGAATCCTTCAAAGCCCCCGGGCCAGTGGAAAATCTGACCCAAACCAGAATCCTTTACAAACACATTCTATGGACACCTACAGGAATGCATGGATCGTGCTATCCCAAATAAAACCAAGACTCACTCCTCCAAAGGCAGGAGACCTGTCTGGTGGACCCCAGCCATAAACAAGCTATACAACAGAAGGAGGAAGCTACTACATGATAGAGCAAAATCCCAAAAAGGGAAGGCATCTCTGATCAGTACTAGCAAGAAACTACGATCCCTCATAAAATTATCTAAGGCTAGCTTTGAAAGAAAAATTGCACAAGACGCTAAAGATAATCACAAGGCCTACTTCAATTATGTCAGGAACCTGGGTGGCAACTCCCAGATATGCTCTGAGTTAATACAAAATGATAAAAAATACACTGAACTCACAGACATTGCCAACATCCTGACAGACAGGTTCAGTGCAAACTCCCCCCCCCCCAAAAGAGCAAATGTCTATCCCAGCAGAGTGTAGCCTCCCTGACATCACAGATGCACAGGTGAGAGCTGCCCTCTCCAAAGCAAAAATCGCAGCATCAATGGGACCGGACGGTGTCCCAGGCTGCGTCTTACATGAGCTCCACAAAGAACTGAACCCTCACATAAAGTCACTGTTCAATCTTAGCCTTACTACAGGATATGTACCCATGGAATGGCATACAGCAACAGTGGTCCCACTCCACAAAGGTGGTGCCACAACGGACCCCAGAAACTATTGCCCTATAAGCCTGACTAGCCTGGTCTGCAAAGCTATGGAGCATATCATCATGGAACTCATAAACAAAGACATTGGGAACCTCTAAACATTGGATCCTACCCAATTCAGCTTTGTTAAGGGCAGATCTTGCCTCTTGAACCTGGTCGACTTCTTTGAAACAGTCACCAAGGCAATAGATGAAGGGAAGGTAGCACACACAGCCTACCTGGACCTCGCAAAAACCTTCGACACAAGACCCCACTCGGGCATCATAAATAAGGTCACCAGCTTAAATATCAACCCCTATGTCACAAGATGGGTTGCAAACTGGCTCAGGGATAGAACCTACATGGTCAGAATTGCAGGTGCCTTGTCAGACTCTAAACCAGTTACAAGTGGCATCCCACAAGGCTCAGTCCTGGGACTTCTCTTGTTCGGTATATATTTCTCTGAGGTACAGGCTAACACGGGAGGACTATGGCTGACAAAGTTCGCAGATGACTTCAAACTGGGTGCCATAATCGACTCACCGACTGACACAAGTATCCTCCAAAAGGGACTCACAGAGACGGATAACTGGTGCCAGAGCCATGGCCTAAAGCTAAATGCCAAAAAGTGCACAGTCATCCCCTTTGGGAAAAACAAAGAGCCCACAAATTACCACATAGGTGGAAATCCATTAAGTACAGAAGAAGTAATTAGGGATTTGGGGACCCAAGTAGATAGCAATCTCTCCTTTGACAATCACATTGCCAAAGTGGTTAGAAAGACCTTCTATATAGCCCACCTTATCACGAAAGGGTTCACATCTAGATCAAGAGAGGTCATTGCACCCCTCTACTCATCACTCATCAGGCCCATAACTGAATACAATGCCCCATTTGGGATGTACCTTACCCGACACCTGCAGCAAATGGAAAGACCCCAAAAGTACCTCACCAAGAGGATCAAGGGACTCAAACAGATGCCCTACGCAGTTAGGCTAAAGAAAGTCCAGCTCTACTCATTTGCTTACCAACTACTCAGAGGTGATCTGTGCCTGATGTCTAAAGCCATGTCCAACCCAGATTTAATGGACATGCTCCACCTCAGGAAATCCAAATCCCTTAGAGCTACACGCTCCAGAGGCTTAAACCTCAGCACAGAAATAAATAGGACATGCTGGAGGGACAGATTCATATCCCAGAGGCTCCCCTCACTCTGGAACAAAATCCTAATCCATGTTAGGCATAGCCCCTCAATGACCCTCTTCAAGAGAAATTTTGACGAGTGGATGGGAGATCGTAGGTTTACCCCTGTGATCTCTTCTGTGTCCCTACTAGACAGAGGCACAGTAAACAAACCTTAAAAGGGCTATCTTCTGTGACCTACTATACAGAGGCGCAGTCAAATAATCTAAAAGGGTGGCAAAAGCCAAACACACTCTGGCTAGGCTTATAAATGCCCTAGGGCAGATAGCCTAGTATCAACCTATGAACCTATGAACCTATATTAGTCTGGCAAATACCTGAAGGTGGAAGTAATGAAGTCATGACAGACACATCAGTTTCAGACCCCACCACCTTCACAACAGTCATGGTAAAGCGAAATGTATCATGCACAAACTTCATAGGTTTCTAATAGGCATATCTATGATCTGTCCCTATATATCCCCACCAAAGTTAGGCTTTGTCCACATGTGATGCTCTAAGAGGTGGATAGGTTGGGTCACAGCTGAGGAACCTAACACACTCTGGGAAAGGACAGTTCACATATGGCAACCACTAGAGTGTCTGTCAAACAATCGTGTCTGTGCCACTGCTAGACCAGTTAATGGGCTGTTGCCCATATCCATATGTTACCTGTGAATATGAGTATTATAGATGTTTCTATTGTAAATCTTGGATACCTATATAGGGCATGAGCATAGTAAAGCACTGTTGCAGATCTGTGTGTTAAACTGCATGTGATGCATCATATTAATAGCATTCAACTGTACAGTGTTTTTCTGGACAAAGTTTACATTGTGACAGATATCTGTATTCACTTATACATATACTTGTGTTATGGCAGCTATACTGATATGTTATCCAAATTACTTCCCTGTTTTGTCAACCAGTGAGGTGGACCAGTGACCAGAAGTCCTGGTATAACAGGTTGAGATGTATGATTGAGCTGCAAGACTGTAAATACAGTATGCCATAATGTCATAGAACACATATGTGTACCAGGTATCCCCTGAGCATGTGTTTGTTTGCATATGTTCAGCTGAAAGGCACAGAAGTAATAACATGGGTCACAAGAAGTACAGAAAATAGGATGTGCATGTTGCATGTGTATAATATCACTGTCACTGCATACAACAAAATAAAATGTGTACTGCTACTGGTTGATGCATTGCCATAACACTGACATGGGTACTACAGTAGGGATGCTTATCACTTAGTAATCAGAGAAGTGTACAATGGTGTTATGACCCACTGTCCATGCCTACTACTAACAGCTATATCAACACCCATATACACTGGATATCAAAGTGTACACACCCCTGTTGGAATGCCAGGTCTGTGTGCTGTATGCCAATGAGACCACAGAAAGTCATGTCAAAATGTTTCTCACATCAAATGTGACCCATAACCTGTACAATTCTATTGAAAAAGAAACAAAGCTGTTTCATGGAAGGTGAGCAACCATTGCCAAGTGAAGATGTGATATTATGTTAGAGTACAAACCAAGACAAATGGATGCTGTAATCATCTCAGCAGGTGTTTACACAACATATCAGTGTAGGGGTGTGCACACACATTCAACTGGCTTACTGTACTGAGTAGTAATTTCCATATGTTTCTACTGGACAGGTTGTTATGTTCCCTACTGAACTGAGCAGGCTATAGGACACCTCACAGGTGGGGACTGTGTTGACATATGCTTTTGTGGGGTCATGTTCCAACTGCACATGTAACATGCATTGTAACAGGGGTGTGTACGCTTCATATCCACTGTAACTATATGTAATCAGCAGTACCTTACCTGTACAACCATCCTCCTTCAATGATAGGGTAATCCCCATGGTGGACAGCACCAAGACACAAACCACATAATAGGTTGCTATAGTGGCTGTACAGGGACATATAGGTGCAGACCACAACTTGGAAGCAAGTGCACCTCTATCGGAGTAAGCATGTAGGTTCACAGGTGACTTCCTGTAAGGCTGACTATGACTAGAAATCAGATATATCCAAACCACTAAGGCCAATTGCAACCATGTCTACACATATGTACGCAGTCTCAGAGCCAGTAACACATGTCAACCTGTACTGGATGTAAAACACACCTCATACACACATGCCATGGATACAGGCAACCTGCATCAGACAGGATAGGCAGGAACAGTGGCACCTTGTCCACAACATTAGTACAGGGGGATATGCACATCACCCACACTCCTGCCCGCATCAATGGTGAGCATGGACATAATGCTGGCTGATGGCACCAACAGCAAGTTTCCATGGGCCATGAGAACATCATAGTTTACTTCCTACATGAACACAGGCATGTGATCACAGTTCCATCACACACTACAGTCAAACACACACATGCCACAATCCACACACCATCCACATGGAAGATAGCCACTGTCATCCCTCTATACAGAATGAATGGTGAATAGTGGATTATGCCATTGTGTCCAACATTGGGGGAACTGGGCAGGTCAGGGCCAGCAGTGTAATGCAAGATGTCAAAGCCATGATAGCTTACAGTGTTATGGTATAGTCAAGATTATTTGCAAGTAATATCCACTGTTGATGTGCACGTGCACAACCATATGAGGTCCTGTTACGTTTTTCCCTTTTTATGTCATCCAGGTACAATGTCCTGGGAACTTCTGCCTGCATTCACAAACCTGGAAAATGATGCAATCATCCAGTACGTCATCATGCATCATGGCATCCTCTTCGGACACAGGGTCCAGGATCTGCAGGAGAAAACCACCCTGTGGAATGAGCTCGTCCACAGGGTAAACGAATTTGGCCTGCACAATGATAATTATGAGCAGGTGGAACATCGATGCACCGATCTGTTCAACCATGTCCATCAGTGTGCTGCTGCAGTTAGGAGGGATCAGCTAGCCTCAGGTGGTGGTCATGCCATCCAGCCCCCACTGAAACATGCTGAGGATCTCCTCACCAGCCTTGGTGCACCCACATGTGGGTACACTGGCACCATGCCACCTGACATTTGTCAGCAGGCCATCTATCAACAGTCGCGACTTGAGTGATCATCAACATCCAGTCATCTGGTTTTCTCTTGCAGATGGCCAGTGAGGTGCTTCAATTGACATGTATGCAACATATACTACAAAACATGGCCAGTGCCTGGGTTAGAGACCTGTACTCAAGCACTGTGGTAGTCTGGTTTATGTATCCATGGCATGTGGTGCCTACAGGGTGGGGTTTCCTAGCTGTGGCATTCATAACACAGCTGGGCTGACATGTCAGTGTCAGTCAATCAGAGATTGCCTGTAAGCAGCCAAGATGGATACCTGACATCTGCACATCTATACAGAGGAAAGACAGAAATTAGCTAGCCAACAGGTTATGCATTAGGATGAATGTTTTGACAGATAGATGTCTGGCCCTGATAGGTATGCCATTACTACATTACAGCATCCCTCAATGACATGACCTAAACACATAGTAGTCTACAGTTAATATCCATATATCAGATCAATATCCAATAGGAGATACTTAATAACATGCAGCTCACACACCAAGAACACGATAGTCAGTACTCAGAGTCCAGCTTTGCATGCAGGGGTGTATGGTTCCAGTACTACAATCTACAATATACTCTTACTTGGAAAAGCACTGTTAAAAGTAGTAATGTAATGCTACAATACATGCAAGTGTGACTGCATATAACCTGGGATACTACCCATGTATGAAACACATCCAAAGAGAAAATATTGTGGTACTAGCCATGTATACTCAGGTGTGCCATACAGTATACTCACACCCCTTGCTACTGTAATAACAGCATGTAGAAGCATGTTATGTACATGGAATTAAATACACTTATTAAAGATGTCATTACCTTGCCATTTTATCAGACTGGAATGTGATCATTGGTTACCAAGGCTGAGCTATGCTTAGCAGGTGTAAGCACTGCTTAAATGTAAATGCAAAGCAGATTTGCGCAGTGGTAAGCAAAGCCTACACAGTGTAAGCTCCTTTTCATTTAACCATATGGTAGCATCACTTAGCTTCACGCAAACCCACGCAAACCCACTTAAAGCTGCTCAAAACTGCCTTAAACACTCTGTATCCAACAGTCCTTGTTCTGCCTAGCAACAAAATAAACGGCCTTTGACGTTCTTGAACCAGGACCCTGTAAACTACAGTCATAGCACTTAAACACAAAGCCATTTGAGCTGTACTAATGTCTGTTGCTTGTTCAAATATATCATTCAGTTCATGTGCTGAATAGTAGTGAACAACTGCTTTGACTACTACAATTATTTACTACTTGTTAGTGAAAATAGTGTTGAATCAGTCATGTTTTTATATCTAAATATACACATATCAGATAAATATGGTGGGATACATCTGAGAAGGTATATACAACACTCATGTTTACACATAAGGATATGGATATATGTACACATAGATATATATAGATATATATATATATATATATATATATATATATATATATATAAATATAGGTATATAAATATATATATATATATATATATATATATATATATATATAGATGCATGTATGTATATATATATATATATATATATATATATATATATATATATATACACACATATGTAGATATATGTATACATAAGTATATATATATACATACATATATATATATATATATATATATATATATATAGTTCCACTTCAGAATCTCGAGTTACTGAAAACTCAGACTTCATATGGTTGAGACCATATGATTGAGTTTTCAGAAACTTGAATTTCTAAAGTAAAATAAAAAAAAAATGTTGTTTCTTGAGGGGATCAAGCCCCCCTGCACCCCCACATGGCCCTACATAAATATGCCAAATTCCAGATTGCGCTACAGTGGGGAAAATGGAAATCTTCCATTCAGCGCTGTATGCAGAAGTGCAAAACAGGATATTTCCCATTTCCTATTTATAGTGTGAGCACAGAGATGGTATATTTAAGTAGGGAGGGTGCAGGGAGGCAAGCCCCCCATGCACCCCCCACACCCCCCGCAACTTAAATATACCAACTCTGAGATCGCACTACAGTGGAGTGAATGACAAAATTTCTGTTCCACTTTGCACGGCACTATTTTGCCATTCACTCCACTGTGGTGCAATCTCGGAGTTGGTATATTTAAGTTGCAGTGGGTGTGGGGGCTGCAGGGGGGCTTTCCCCCTGCATATGCTTTCTATAATGTTTTATTTTGTTTTCGAGATTACGGAATCTCGAGATTCTGGTCTTTGGTATTCAGAGTCTCGGGATTCTGTAATTCGATATTTAGTAATGATCCTACATATATATATATATATATATATATATATATATATATATATATATATATATAAAACATATGCCCATATCATGCAGTGGAGTCATACCTCAGCACAATAACTCACAACTTCTTAGTGCTCGGGAACGTGATGTAAGTCTGATACTGACATACACACCATCAGTTACTGACAGACATCATAAAAATCATCATAGTGAAGTACCACACAAGTCACAGTAATGATTCTGTGGAATACAGCAGAAATATGAGCAATAAACTTGGACAGTCTGAAACAATCTGGTCAGTCCAGAGGTATACACAGAATTCCTTAGTGGAATATGTGTTGACCAAGCCTGACAAAGGGGATGTTTACAGCCATGAAAATGGGGATATAACACAAATACTGGAGTAGATAAGCTCACAAAGTTGATGCATTCACACCCTCCAGTCTGTCCTAACACATATTAACTGGAGGAGAAGAGGTCTAAACCCCACATACTTCCCACTAGTTAGTGACATACATCTTTGCAGCATCTCACTGCTTTTTCAGAAATACACAACATGTATGGTGGCCAGGCAACAGTACATCTGACAAGTATCTGTACATAACATTACACTATGTAAGTACACTGAGCTGCTAGGCATGTCACCAAGCACTGTGTAAACTACAGGCAGACTGCCACAACACTGAACCAAGTTTCCTATGGGGGAATACACATGTAATTGCAAATATAGCAGGCACTAAATGCATGTAACAGCATGAAGTAACAGACACCAGTCTGAAAGTGCATACCCACCACCAGTCTTAACACAGTCACAGTCACATTATGGTAAGCCTAATTAATAGTACAGTATATGGACTATGTGAACAAAACCATCCTCATATATGCCGCTCACACACTAACCCTACATGTAATGGCCCAATTCACAGTGTAGTCTGATGCCTGACTGTGGTATGGGACATGTCTCAGTCTGGCCCTACAAACATATACGCTGACAGAGTACCAGAAACTGGAGCAGAATGCAATGTCAGATAGAACAGGACCAAGAACAATGACATCTACCACAGTCTGTACACAGGCCAAGTAACATATTCACAGTACATCACTACAAAATACTGACACTCTGTTAACAATCACCATAAGTACACAGACCTCACTACTGTACAGACTAAAACAGAATGTCCAGGTTTTGTCATCAAACATAAGGCCTACTATACATAACATGTCTGGCAGTCTGATATATCATTGGCTTGTTATCAGGAATGATGTCAGTAAATAATGATATACTGTGCATATCCACCTCTTACTGCATGACATATGGACAAAGGGTGACCGACTTGGGGGACAGAGGCACAAACTCAGGGCCAGTATTGACATATTGCTGTAATAAACTGAGAAAATTGCTGGTGTAACTGGGTTTGTTGTGACATATCTCTTCTGAGGGATATGAAGTCAGAAACACATATGTATGTCACCATTTACAGATTGCAATCATCAGAGTATGCCACTGCATTTCTAAAGACAGGAAATGTGTGAGTAACACACCACATTTAAGACTCCAAACTCTGGCCAATCTGTAGATAACCCTACAGGTGAGAGTTTCCTAAACCACATAACACTGTCATGCCAGACTTTAAATCATGCAGAACAGTCATATCCACACAAACCCTGTTAAACCAACATTACTGCAAATGTAGAACAGCAATACTTACATTCTGTCCCCATGTCTGGAACATCCCCCTCCTGTTTGTTGGCCTGTCTCCACAGTGTATGTTGCAAGAGGTATTTCCAACTACCCTCTGTGATGCAGTTTGTCAGACACCCACTAGAATTCCTGCTCACAGTGAAGGAAAAGGGCCAACAAACACATGAAGTACATAGTTATAGGAGTGTGTTTCCATGCAATTGGCTATAGGAATGATAACACAGCTGTTCCACATGCAATTAGCATGTGGGGGACTTCAATTTGTGCACAGGCCATCAGCTGATCATGAGCATTACCTACAAAAATCAAGCTGCTGCCTATGCAAAACAGATGCATTTTTCCACATCTACCAGAGAGGGAGAGAGGAAGAGAGACAGAGAGAAAGTAAGAAAGGAAGGGAGAAAGAGCCAAGTATTTTGTGTATGATCTGTGGGTGGAGAGTGGTATCTGGGTATTATAACGGTCGCCTATATTGTTTACTAATCCATACTGTCACATAGTAATTGCACATGGCAGTACACATTTATGGCTGTGGATTGTCTACAACAACTTCTACAGTATTTGAAAACTGTTGGCCTTGTAATGTTGACATTGGGACATATAGGTCTTCAATATAATAATGTAGCAAAATCCACACTGCAATGGATCATGTCACTACACAATCACCCCACCACCCACACAAGATACTGATGACACACACACAAACACACACACACTTACCAGTACTGAGTTTCAAACCCTTACGTGGCTATGTATTGTTATTACAGTGTTGGGCAGTTATTGCACACATCACAGAGTTTACATGTTAGAGAGCTGTTCAAAGGTATCTTTGAAGGTGAGTGACATCAGCAGCAGTGCTAAAGGAGGGGTAAGGAGAGTGTAGTAAGTGCGAATGTCCACAAAAGCAGGTGTTACAAAGACACACACTCTCTCAAACAAACACACACAATATAACAGTTGGCAGGATCAGGATTAAAACTCCTACCTAATTAGTTTGCTACCCTACAGTATAACACAGCTATCACAAGCACCACAAAGCTTCCAGGGTTGAAACGTGGCCAAAGGGTTATTTCAGGGTGACTGACATCAGAGATCTAAGATGGCTGCCGTTCTATAAGCAGTGTAACTCTATAGCTCTGCTATTCTAATTAACTTATCATCCTTATTCCTTGGGAGAGAAGTAAAACCAGTGAATAATAATCTCTTCTCAGCATTAAGTTACCTACCTGAGGCTAATCTCTTCATCCAGTCTTGGATACAGAAGTCCTTATCCAAAGGATTAGCTCTGATCTTGTGTGCTTACCTCTCTGCTCCCAGCTGTCCATGTGGCCTAGGGTTCTGGGGCCTACACTCACCTGAAAATAAGAGAGATAAAAAGAAGAAGGATAAGAAAAGGAATTTTTAATTTTCCTTGTGATATGTCTCATGAACTTGATTCCATGGAAACACAAAGTACCAAAGCTAAATTCTCGGCTATCTCATCACCAGAGAAAGATGCAACTTCTAAAAGGGCTAGAACAGCCAAGCAACAGGAAACTACAAAACCACCTGCTAAAGTGAAATCTGATCCTTCCAGCATGGAGGACTTGAAACTGGCCCTGCAGCCTATCCAAACTGCAATTCAAAGCTTCTCTCAGCAGCTTAAAACTTTCGGTGAATCAATTGACAGAATACTCACTAGAATTGACAAAACAGAAGCTAAGGTTTTTGACAATGAGATCAAAATTGAACAACTACAGAAAGAACAAAAGTCTAATGCCCTAAGTATTCTGGGCATGCAGCAGAAATTAGTGGACCTAGAAGCTAGGTCCAGGCGCAACAACATTATCTTAAGAGGCATACCGGAACATAGAGACAACCTTGCATTGCTGGAAAACATATCTGCAATCTTTGCCATTTTCCTGGATAAATCTTCTCTCTCGGACCAGATAATAATTGAAAGAGCCCATAGAGCCCAGAGACCACCTTATGATAAAACAAAGCCGAGATCCATTTATGTGAAAATACTTAATTACCAACATGTAAGCAAACTGCTAATAGCGGCTCGAAAAAAAAGTTTATAGAACGGAAAGGAGCTAAAATATCCCTCTCATCTGATCTTCCATCTCAGATTAGGATGGAACGTCAAAAGCTTGCCCCTTTCTGCACTTATTTAATTAAGAAACAAATGAAATTCCAAATGAGATATCCTAATACCTTGATTTTTCACCATCTAGGATCCAAGTTATCTGCTCAGAATGCCAATGAAGCCTCAATGATATTCTATCAAGTTTTTAAAGAGAGTCCTGGTCCTGCTATATAAAACATTAACTTACATTAAGTATTGTGCATCGCATGATCGCTAGCCTCAAAAGGTTCCTCTGGTCTTGCTTCTGGATCGTTTCTGTCCAATTTATTGAACGATGATCACCTTAGCGTCCTTAGGGGCTGCTTTGTAGTCCTGCTCCCTTGTGTTTTCCCTTCGGAATGCAGTTGCAAGGCTAAATATCCTCCATGTTGGCTATGTGCTGCAGAAACTTTCACCCCTGCTACTACCATGATCCCTTTTGTTTTTCTTAAAGTGATACTGCTGTTAAGCCTTAACTGGATTGCTTTACAACAGCCCTGTCCGTGTTTTAGGGCTCCACTCACTAAGAAGCCCTGAATCGTCAGCAGACAACAAACCGGAGATAAGGAGCTTAATTTTTCAATAATTGAATGTTTCTCCCTTCTGCTCTATTGATGTGGACACAATTCATGTAGCTTGAGCTCTTAGTGTGTTTTGCCTATTTGTTACATAACTTCAGCCTTGGCTATAAGACACTTACACGAACTGTTACACTCTAATGTCAGTTATTTTAAAACGGAGCTTCTCGTCTGATTGTATAATATACAGATTTGCAAAGTATTCCATGTAAGATTCTGCAAACTACTTCTTAAGTACTTGAATCTAAGCACATTTATAAATAAGTTGCCTCACTAATATGTGTTTACCCTATTGTTAATCCTACAAGTAATGTACTGATTCATGTTTATAAGAGGCAGTCTTGATTTACCATATATCAACCTCTTGTTTAATCTGAATATAAGCACAGCGTGCTTAATTCAATTTAATGATATGTTTAAGCAAACTTCCGCATTATGGTTAGTCACTGTGTTGTTAGCACACTATGATATATTAGAGTGCAGGCTTTATTCTTGTTGTAAAACACACTTAGTGAGCAATTGGTGTAGCTTATGGACAGGAAAAGTCAATAACATTTACTTGATCTATAATACATCACCACGGATCTATAAAGGCTGTCTTCTTGCTTCAAAAACTCCACCAATAATTCCAGGAGCCATCAAAAAACAAGAGTAGCAAAATATGAACTTTATTCCATAACAAAAATAAAACAGGATTGAGCGCTTTCGTCTCCATACCGGAGACCTCTTCAGAATCAAAAAAGCAGTCAATGGCATTCTTTTATATCATAGCCAATAACAATGATTAATGTGCTTTGCATAATTGATTGATAATTAATTAATTAATTAACTATCCACCATTCCTTTAAAGTGCTATAACAGCCTGTATTGAATGTTGGTATAAATCTCTTCATACTATATTCCTAGAATAAAATGTACAATACATAAATATAAACATATATAAAAATATGGATATATATAATACAATACATGAACTAGAACTAATCTAAAAAATATATATATGTATATATATATATATATATATATATATATATATATATATATATATATATATATATATGAACATATATTCTGATGAAAAATGTATATAATAGGATGTAAAAAATGTATAAATATATAAAGTCTAAATATAAAAAAATATATAAATATATACATGTAAAATACATTGGTATACATATAAAAGGAATATATACAACCCTAACTGTATAGTAACAGCCTGCTAGTAGATGTACGTACAATAAGATTATGTATGTGTGTATTGTTTCCTAGGGTCCTGGGATAACAATTTTAATGCTGGTAATATAGAAATATTGTCATTAAGACCCTTTCCACTACATGCATCTAGTTTTAATTGCCACATCATTTCCCTATATGTCAATCTAGTTTCCCAGTCACCTCCTCTTTCTAAAGGTTCCACTATCTCTAATACCCAGAATTTAAAATTTGCTTCCATACAGACTAATGAATGCCTATATAGTGCATTATTTTCATTTTTGCGATTGATGTCCCTGATGTGTTCATAAATTCGTTTCCTTAGGTATCTTTCGGTCTTCCCAATGCAATAACACCAACAGGATTTGCAGTAGGCCAGGTATACAACTCCTTTTGTGTAACAGCTACTGTATTTTGTAGCTTTCAGGGTTGTTCTAACACTGGGTAACTTCACTATCTTTTCATCAGCTATAAAGGAACACTGGGGACATCTCCCACATCTAAAAGTACCTTTTTTGTTATTAGTAGCATAACCGTAACTATTATTCAAATACTGTTCCTTCCCTTTTTCTAAGATATTTTTCAAATTGAAATTCCTTCTGTAACTATAAGTCAGAGTATTCTGAAATACTGTCACTCTTGTGGGCATAGATCTAAACATATCCCAAGTGTCATTTATACACTTTTTAAGCCATCCAATATTTTGGTGGTATGTTAAAGTCAAATATGGGATTGTTTTAGTGTCATTTAGTTTGTTTCCAACATTTGTAATACCCACAGTTTCCCTCAGATGGTAATCAAACCCAAGTAAAGGTGGGTAGTTAGTTTCTCTTCTTTCTATTACAAATTTTTTAATGGTCTGTGTTAAAGCTACTGGGTATCCCCTTTCGTGGAACATATTTTCTAAAATGTCTATTTCCTTTAAAAAAACTTCATGTTCTGTTGTCATCCTAGACACACGAATCATTTGCCCTTTGACAATGTTCTTTTTCAAATGAATAGGATGGTCACTCTCATAGTGTAAATAAGCATTGGAAAAGTTATTTTCCTATAAATGGTAGATTTATATCTTTTAGCTACTTCAACCTTATAAATAGTTACATCAAGGTGATGTGTTGTATCTTTATAAATTTCATGGGTAAACCTAAGAAATGAGGTGCTGTTATTAATATATTCAATAAACTCACTAATGGTAATTTCTGGTCCTGTCCACAAAATAAATATGTCCAAAACCGATAATACCCGTGAATATATTGATAAAAGTCAGATGCAAAATATACTGTCTTTCCCAGTGTAGCATGATAATGTTAGCATACATGGGGGCACATGCTGCCCCATAGCTACCTTCGGTCTGATGGTAATATTCGCCTTGAAAGAATATGTAATTATTTCTTAATACCAACTCCATATTTTCTAAGATTATTCTAAATTCATCTGGCTGCAAAAAGTCCAATTCAGTTAATATCTTTTCAAACCATTCCAACCCTATAGAATGGGGTATAACAGTAAATAGATCCTTGACATCAATTGTGATGAAGTAAACGTTCTCCTTGTATGTCAAACTTCCAATCTTTTTCAGGAAGTCCCAAGAATCTACCAATAAATGGTAATATTTAGAGTGGTACCCTTTAATTTGGTGTCTATATATATGGCTAAAGGTTGTGTCTTGGAACCTTGGGATGACACAATGGGCCTCATTGGAGGTCATGTACACATTTGTGGGTTTTAGGAATACCAACAATTGTTGGTATTACTCGCCTCCTTACCTTCAGATAATTATGTAAATCCATATCAATGAGCCCCTGTAACAAGTTGTCTAAAATATAATCAATCTTTTGGTATGAAATATTAATTTCATTCTTAGAGACAAGGGTGTAACTATTGGTGTTGTTTAAAATATCAAGAATTTTTCTGGTGTAGTCCCATTGGTCCATTAGAACCATACCCCCACCCTTGTCAGGTTTCATAACTCAAACTTTTTCATTACTACTGAGCTCATATACAAGTTTGGTTTCATCCCCTGTTAAATTACTTACATTCTTCTTGGTATTGTAGTAATAGTTATTCCTAATTTGTTTAATAAGAACATTCTCAAAATTTAAAATATCATGCTGTAATGGTGGGTTATACATACTCCGTTTTTTTTAAATTCCTTGTCCAACAGATAATTCTGTGTCTTTAAAAATAACTGTAAAATTTAACTTCCTACTAAATAACTTAACATCTAACAAAATACTCTCAATACTGGGTGTCCTATATGGTACAAAGGTAAATCCTTTAGTAAACAGGTGAAAAAAATTCTCATTAATCTCCATGTCAGTATAATTAAAAATATTAAAACTGTTAAGGGAATGTATTACAGAGCCCATCTCGTTTTCAATGTGTGTATTCACAGGAGAAGAATTCTCAAACACCATCAAACTACTTCTCAATTCTGTTTGTGCATTCCCCTGTTGTAGAATCGATAATCCCCCGCCACCTGTGCATATGACTGTTGTTGGGGGGCTCGTTTCTTTAACCTCTCTGATCTCCTCGGGCCTGCATCTTCTAAAGGGATGCATTCTTCTCTATTGTAGTTATTCTCCTGATAATCATTGATATTATCATCAAATATTCTGTCATTGTCATATTTATTGCATGTATCCCTATATTCTACCTGTTCAGTTCTAGAAAAATTGTCTAGGTTCGTGGTATAACTTGTGTATGGTCTATGGTAGGGTCCCTTCAAAAAGTGGGTTCTCCTATGGTTATCTCCTATATATGCTATACCAGAACGATATTCATTCAAATCCCTTCTAAGCTTAGATGTTTTCCTGTTGTAATTACGCGTTGTAACAGTATCGACATCTTGTATATTTCTATAGTATATATTCTTGTATTCTTCTATAGAAAAAAGTAAGTCTTCAGTAATTTCTTTATACAATTTGTCAATCTCACTTTTTTCAGATATCATTTTGTTCTCATTGTGTTTCATAAGTGCTTTTATAACAGACAATCCACATTCATTAAAAATGTTACTAATATTCTTAAACAATTCATTCTCAACCTCATAACCACTGGTTAAACCAATCTTTCAGCAATTCCACCCCTGTGGTGGAATCAGAACGAAGAAACAACTCGACATATAAAGAAAAGTGTAAGACTTTTAAACTTTTATTAACCAGATATAAGAACCTTGTAGTGGAAAACTGATATTTTAACAAGTGTCTACACCACAATGTTGTTCCAAAAGGACTGAGGATCCAGAAATTTCCTAGTAACATTAATTATGAGGTTGAGAATTAATTGTTTAAGAATATTAGTAACATTTTTAATGAATGTGGATTGTCTGTTATAAAAGCACTTATGAAACATAATGAGAACAAAATGATATCTGAAAAAAGTGAGATTGACAAATTGTATAAAGAAATTACTGAAGGCTTACTTTTTTCTATAGAAGAATACAAGAATATATACTATAGAAATATACAAGATGTTGATACTGTTACAACGCGTAATTACAACAGGAAAACATCTAAGCTTAGAAGGGATTTGAATGAATATCGTTCTGGTATAGCATATATAGGAGATAACCATAGGAGAACCCACTTTTTGAAGGGACCCTACCATAGACCATACACAAGTTATACCACGAACCTAGACAATTTTTCTAGAACTGAACAGGTAGAATATAGGGATACATGCAATAAATATGACAATGACAGAATATTTGATGATAATATCAATGATTATCAGGAGAATAACTACAATAGAGAAGAATACATCCCTTTAGAAGATGCAGGCCCGAGGAGATCAGAGGTTAAAGCGAGCCCCCCAACAACAGTCATATGCACAGGTGGCGGGGGATTATCGATTCTACAACAGGGGAATGCACAAACAGAATTGAGAAGTAGTTTGATGGTGTTTGAGAATTCTTCTCCTGTGAATACACACATTGAAAACGAGACGGGCTCTGTAATACATTCCCTTAACAGTTTTAATATTTTTAATTATACTGACATGGAGATTAATGAGACTTTTTTTCACCTGTTTACTAAAGGATTTACCTTTGTACCGTATAGGACACCCGGTATTGAGAGTATTTTGTTAGATGTTAAGTTATTTAGTAGGAAGTTAAATTTTACGGTTATTTTTAAAGACACAGAATCATCTGTTGGACAAGGAATTTTAAAAAAACGGAGTATGTATAACCCACCATTACAGCATGATATTTTAAATTTCGAGAATGTTCTTATTAAACAAATTAGGAATAACTATTACTACAATACCAAGAAGAATGTAAGTAATTTAACAGGGGATGAAACCAAACTTGTATATGAGCTCAGTAGTAATGAAAAAGTTTGAGTTATGAAACCTGACAAGGGTGGGGGTATGGTGCTAATGGACCAATGGGACTACACCAGAAAAATGCTTGATATTTTAAACAACACCAATAGTTACACCCTTGTCTCTAAGAATGAAATTAATATTTCATACCAAAAGATTGATTATATTTTAGACAACTTGTTACAGGGGCTCATTGATATGGATTTACATAATTATCTGAAGGTAAGGAAGACAGTAATTCCAACTATTTTTGGTATTCCTAAAACCCACAAATGTGTACATGACCCTCCAATGAGGCCCATTGTGTCATCCCAAGGTTCCAAGACACAACCTTTAGCCATATATATAGACACCAAATTAAAGGGGTACCACTCTAAATATTACCATTTATTGGTAGATTCTTGGGACTTCCTGAAAAAGATTGGAAGTTTGACATACAAGGAGAACGTTTACTTCATCACAATTGATGTCAAGGATCTATTTACTGTTATACCCCATTCTATAGGGTTGGAATGGTTTGAAAAGATATTAACTGAATTGGACTTTTGCAGCCAGATGAATTTAGAATAATCTTAGAAAATATGGAGTTGGTATTAAGAAATAATTACATATTCTTTCAAGGCAATATTACCATCAGACCGAAGGTAGCTATGGGGCAGCATGTGCCCCATGTATGCTAACATTATCATGCTACACTGGGAAAGACAGTATATTTTTGCATCTGACTTTTATCAATATATTCACGGGTATTATTGGTTTTTGGACGACATATTTATTTTGTGGACAGGACCAGAAATTACCATTAGTGAGTTTATTGAATATATTAATAACAGCACCTCATTTCTTAGGTTTACCCATGAAATTTATAAAGATACAACACATTACCTTGATGTAACTATTTATAAGGATGAAGTAGCTAAAAGATATAAATCTACCATTTATAGGAAAAATAACTTTTCCAATGCTTATTTACACTATGAGAGTGACCATCCTATTCATTTGAAAAAGAACATTGTCAAAGGGCAAATGATTCGTGTGTCTAGGATGACAACAGAACATGAAGTTTTTTTAAAGGAACTAGACATTTTAGAAAATATGTTCCACGAAAGGGGATACCCAGTAGCTTTAACACAGACCATTAAAAAAATTGTAATAGAAAGAAGAGAAACTAACTACCCACCTTTACTTGGGTTTGATTACCATCTGAGGGAAACTGTGGGTATTACAAATGTTGGAAACAAACTAAATGACACTAAAACAACCCCATATTTGACTTTAACATACCACCAAAATATTGGATGGCTTAAAAAGTGTATAAATGACACTTGGGATATGTTTAGATCTATGCCCACAAGAGTGACAGTATTTCGGAATACTCTGACTTATAGTTACAGAAGGAATTTCAATTTGAAAAATATCTTAGAAAAAGGGAAGGAACAGTATTTGAATAATAGTTACGGTTATGCTACTAATAACAAAAAAGGTACATTTAGATGTGGGAGATGTCCCCAGTGTTCCTTTATAGCTGATGAAAAGATAATGAAGTTACCCAGTGTTAGAACAACCCTGAAAGCTACAAAATACAGTAGCTGTTGCACAAAAGGAGTTGTATACCTGGCCTACTGCAAATCCTGTTGGTGTTATTACATTGTGAAGACCGAAAGACACCTAAGGAAACAAATTTATGAACACATCAGGGACATCAATCGCAAAAATGAAAATAATGCACTATATAGGCATTCATTAGTCTGTATGGAAGCGAATTTTAAATTCTGGGTATTAGAGATAGTGGAACCTTTAGAAAGAGGAGGTGACTGGGAAACTAGATTGACATATAGGGAAATGATGTGGCAATTAAAACTAGATGCATGTAGTGGAAAGGGTCTTAATGACAATATTTCTATATTACCAGCATTAAAATTGTTATCCCAGGACCCTAGGAAACCATACACACATACATAATCTTATTGTACGTACATCTACTAGCAGGCTGTTACTATACAGTTAGGGTTGTATATATTCCTTTTATATGTATACCAATGTATTTTACATGTATATATTTATATATATTTTTTATATTTAGACTTTATATATTTATACACATTTTTTTACATCCTATTATATACATTTTTCATCAGAATGTATGTTCATATATATATATATATATATATATATATATATATATATATATATATATATATATATACATATATATATTTTTTAGATTAGTTCTAGTTCATGTATTGTATTATATATATCCATATTTTTATATATGTTTTTATTTATGTATTGTAAATTTTATTCTAGGAATATACCTATGTATGAAGAGATTTATACCAGCATTCAATACAGGCTGTTATAGCACTTTAAAGGAATGGTGGATAGTTAATTAATTAATTATCAATCAATTATGCAAAGCACATTAATCATTGTTATTGGCTATGATATAAAAGAATGCCATTGACTGCTTTTTTTGATTCTGAAGAGGTCTCTGGTACGGAGACGAAAGCGTTCAATCCTGTTTTATTTTTGTTATGGAATAAAGTTCATATTTTGCTACTCTTGTTTTTCGATGGTTCCTGGAATTATTGGTGGAGTTTTTGAAGCAAGAAGACAGCCTTTATAGATCCGTGGTGCTGTGTTTTATTTTTGGTACTGTTGCTATTTTCGATTGATTTACTTGATCTATGTTTTAGCCAGACAAAGCGTGTGCACTCTGAGGGGTACTGAGGTGGTTTCTAATTTCCAACCACAACAGATAGGAAAACCGACGATGCAAATTAGTGCATTGAGCTCTACAGCTGGCATTTTGTACTCAGTTATATTTCTGGTGACGGTCTTGTTTGTTGATCACCTGAAGAGTTAGGCAAACCCATTCAGATCCTTTCTTCTGTCCCTGCACTGAGAAATAAGCTCATTGCTTAGTTGAGTTACTTTATTTTATAAGGTATTCGGTGTATGTCCTTATACCTATACCGCATTTTTCGCTAGGTGACAGATGTTTAAACAGCATATAGCACTCTGGGTACCTAGCACACCTAAATGTAGAAAATATTGTTTTTTCATATGTGTTTCTCTTAACTCCACTATGTACTTGAGTAATAGTTTTCATTATTTTTAACTCAAATGTGATGGGACATTCTTCAGGTTACTTTAGGGTCTGTATGAGTTTTCTTCCTGTTTGGATAGGGTTTGTGGGTGATTTTTAAGAGTGCGCAGGATGCTCTTACTGATAGATAGGATCAGGCTGCTTGGGTACCCTATTCATTATAGGGATCTCTAATGGAGTCACACAAAGGGCTTTATCAAAAGCAGGACTGTCAGTAAGCCAGTTGAATTATGCTAATCTCTTTTTCCTTTTCTTTTTCCTTGGTGTTAATATACTATGTTTGTCTTCAGGACAGAGGACTATTGTATTTACTAATAGTTTTTGCATGTCTTACAAGTTTTAATTGTTACTATGGGGATAGTCGCTTCTCCCCTTTTGTTTCCAGTGGCAGTTACATTACAACAGGAAGTTTATTATGAGTGCAACTCTAGCTAAACACTAATTAAACCAGATTTGCCAACCTCTTTGGCTTATCTTAACTGTCACACTTATAGTTGGTCAAGCATATGTTCAGAACATTATTATAGCTGAGCTTTGAGTGTATGTTGGTACTGCTTGGGATTGTTATGCATTTTAGATTCTGGCATTTTAGGAATAAAATTCTGGGATGTATCTGTCTCTCCACTCGGGGGAGACCCAAAAAATGCCGTAAAAGGTTACTATGTTTAGTGTTATTCTTTAATATCCCAGCCCCTTCTGGGTTTAGAGGGTGGTGGTTTGGCTCGGGATTAAAACAGGAAGGGTTTTTTTATACTTGCCCACTCATTTTTGTTCCACCATATAAGAATGTTAGACGATTGTTTATTCTCCATCTTTCTCCGTTCTCTTAACTTCTTAGGTTTTATATGTAAATGTTGGAAATAGAATCGTGGAACATCAAATGGCTACAAGATACCAATAAGAAAAAACTTTTCACGCATCTGACTCTTAAATCCACATCTAGCATTGTTTTTGTCCAAGAAACCCATCTTTTTGACAATCAATGTGACCAAGACAGGGGAAGACCTTGGATTAAGAAGATAATAGCTTCTGGGGCCAAATCTCATAGCGCAGGGGTTGCTATTATAATTAAAAACAAATTTATATTGGACATAGTAAAATGTGACTCGGATACTGATGGTAGATGGTGTTATTTTGTCACAACGTGCTCATTTATTGACAAACCCATATTGATTTTAAACATATATTCCCCATGCTCAGGTCAGCAAAATGTCATTATGCAGATTCATAAATTACTTGCTCTATTTCCTAATCATTACTACATAGTAGGGGGTGATTGGAATTCATTACAGGATCCAAAAAATGATAGGACAAATACTAAGGCTAAATTTAATTTCTCTGCAACCGTATCCTTGTCAGAGCTTAAGGATGACTATAACCTTTTTGATCCCTATATCTTTCTTAAAACCACCCATAAAAATAACAAATTCACCTTTTTCTCTAACTGCGCTAAAAGCTGGTCTAGATCGGACTTTTTTCTGATTTCCTCGTCTTTCATCAACCAGGATATTTCTTTCTCCAATTACCCCAGAAGCCTTTCCGATCATTCTCGGATTTCTCTCTCTAGTCAATTGAAGGACATAAAACTCTCAAAGAACATAGCTATTTGGTGGCGAGTATACCCTAACCTTCTTAAGAAAGTAGAAATCCTCTCACGAGTTGAGCTCTATCTGGACGAATTTCTCCAATCCAGTAACTCCCTACAGACTGCTTTAGACTGCTCTTGGGCTGCAACCAAGGCTATGATCAGAGGTTTTCTGATTAATAAAGCCTCATACTGTAAGAAACTACTCAATAAGAAGGAATCAGATATTACCTCTAAACTCCATAACATAGAAACTGAAATCCAACAAAAACACACTTCTGAGCTAGAAAAACAAATGATTCTGCTGCAAAAGGAACTTTTATCTATGCAAGCGGATGACCTTAACTTCCATGAAATTAAATCTATAGCAAATTATTCGGAGCTGGCTCAATTCCCCTCTACATTCCTGGCCAGAGTGATAAACATGAATAAGTCATCTCCATTTATTTCCGAAATTTCACATCAGGGGAAGGGATATCAAGGTACTACTGAGATTATTGGTCTTTTTGAAGACTTATATTCTCATTTATATGACCCTACTGAAAATTATGCTAATAAGGAAGAGTTACAGGTTTTTTATAACAAATGAACCTTCCCTAAACTGTCGGAGAATCAAATGAAACTTCTAGACTGGGAAATGTCTACGCAGGAAATAGCTATGGCTATTAATAGCCTTAAACCTAATAAATCACCTGGTCCAGATAGGTTTACGGCAGAATTTTATAAATGTTTTACTACAAAAATCTCTAAAGCATTGCTTCTTTTGTATAATAATATTATTACCTTTGGTTTTAAGGATATACTCCTGAATGCCTCCAGAACCATCTTTATATCAAAACATAATGGTGACCCCAAAAACCCCTGGCATTATAGACCCATTTCTATTGTTAATATAGATATGAAAATTGTGGCCATAATTTTAGCTAACAGACTGAAGTTAGTTATTGCTTCCATTGTTTCACCAGAACAGTCTGGATTCATCATAGGCAGACAAACTATAGACCACAGACTGTCTTTGGAAGCCATGATCTCTCTTTCTTCCTTAAATAAAACTCCCCTTTATGCTCTAGCAATTGATGCTTCCAGGGCCTTTGATCTTATCAGCACTGAATTTCTATTCAACAGTTTCCCTTTTTTCAATTTTCCAAACTCTTTTATTAACACAATTAAAACCTTATATTCTAATGCATACACCATTTTACAAATAAATAAACAGATATCTAATAGAATTAAAATTCTCAACGGTGCTAGGCAAGGTTGCCCCCTCTCCCCATTATTATTCAACCTCTACATTGAACCTTTATTCATTTTGATCAAACAGAAAACTTTTCATCACACACCTAGCATTTTTAACACCAAAATTTATCTTTCTGCATACGCAGACGACCTAAACATTTACTTTACGCTCCCCAGATCAGATCCGATTAAAATTCTTTCTTCCATCAATTCCTTCTCTAACCTGGCAAACTACAAACTTAATAGAGATAAATCACTAATCTTTCCGATAAACATTTATTCCCCTTCCCCCAATATTTTCGCTAATACAGGTATAAGTATTAAACAACAACTTCAATATCTTGGGATATCCTTTTCCCAAGGGAACTCCTCTCAATATCAGGATAACATGACAAAATATTGGTCTAATATCCGGGGTGACCTAAACAGATGTTCTAATTTTAAGCTTCCTTTTCTGGCCAGGACGGCTATCATTAAAATGAACATTCTTCCCAGATGTTTATATATATTTAATGCATCAATGACTATAATATATAATAAATTCTTTAGAAATATTATATCTCTTCTTTCAAAATTTTTATGGGCCCCCAAATCTGTTAGAATTAGTTATTTGAGACTTACATTCCCCATGGAACCGGGAGGACTGTGTCTACCTGATTTTAAAACATACTTTGAAATAGTCAATGGAAGTAGAATTCTAAACATTGCCTCCTACAATAAGACCCACTCTTCGTGGGCACTGGCTTGGGTCATCCTGTATAATAATTACGTTAAATCTTTAAGCATAAACCCAGCGGCGTTACCTTTCCTGAACAAAGAAAATTTGGGCAATGTTAAATTAATAAAAGGCATTAAATTTAGTATAAGGACACTTCAAAACCTCCTCAGTTCCCTGAACTTAACTCATTCCTTTAATACTCTGCAACCACTACACCTTAACCCTAACTTAAGAATGAATGGACACATGCTAAATCTGGAACAATACCCCCTGCTCAAGTACACTTCTATTTCCAGTCTATTTCCCTATAAACAGCAGTCTCTCTCAGAACTAAGAACTATTTTGAATTTACCAAAAAAATATACAATCATATTAAGACAGATCAGAGAATTAGTCCATATTTACTAGGAGAATCCCTTAGTTTCTGATAAGGATATTTCAACTTGTAAAACACTGTGGAACTTGTTTCTTAGTAAAAAAAAAAGGATTTCAAATACCTATAAAATTATCATGGCACTTAAAACAAATAAGGAACTCATCTTTTCCAATTCTTGGCTAAAACGTAATACTTCTATTACCCATAACCAGATTTCTAAGGCCATAAGAATTAGTTCCAGGTTTATACACCTTAAAAAACTTAAATATACTCAGCTCATGATAATGAATAATGCGTACCTTACTCACGACATACTTAATAAAATATATCCCAAATACTCCCCTCAATGTCAATTTTGCCCAAATCAAATAGATGATATATTACATATTTTCTGGAGTTGCAAATGCACTTACAGGTTATGGTGTGCCTTGAGAGTTATACTGGAGAAAATTGGTTACCAAAAGTCTACTCTCTCTTGGAAATTTACTATTCTCCATATCCCACCTCCGGGGTTACCTGAGAGGAACTACAGAGTTTTGATCTCTATCTTCATGTTAATTAAATATTATATTTCCTTGAACTGGAAAAATAGGCAAATATTATCCTGGGAAGGGTTCAAGACCCTAGCTATTAAGCACATCAAGGCACATAAATACGTATTCTACAACATGAATCAAAAACCTTTTCTTAAAGATTTTTGGAGAATACTTTTTGAACTTATTTTAGTCTGATTACATGCTTCCTTTAGGTATTACCAAATGTTATATTGTCTTCCTTCTTCTTTACATAACTGGGCAATGTATAAATGTACATAGTTGTTTTTAAGGTCCTGTGTATTTTTGTTATTTGTGTATATATTGTTACTATTTGTTGTCTGTCAGTTATGATGAATAAAACAATAAAGAGAATTAAAAAAAAAAAAAAAAGGCGACTGACATCAGCAGGCATGCTAAACTAGGGCAATGCGAGGTGTAGTGAGTGTGAATGGCCTCAAAATAATTCATCTCCACACACAAACACACACACACACACACACACACACACACACACACACACACACACACACACACACACTTGCCAGTACTGAGATCCACAGGTTCATTGCTTCACAGGTGTGTAGTAGGCGAATGGGCCTGAAGGGTCTACAAGGCTAGGCCAAGGGAATACATTGGGATCAGGCCACATGACAATAGTCCCAGTGTGGCTCAATTGTGTAGTCCCTGGAGTGGTCCCCAGAGATGGGTATTGTATTCACCGTCCACTCATCTGGGTTACTATTGTGGGTCGCCAGTGATGTGCACTGCTTCCCATGTATGTGATCGATATTCCCTAACATGGACAGTGTCTGGGTTGTGCACATGTCCCACATGCATGTCCTTTGACATGTGGAGGTGTCTGGGACATGTTGTGTGGACAGATTGTTATCTTCTGATGTAGCATTGCTGACCTCATTTGGTGAGACCTGGTTATGTAATTGAGGTCATGCTTGCACCTACATTGACAGCATGATATGGGTATTCAGTGGAGTTAGTGGTACCTGTCCATATAGGGCATGTGTATAAGGCATGATTTTCCATTTGTGGTGTACATTTGCAGGCCCTACAGTTGTTGAGGTGTCCAGTGAGGAACATGTCAAAAGGACTACTGTACACATTTATTTGGCTACTGAGGGGATGGAACAGAGTGCCATGTCCTTTAACTTGCTGGATAACACACACTCATTCAGGAGATGTAACACATCAAAGTACTTTCTGATGTCAGTGGCACTGTTGTGGTCAACAGGCATGTAGTCCACTGCAATCACACAGTGGTTACTATCTGTGAGGCAATATGCAGGGAACTACTAATATAGTGGTTGTTGCCTCACCAAGTGTGTTTGTGTATGAGACATGGGTGGAGAGTGTTCTCTGAGTAATACAAGGGTTGCCTATATTGTACACCAATCCATACTGTCACATGTAGTGCTATGGATTGTCCACACCAACCTCTCTGGTGTTTGACATCTGTTGGCTTTGTAAGGTGGACATTGTGACATATAGTAGGTCCTCAACATAATTTAGCAAAACCCACCCCACATGGATCCTGTTATGACACAATCACAGCAACCCCCACACAGGATACAGATGACGCACACAGTTGCCAGTACAGAAATTCAAACCCCTACCTAGCTATGTATTGTTACTATAATGGACCGCATTTATTGCACGCACCATGGAGCATATAGAATGGAGGTTGTCCCAAGGTACTTCTAAGGTGAGGAACATCACCAGCCCTTGTAAATACTGGCATTGGGTGATGTAGTAGATGAAAGATGTGGAGATAATTCCTGCCAACTACTCCATTATCAGAGCAGACAGAACCCAGCGAAAAGGAGGTGGTGTAGCTCTACTATACTCATCCTCCCTATCCATTACTCTTTACAATAAAGCTATTCCTCAATTCAACAATGCAGAATTAATAATAGGCCTACTTCGATTAAATAAACACAAAAATATATGCATAGCCTCACTCTACATTCCCCTAGGTGACAATATCCCCACACTGGAAGATATCCTCTCCTGGTTCTCTTCCAATATTTCTAATGAAACCATCATCATGGGAGACACTAACATCAATTGGTCCACCATTCAATCCCATACCCCCTCCATTAACATCAACCTGTATAACTTCAGTCAACTCATCAACTCCACTACTAGGCCCTCTAAAGACTTCTCTTCTGGCAGTACTATAGATTGGATATTAGTCTCTCACCCCCACAATTACCGTGATAGTGGAATTCTTCCTGACTCCCTAAGCGACCACCTTCCCATCTTTGCCACACACCTCTCTTCTTCCCTACAAGTTTCTCATAACTACATCACTTTCAGAGACCAAAAAAACTTCAACCCAGAAGCCTTCTCTAACTCCCTAAAATGCCTTAACTGGTACCCACTAAAAACTCTTCCCATATCACTCACTTTAATTCCACTTTCTTAAACCTGTTAGATACACATGCTCCCTTAAAAACCAGAAGAATAAAAAACAAAACTACCCCTTGGCTAACTAAAAATACACTAACAACCATGCGACTAAGAGATAAAGCCCGGGCATGCTATCTGAAGCACAAATCTCCCACTACTCTTAATGACTACAAAACTCTTCGTAACTCAGTAAAAAAGCTTATCACAGCAGACCGACACAACTATTACTCTTCTCTTCAAAGTAAATACAAAAATGACCCACAAAACTTCTGGAGAGGTATAACCTCTCTCTTAAAACCCGGTACAACTGAAAACCCAAACCCCAACCCAAGCGTACAAGACAATGACCTTGCCACCGAGTTTAACTCTTTTTTCACTGACTGCATTTCCAAACTAACCTCTTCCTTTTCCTTCAACCATCCACCTCCAACTCCCCCCCCTACTCCTCCTCCTTCTCCACTCTGTCATCCTACTACCTCCTTCCCTGGAACCAATCCCTACTTCCACTATCAAAAAACTCCTGAAAAAGCAAAAACCTTGCACCAATGCCCCCGATAACATCCCCTCACACTTCCTCAGTATAGCTGCAGATGCTATCGCCCTGCCAATTAGTATCCTAATCAACCGCTCCATCCAAGAAAGTCACGTTCCTCAAATCTGGAAAAGGCTTATATAATTCCCTGCCATAAAGGAGGAAATAATACTAGCGTTACCAACTTCGCCCCATTGCTATCCTCTCTCCTATTTCAAAATTCTAGAAATGTATTCACCTTCAACTCCTTCCCTACTTTCTAGACAACAACCTACTAACTTCTACTCAACACGGCTTCCGTCCCAATCACAGCACTATGACAGCCCTCCTATCATTCCTCGAAAATGTGAACAAGGCTAGAGACTCTGGCCTCACTGTATCTACCATTCTACTTGATCTCTCCAAAGCTTTTGACACTATCTCCCATAACTTACTTCTAACTAAACTCTCCAAGCTAAACCTTTCATCTTCTGCTCTAAATTGGTTCACCAGCTATCTCTCAGACAGGCATCAAGCTATTAAGTGGAAAAAATCCATCTCCTCTTTCCTTAATAGCCCCACAGGTGTTCCACAAGGTTCCATATTAGGACCCCTTCTCTTTAATATCTTTGTAAATGACTACTATCACTCTATCCCCTACGCTAACATCATCCAATATGCAGATGATTATACAATCATCTGTGCTTCATCTTCCATTTCAACTCTCCAAAAGCTGACTCAAGATGCCTTCTCCACCACAGAACAGTGGATGAAAGACAACCATCTTGCACTTAATGCAGCTAAATCAAAACTAATGATATTCACCCCCTCTAAAACCAACACACTGGATCAACAACCATTCTCCATCACCAGTCAAAATAATAACCCACTTGAACTGGTAACTGAAGCCAAGCTTCTAGGAGTCCAAATTGATAATAACCTTACTTTCAAGTCCCATCTACTACAAAACATTAAAAAAAACACCAAAAACTAGGCCTGCTGTATCATCACAAACAATTCCTCTCACCTACTACCAAACTCACTCTCTCTACCACATTTCTCTTACCCTCCCTCCTTTATGGTGCCCCTCTTTTAACTAATCTACAATCATCTCTCAAAACAAAACTTTCAACCTGTTATAATAAAATAGCCAAATTTGCCACTAGCAATAAATCTTCAACCCATCACTGTGTACCACTCCACAAACTAAATTGGCTTGAACTTCCCAACTACCTCTCCTACACTCAACTAACATATGCACACAAACTCATTTTTCAACCATCCCTCTGTCCCTCCCTGTCCACTACTGTTAAAATTCACCATACTCAAAGACTTCTTAGATCTACTAATCAAAACCTAATAGAAATCTATAGACCCCATCACCCCCCAGGACAAAACCTCCTCTCTTTTTCACTAGCACACCTATGGAACTCCCTCCCACCCTCCATTCGTACCATCACTAGCCTTCCTACCTTTAAAAAATCACTCCACTCCTACCTATCATCCATATGGGAATGCTCCTGCTCCTACCCCACATAATCTTTCTATACTCTCTACTGTATTCCACCTTTTACTCTCTCTACCTCAGACAGTAATCTATTCCTTAATAGTTCCTATCCTCCTGAAAGCCTTATGCACCTATCTACTCATTTCCTTATCCTTGTGCCTATGATATAATTTGATTTCAACTTTAATATGTTTTATTATTTGATTGTATTAATGCTTAACTTTACTCATTGTAATCACTGTTCCTCGTGATGTCATGTACAATAATTTGGATGTAAATCTCTATAATATGTAATCTGCATATAACTCTCTATAACATGTAATCTGTAATGGAGCTTTTCTCCCCAGGACTCCATTGAAAACGGGTTCTCTTGGCCCAATGGACTATCCTGGTTAACCAACAGCAAATAAATAATAAATAAATAAATAGTAGGTGAGAGATCCCAAAAATAACTTTATCATACACACACATTTGCCAGGGGTGAGGTTCAAACCTGTAACAATCTTTATGGACCATTATGTTATGCATTTACCACATACACCACTGACCTTACATGGTTTAGGGTTGACAACAGGTACTTCCAATGTGGATGATATCTGCAGGACTGCTAAAGTCAGGCACAGAGATGTGTACTGGATGTAAATGGGGCCAAAATCTTTGAGGTACAGACATACATATGTACACAAACAAACATTTGTCACAGAGGATATTCAAACCCATACCTATGTAGTTACTGCTATGACATTGATTCCTCATTTATGGTATGCACCATGGAGTTTACATATTGGAGAACTATGCCAAGGTATCTCTGAAGGTGAGTAACATCAGCAGCAGTGCTAAAGAAGGGATAAGGGGAGAGTAGTAAGTGTCAATGTCCATAAAATCAGGTATCATCAAAGACACACGCACACACACACACACACACACACACACACACACACACACACACACACACACACACACTGTCACACAAACACACACTGTTTCACAGTTGCCAAACTAGTATGCTAAACAGGGGTGGATCATGCTATAGGACTGTAGGACTGCAGCCCCCCCCACCTTTAAATTCCCCATTCCCCCTACCGTAGAACATATAAAAATAAAATTAAAAATGTATGGATTCTGCACATGTGCTTAGTTCTTGACTGCTGTGTTAGGCAGACCAAAACTCCGCACACACATGTGTGCTCATTCCTGAGCTCTTGACTGCTCTGTTAGGCAGTCTGGATAGGGAAGGCAGGAAACTCCACCCTTCCAGCCCAGAGGTCTGTGTGGTGACAACAGCACAAACTGGATGGTCACCAGACTGCATCACCCACAGGCTCCAGCCTCCTCACATCTCACAGGAGACCCAACAGCATGTGCAGGCCATTATGGAGGATAGCGACAGGTGATCAGGCTGCAGGATCACTACAGAGAACTTAGCTGGGCTGCTGCAGAGTACAGAGACAGGTAGGGTGTTTATGGAGGACAGGAGAGTGTGTGTGTGTGTGTGTGTGTGTGTGTGTGTGTGTGTGTGTGTGTGTGTGTGTGAAATGCCCCAGTTGCTACATGATGGTGGGTAGAGAATAAGGCTTGAACTCTGTACTTTGGGCCCAAGTGACAAGAGCCTGAATTCCCTACCCACCACCATTTGTAAAACATTTGCAGATTTTTGCCTCATATTTGTTCTGTTCCTCATAAAATCTGTAGTTTCTGTATCTTTGTTACTTAACACAGCCAGAAGTGCAGTGGTGCAGTGGTAGCATTGTTGCCTGACAGCTACAGGTTTTCTGATTTGATTCTTGGTTGAGGTGCCTTCTGTGTAGAGTCTGCATGTCCTCCCTGTGTTTGTGTGGGTTTGGTCTGGTGTCCTCAATGGATATGTGTCCCTATTCTTTGGACTGTATTCCCCCATTATTTGCTTCATCCAGGTTTTTTGTGCCAAGGTTGAGAGCTATGGTGATAACTGAACTCACTGAATATGTTTGGGGGCTGTATTCCCCCATTATTGGCTTTGTTCAGGTGTTTTGTGCTAAGATGTTGAGAGCTATGGTGAGAACTGAATTCACTAAATGGTAGCCATTTAAGTTTCAGTCTTCCTTTCTTTCATAACACTCGATGGTGTGGTATAGTGGTATGTTGCTCTGACTGTTTTGCACAGGGTCTTGGGTTCAAAACTTGGCAGTGAAATGTATGGTGGTAACACAGCATTTTATTCTAGCAACTTTCCAACATTATACAAGCAATGTTTAAAATGTGTCTGTGGTTTTTGGGCTTTTGTCCCCCCCCCCAATTAAATTTTGGCTTTTTCCAGATTTCTTGTGCTGCAACGTTCAGAGATACAGCTGAGTGTCGAGTAGATTTTACAAGGAGCTGAGAGCTGCAAGGGAAGAAAAGTTTAGTGCTGCTTATGCTGTGTCTGCTTGCATTGTTAATAGCACAGCAGGTAGTGTGCTTGCTTTTGATGCAGAAGGCTGTGGGTTCTACTCCCACAGTAGGTAGATCCATTGTTGATACTGTACTCTGTTGTAAAGGGGATGGATGCTGCAGTCCTCTTTGGTGAAGATACCTAGTAACTATGAACCTGTTATCAGTTTGCCATCCATTCCCTATTCCGACATTACTAGCTTATCATTTTTTTAATGCAACATAGGCAATTTATTCCTCAAGAGCAACAGGCATTTTATTTGTAGATGAAACAATGACATATAAAGTTGTTTGCTAGCAGTAACCTCTTCATTAGTTAACAGATTTCTTTAATGTGAAATTATTTAAATGACTTTTACTTCTTCAGAGATTGTGCATATTTACTGATACTGGTGGACTGTAGAAGTTTGAGTAGACTTTTATGATGGAAATGTTCTGAATTGGACAGTTTTGTCATTATTGGTGCATGCATTTTGTTTCATTGTTTACTGGAAAAATGTTCAAAACAATAAATTTAAAATGCCCTCTAACAACTGTACCGTATTGTACAAGGAATATAATTTAATACAGTCAGGAAGGTGTATCAAAGAGCACGTGTATGTTTTGTATATTCAAGGGGCCTATGATTTGAAAACAGACAAAAATTAATCTTTATCTACCACTGGCAAAATGTATTTTCTTTGAATGTGGGTTTCAATGCTGTTTCAATTAATGTGAGTTTCAAGGGCAGAGAAGTTCTAATGCTAAGTCTATTTTCATTGTGAGACTGCATTGCTTTGTTTAGCAGATATCTATTAGGGTTTATGCTGCAAAATATAAAATAAAACTTTCAAATGAAATCCATATCATTTCAGAAGTAAAGCAATATGCACATTACAGTGTTTATGGCAAATGGGGAGAAATAACCAAGGAATGTGACATTGGAATGGCCGCAGGGGGGATGCTCCATTCGACCATGATTTTGTGATGGGGGGAAGGGCAGCAAACTCAGACAGCCCCGGCTGAACTATACCTCAAAACTGTCCAGAATTTTGCAGAATGAATAGATTTTTGCTTCTTATTTTTGGTTTGTTCCTCATAAAATTTGTGGTTTTCTGCCAAATCATTTAGGAAGGAAGTCACTAAATAATGACAGACATTGAGTTTCAAACATCATAACCTTCAGAAAAATGCATGCTAAAGCAAAACCTGTTATTCTATCAACTGTCTTAAGTTTATACAAGAGCAATTTTTAGTACTGTTTGTATGTTCCCCCAATATATTTGGCCTTTTCCAGATTTCCTGCATTAAGAGGTTGAGAGGTACGTGCAAATAAATCGCTTTATAGAATTAGGAATATCCAAACCTCTCAACTGTCTCCAATTTTGGCTCAAAATGTTGCTCTCCCCTAATAATCCCTCTGCAAAATGGCAATTTTGGAAGAAAACGTGGAGGGTTTATGATCAGAGTTATACATTACTTTTATTTCAGAAATGCATGTAGATGCTCTTATTTTGTCAGCTGCTCAAGCTAACAGTACTAATTTTAAAAAGGTATCCCTTCTTTGACAGGTTCCCAGCTGTATTGTGTGGCAATTTTATATTTTTGCATAGCATATTTGGTCTGTTTTTCATAAAATTTTGGTTTTCTGGCAAATTAGTAGCAAATCATTAAAGATTGAAGTTAGAAAATAATGGCAGACATTTGAGTTTCAGATTTCATACCCTTCAAAAATTCATACTAATGCAAGACCTACTACTATTCTATTATCTTTCTAAGTTTATAAGAGCAATATTTAAAAATTGTCTTTATTTTTGGGCCTGTGTCCCACTTCTATGTATGGCTTTGTCCAGATTTCTTGCTCTGAGGTTGAGAGGTATGAGTGTCAGAGCCATCACCGTCAGCCAGAGACATTTCAAACTCTGACCTACTTGTTGCACTCCACTCCCCATTCTAGTGGCTCTGGATGTGTCCAAGCAAGGGAAGGAACAGTTATGCAGTGTAAGTGTGCAGAGTATTCCCCCATCCAAGGTAGACCACAAGTACAAATGTGGCTTTTCATCTGTCCTTGATTTTGCAGAATATTCTGGTTTTCTGTCATATTTTTATACTGTTGATTTATGCTTCTTATTATTCCGAAAATGCATGCTGTTGCAGTGTCCTGTTGCTCTGTATTAAAGTAGCAATGCTTTAACGACCATCGGGTAAGCTTGTCGGGAGATTGTAAGATGCAAGTAAGCTTTAATAAGCATACTGTTAAAGAATTACCAACATTGAAAGCCTTTTCATTGTTGCCATGCAGAGAATATTTACATAACTAGATAACGTATAAGCCTTAGATATTGAAATGCATATGACAATATTTGTAATAAAGGACAGGATTACAGTATTTTCAGAAGCTCATTACCTTTGTTGGAGACTTGCAGTTATCTTTGCAGGCTTTGCCAGTAAACTAAACGGAATGCCAATCTGTCATGTGTGGTTCATAACTTGTGCAGTAATCCTTTAAGCAATTTATCTTGAGCTTGTTTCTTGTTCGCTGTTCATTTCTTACTTTGATCATGTTTTCTCCATGAAACAAGCAGATAGTTGTTGTCAGGCAGCAGGTATTTTTTAGATAAGAAACATTTTTACAAGTGGGGCTATCACAGAGATTGCTACTTTTAGCATGTTACTTGGTAATTTTATAAAGCTGAATATAAATTATAATTAGAACTGCAGTGCAAGGAGAAGTGGTTTGAGCTGAGTGCTGCTTGTTTTTTTTATACTTGATTTTGACTGGCATTCCAGTAATGTATTTAAAAAGCAATTTATTTTTTCATGCCTCACAACCTTTGTGTTTCCATCTAGATATTAAGTAAGTTGTCATGTAGCCAATGCATTGAAATATTTTTTCTTCTACACTTAATTTTGTCTTGATTGGACTCTTGTAATGACAGTTTGGCACCCAGGGCAGCATATGTAATTAAAGTTCCAGTTGTGGTTTTGAGCAGAGCTCCACCTCTTTCTAGTTGGTCACACCCCTTCCCATTGGCCCCACCCATTCAACTGTCTCGTGCAGCCCCCTTTAATTTGAAGTCACCAGCCGCCACTGATGCTAAACTATAGTATCACACAGTTATTGCAAGTGCCATGGAGCTTATATGTTGGAGAGCTGTCCAAAGGAATCTTTGAAGGTGACTAACATCAGCAGAAGTGCTAAAGAAGGGGTAAGGGTAGAGTAGTAAGTGTTAATGTCCATAAAATCAGATATTATCAAAGACACACACACAGTTTTACAGTTGCCATGTCTGGAATTAGAACTCCTACCTTAACTAATATGCTACACTATAATATTATGCAGTCATTGCAAGCACCATAAAGCTTATATGTTGGAGAGCTGTCAAAAGGTATCTTTGAAGGTGACTAACATCAGCAGCAGTGCTAAAGGAGGGGTAAGGGGAGAGTAGTAAGTGTCAATGTCCATAACATCAGATATCACCCAAGACACACACACTCTCTCACACAGTTGCCATATTGGGGATTAGAACTCCTAACTAAGCAGTATGCTACACTATAGCATTGTGCAGTTACCACAAGTGCCACAGAGCGTATACAGCTGGTACTTATCCAAAGGGTTATTTCAAGGTGACTGACATCAGCAGGCATGCTAACATGGGACAATGGGAGGTGCAGTGAGTGTGAATGGCCTCAAAACAATTCATCTCCACACACACCCACACAGAGTTTCACAGTTGCCATGTCTGAGATTAGAACTCCATCTTACCTAGTTTTCTAAACTACAGTATTTCACACATATTGCAAGTGCCACACAGCTTATAAAGCTGAGACTTACCCAGAGGGTTATTTCAAGGTGACTGACAGCAGGAGTGCAAACATGGGCAATGGGAAGTGCAGTGTGTGTGAATGGGCCATAAACCATTCCTCTGGAAACACACACACACATTCAGTCACACACAACTTTACATTTGACAGAACTGGGTATACAAATGCTAGATGAATACTGGTTTGTACTATTGTGTTACACAGTTATCACAAGCACCACAGACACTATAGGGCAGAGGGCTACTAAAATGAATGTCTACAGTAATTGACATCAGCACATCATGTGATATCGACCAATTGGATGTGTTGTGGGTGGAACAGACCTCATGATGGAAATCTCTCTGCCACTGTCTGTCTCTCTCTTCCCCACATCACTGTGTGTGTACGTTTGACATATTATAGTGTGTTTGCCTTGGATATGTGTGAGTATTCATAGGTTCATAGGTGTGTATTAGGCTAATGGCCCTGGAGCCTTTACAAGCCTAGCCCATAGGATTAGCCTGGCATCATTCCACCAAACCTTAGTTCTTAGTGCATCTGTTGAGTAGAGGCACTGGAGTGATCCCCAGGGTGAATTTTCTATTTCCCATCCACTCATCAAGATTTCTCTTGAAGGGAACCAGTGAGGTGCTCTGCTTGACATGTATGGGAAGTCTATTCCATAGCATGGGCAGTCTCTGGGTTATGAACCTGTCCCTCCAGCATGTTCTGTTGATTGTGGTAATGAGGTTGAGGTCTCTGGAGCATGTGGTGTGGAGGGATTGGGATTTCTTTAGATGTAGCATTTCTAACAGAGCTGGGTCTGACATGGCTTTGTAAGTCTTGCACAGATCGCCTCTAAGTAGGCGATATGAGGCAGAGAATAGTTGGAGTTTTTTGAGTCTGTCCATATAGGACAAGTGTTTAAGGCCTAGGATCCTCTTTGTGAGGTACTTTTTCAGCTAGTTCTCCATGATTACCTTCCTACTGCTGTTTTCCCTTTCCATTGCCTTCCCGTTTAAGCTTTGAGGTGCTGCATGCATACCCAGTGCTCAGATGTGAACAGAGTTGTTATTTCCTGTTTTTTTGTTTTGTTTTGTTTAAAACCCAGTGCATGGCACGCACACCCATTTAGGCAATGTAAACACTGCTTGGCAGCCACAGACACACCCCTTTCCTTAGCTATGCTTAGCTAAAGGCAAACACGGGCCACAGAGCTCCAATAAGCTTACAGCATGCATGACACCCCCCTTATGAGGTCAACTACCTCTTATACTTACACAGTGGTGTTGCTACATCTACACAGTTGGGTGCAAGCTAACACTGAGTGTAAATCTGTGATTCAGTATCAATCCCCTCATTTGCATAAAACAGAATGCTAATTCATAGTTACCACATTCACACTCAGCCTTCCTCCTTAGCAACCACTATTCCCTGGTATTGGTGTCTTATGCATGCCATTCACTATTATGGCAACATGCTGATTTGGGTTTAAAAGCTTATTTCCAACTTTTTTTCTTATTTTCGGGCTGATCCTGTTTGCCCACCGCTGCCCTATGATTAATTCGATGAAATCGGCCCAAAAAAATAAAAGTTATTTTTTATAATTCTGCAACTATTTCTCATGCCAATTGCCATATATTTGGTCATTGGCATGCCTCCTACATTGAATACATGCCTTCTTTGGAGCTGTCATGCCTCTGTTTTGTAATTTGCAGAAATGTATTTGGTTAGTAACCGAATACATTTCGGCAGGTTACACTGTTCCTGCACAGATGCCTGCCTGCTTCCTGGATCACTAATTCACCTCATTTGCATGGTTTTC
Organism: Protopterus annectens; assembly: GCF_019279795.1. Classification (NCBI taxonomy): domain Eukaryota; kingdom Metazoa; phylum Chordata; order Ceratodontiformes; family Protopteridae; genus Protopterus; species Protopterus annectens. The sequence continues at coordinate 178,347,812 of NC_056744.1, forward strand.
ACCAGCAAATGAGGTAGTTAGCATATAGCAGTGGTGTCCATGCAGGAATAGTGTAGGAGCGCTCGTGCATGTCCCAGGAGCTCATTCCTGGATCGCTCGTCGGCCATGTTGCATGCAGCAGCTCTTGCACTATTCCTGCACTCCATGCAGAGCTTGCTGAATCCAGAGGAAGGTCTTTGTATCAAATAATATATACTCAAAAGTAAGTGGCATGTCTATAATGACTTGTCCACTTTCAGACCATAATGGTATAAACATTACATTAACTATGAATACAGATGATTTAAGATTTCTACAGAGAATTCATGCTTACATAACTAAGATAAAAGACTTTAGGGAATGGATAATGAAAGAAATAAACATGTTTATGGAAACAAATGATAATGATGAAGTGACATACTATACTATGAGACACCTTTAAAGTATATATATATATATATATATATATATATATATATATATATATATATATACATATAATAAAATCTTGGTACCCTAAAAAAGGGTGAGAGTGGAACAACGAACTTTTAGACTTACAAAAAATAGACAAGATAAAAATGGACACAAAACCAAATAACAAAGTAGCACATAATGAAATTACTAAGTTAAATCAAAAATACTTAGAAGTTCTGAATCATAAGGTAGCCATAAACCTGTAAAGATTGAAATTACAATCTTCTGCTGTAAATCCTAAATATCTACATAAAATAGTGGTAAGATCCAAAAAAAATAAAAAAAAAACAATCAAAATCTTGTTAATGAGATTAAATATAAAAAGTGATGGTTCAGTTAAGAGTAAATCTAACTTAATGGGCATATTAGAAGTGTTCAAAAACTTCTATAAATATATAAATAATAACACACAACTTTTGGAGACAGATAATGTAATAAATACTTTTATTCAAGAAAATAAAACTACTAAGGTGTCAATGCAACAAAATAATATATTAAATAAACAAATAAAACTTACAGAATTGAAAGAGCAAATACAAAATTTAAAAGATAATAAAGCACCAGGACTGGATAGAATAATTCCTGAATTATTTAAGATTTTTCCTGAATACATAATAAAGAAAATGATGAATGCCTTTACTATGGGTCAGCAAAAATGTATAACATCCTCATCGTGGAAATATCCAATTATCTCCCCCATTTTAAAACAAGGTAAGGACCCCAAATCTTCTGATTCATATATGCCAGTTTTGTTACTAAACACTGATTATAACATTTTCATGACAGGAAATATTCAATTATCTCCCTCATTTTAAAACAAGGTAAGGACCCCAAATCTTATGATTCATATAGGCCAATTTCATTACTAAACACTGATTATAACATTTTCATGACAATATTTGCTAATAGGATAAAGAAAATACTACCTAATCTAATACATAATGATCAGACAGGGTTCATTCTTCATAGAAAAGTGCAAGATAACATTACTAAATTACTATCATTAATAGACATAGCATGCAAATACAAAAAAAACTATTATCAGCCTAGACATAGAAAAGGCTTTTGATTCTATTAGTTGGTCTTATCCACAAAGAATTCTGATTGGTTTTGAATTCTCCACAGATTTTGTCAACTTCTTAATGAAAAATTATAGTGGGGCATACGCTTATGTGAAAATCGAATCATGTCTATCCTCACCACTAGAAATCCTCAAGGGAACTAGACAAGGTTGTTCTTTGTCACCATTATTGTTTGCTCTTTCAATGGAACCTTTTGCTACATATATCAGAAACAAGCAAAATATAAAAGGCTTTCACGTTAAGAAGGACTATTGTCCTAATATACAATTATTTGATGATATGTTGTTAATGTTGGGTGATACTGATGGTTATTTGCATGATGTTATAAATACATTAAGCAAGTTTGAAAGAATTTCATGCTTAAATTTAATCATAATAAATCCAAAACATTACTAATTAACAAAAAGATCAACAAAAACCTAAGAGAGAATAGCCTGTTTAATTGGGAGAATGATGTATTAAAATATTTGGGTGTCATTAGAGTACATGGAAAGAGTCTGTTAAACTAAACTACAATAATTTAATAACCACCATTAGTGAACTAATCAAAAGATGGAATAAAATGTTCTTCACAATGAAGGATTGGCTCTCTTTAATTAAAGTGATAATTTTACCTAAAATTTTGTTTTATATACAGTCATTGATACTACCCCCTCCCAAAAACTTATTTAAAAAATTAGATTCCATGCTACTTACATTTTTATGGTTCACTTTACAACCTAGGATTGTATATAAATGGCACATTAGAGATTGGAACAGTAATGGGATAGCATTATCTAGCTTAGATCTTTATTCCAAATCAATTTTAATTAATGTCATATTACATTGGATCACACCTACCTATATATTTGGCTGGAAAATAATACATGAGATTCATATAACTGATGTCAGAACTATAGAAAATCAATTTAAGGAACAATACAGAATAAGTAGAATTTTTTGGCTTTTATGTGAATTGTGTTTATTTAATAAGAAGTTTGATAATTTTTCTTATGGCATTAATCAAATATTTAATAACTTTAAAAATATAATTAATTGTAATTACAACATTAAACAATTCCTATTTCTTATATTCCCTATAGCATACTCCCCTGATTGCCTGGATTCCTTCAACATTAATGCAATGCAAAAATTAAAGGAAAATAACTTGATATTCTGGCATCATTTTATTGAAAATAAGAGTATTAAACCATTAAACTCTCTTCTATGTAGTTTTGATAATAGTCAAGGCAGTTGGTTGTTTATACACTCATTACGGAGGTTTATAGTAAACTAAATGAGAGTATTGGATCTATATCATATTATCGGAAAGTGAAAATGTCGAACAGAACAACAGCAAAAATGCCAAAAATGTCGAGGATCGTTTTTTGAGATCACAGTACAGTGAAGATTGGGATATTTGCCCTTTCCTCACTGTAATGCCATCTCGGAGTTGGAATATATATTTAGGGTGGGTGTGGGGGGCACTCCCCATAATACTGAATTCGACTTTTGGCATTTTCACTCTTGTGAGCGTTCAATATCTTCAGTTTGTAATGTTATGATATAGACATAGAATATCAATCAACCTAGATACTGAATATATACCTAGTTTGATCCAGCTTTTTATTAGGTGTCTTGAAAAGACAGATGATTTAAGTATCTCACCTATCTATAAGATACTAAGAGAAGACACTCTAAAGTTTGACTCAGATTTTTGGAATTACTATGTAAAGAATAATGGAGAACAAATATCTGATGAATCCAAAAAACTGTTATTGAAATCTATGTATGGTACCTCTTCTTCATTATATTGGAGATTGTATACATGGAAATTTGTGAATAGGAGTGTCGATACTCCACATAAAATAAATCTTATACTAAAAACAGTGAAAGTAAATGTTGGAAATGTTCTGAATTACTAGAGGCAAAATGGGTTCACATGTTCATTGAATGTAGAAATGTTCAATACTGGAAAGACTTCAGATATTTTGTAAAGGCTTTATGGTCTGATAACTGTCATATTTCTAGCTCACTAATCCTATTCAGTGTTCCTATACCTAATGTAATACCTAAATCTCAGATTCAGTTACTCTGGTCAATTCTTGCAATTGCCAGAAAAGTTCTTACTTTGAACTGTAAAAGTAAACAAGATTTGATGTTTAAAGAATTTATTAATTTAGCAAAAGTTGTTTGTAAAAAAGAACTGCAAACCATTTGTTATAGAACTCATAACATTACTCATAAAAATAGCATGGCAAAAATTGGAAAACCTTTTGAACAAATACTGATAACTTCTCATGGATAAAATGATTGTTTATCATGGATGAATGTAAATATTGCAAATAGTTTTGTTATTGTTTTATTGTATTTGTTATATGTATATTTGCGTATGTTTATAATGAAAACAAAATAAGAATGTTTTTGGAAAAAAAAATAAGAAATTAAAAAAATGTTTTTCACTAACAGAAAAATACACGCATAAACAACTTTGTCAACTGTTTGAGCAAATAAGTCCTATTATACAGGAAATATTTACTATAGTTAAGAGGAAGTTGTTGCTGGCCCTAAATAAACCTGCTTCCCACCCAGATCATCCTCCAAGAGATAAATGATAATTAATTATTTCTAGAGTTTCTCACTCTACACACTTTGAAGCATCATTCATTGTTGAGAATCCATCTCTAGGCATAGGGACTCGCTTAAAAATGAGGCACAATGAAAGTCTTCATTCAAACTCCATCTGTTCAGTACAAAAGGCAATAAGCCTCTCTACTGAGTCTCTAATAAATCTCTCCTAGCTTAGAAAAGTCCTTTATAGTAGAATAAATGATCCATTAAGCCAAGAAGGAATTTCTCTTCTAGCTAAAGCACAACATTAATTTCACTAAAAGAAACTACACTATTTATATAACATTTGCATCAGACAATGGTACTAGCAATACTTCAGAATATAGGATTCTTGTAATATTTACATCCACACAGCATTCAATACCTCTAAATATTACACTACATCGATTAAGATGCAATCTGAAAGAATACAGTTGTCAGTCACAGTGATACTCCAAATACTGAAACCATGTATGATACTAGAAGGGAGACATTTTCTTTTTTTTCTAGATATAGTTGGACAGCTGAAAATACTAGTTTCTCTAACATTTTACCCAATATATAAACTACTGAGATCTGGTGGAAATCTCTGACTTTTTCTATTTTTAGCAGGGGCTTTACTATTGCAGACTTCCAAAAATATGGTGTATTTTGTGTAATGGATACTTTAAAACTGATGAAGGGTTCTTTTGGGTAGTGTTGAAAAACAGAGAGGGCTGTAAGACATCATTTCCTGAAGGAAGTCATATGAGATTTTGTTGAAATGTATTTGGGAGATGAGTGGTTCTGTAAGATGAAGTACTGAGGAGGTAAAGGATCCTCTTGATGTGCTAAAGTCAGAAATATCTAGATTGCAAAATTATTTTAAAATGTCATGTCAGGAGAGGTGGTGGAATGATGAAGAAAAGCTGTTTCTGTTAAGATATCCTGTAACAAGGTTTACTTGCAGAATTGTTTTGGGTTTGAGAGATTGTGAGATCGCTGTGATATGATGACTATGGCCTTATGTTATCTTAAATACTTTTTGGAAAAGTTAATACTGTGATGCAAATCTTTAATAATCAGTACCCTAGTTTGGATTGCTTCCATAGTGATGAAGCCATATTCCTGATTTCATGAGTTACACAATCATTCAGGTGTTGTTGTTTTAAGAGCTTAATTAGTACTGGAAAGTATGTGTTTTAAAGGTTTAATAGAATTGATAATGGGTTATAGGTTTCTGATTCTGGATTTTGGCAGTTAAATCAATGGAGATTAGGCATCTTTGCAAGCTGTTGATTATATTTTGTGATTTTGGCCAGGGTGGTTACTATTGAAAGGAGACCATGAGACTAAAAATGTTAAGGCAGTGGTCACTTACGCTGAGTGAAGTACTTGTACTAAAATGATGGAGTGGGGGATATCACTTACAAATAGGTCCATACTTTAGTGTTTACCTGGTATAAGATTTGGGTTTTACGTTATTGAACAAACTATTATAGACCATTGTCTGCTGTGCTTTCCTTAATACTGTCCTTCTGAGGACTAAGACTATTTATGCTGAAATCACCTAAACTTACTGCAGTTTTTGAAGGTAATGTTTCAGTATTTGTTTTAGTAGACCATCCATTTTTTTTTTGAGGAGGGAGGGAACTAGGTATCAGTCAAGTAATATTCCTCCCAAGGTATTGGCTTTGAATGTCATTTAGACAGGACATTTTGAAAAGAAACATGTTCTGCTCTAATTCTTCTGACTGACTCAGGTTATGCATGTAAGAATTGCTTGGATAATAGTGGTTCAGGTGAAGAATTCTATATTTTAGGCAAGATTTATTAACTGCAGCAATTGTAGGGCTATGACTATCTCAGGAAGGAGTCTAACTATTCTAACTTATTTTAATACATTTAGGGGACTGGAATTTAAGATTGGTTGGGCATGAATTAAGAAGTGATAGTAAAGGGATAACAACGGCATATGTGTGTTCTAATTTAATTCAAAATGAAAATGTTTTGGGGAGGAGTTATTTGGCTGTTTGTGTGGTTAATTGAAGGATACAATAATGGTGCAAAGTCAATTCAATTATTGTTAACATAAGATGGAGAAAGTTAATAAGTATATTGAGTTGGTGATGAAAGTGCCAGAAATGTAGGCTGCCTTGGCCTCATTACTATGAGTAAGGTTCCCTTCTGTGGAAGAGGTTTGGTTAAGTTTAAATGTAATTTCTATATTGGGTTAGCAGGGAATGACAAAATAGTGGCAGTCCAAGAATTAAAACTGGGACCAGTTATCTAAAGAAAGACATTAAAATATATATATTCCAAAACTGTCACTGTCAGTTTTATATATGTATTATAAGAACGTTATACTATTACTTAACTTTTAAGAGGAACAATATGTTCTGGGCTACATTCCCTCCCAGTGTGGCTTGCAGGACACACTTGACTTAGAATCTCTTAAATTTCTGCTTTGGAATGGGTCAACCAATGAGTTTGACATCATGCAAAAAAAACATAAAAGAATTAAATGTTAGCATTAGTCTCATTACAAAGCACAACTTCCATTGCTAACATAAAGGTAAGCAAATACAATTTTGCATGAAAAAGGCACATAATTCAGGGAACAAAACCATAGATGTTATCTGCAACAGACATTATTGAAGTGCTCTTGCCTCAGCTAACACAATCATTCATGCAGTACCATTTTCACATTCTGAGATAACCTGAAGTAGCTGCTGAGATGAAATATCATACAACTGCATGAGTAAATATTTGATTTGGAGAAAGTGAACTGCATCCTTAAGTCCCATGATAGTTCCTGAAAGATATGAAATATAAGGAAGTAAATAACATCAAATAAAAATGCATACCATTGAAACTGGTAGTCATTTAAGAAAATAAGACCTCTATAAGACTTATAACTGACATACTCTTAAATGAGCTTATGTGCCAAATTAATCAGAAATAGCCAGACTTTTAAACTGTAATAATAGCATCAAAAGGCTGCTTTTAGTTACTTAGAAGCAGTGAGTGAAAACAATTTCATGTCATTCACTTTATTTGTAGGTATTAAAATACAAACACAAGTTTTTAAGTCTAACATGTAGATTTTACCTCCTAACTCCCGTGATGTAAATACAAAACTGAAGCAGCCTGTGGAAGCATTCTGTTACACCTCTGTGGCCAGGTAAGAAGCAAATATTTGCTGTTCAAAAACAGTAATTACTGAGACAAACATGTTTGACTGAATTATGAAACTATGGGGGGAGAGGGATGCAAATAGAAATGCTTTCTTATAGCAAATCTCATTCAATCATTTGTTGGAGGTAGCAAAGCCTTTTTTATTGCAAAAGCTCACCTTTGGTTTAAGAAACCACATTCATAGTTGTTTACCACCCACCACAGGACTAATGTTGTTGAATTCTTCAGTCATAATTATTACTTTCAGCCATCTAATATCACTGGTTTAACCATACCTACCCATCCCTTTACTTTTCAGAACCCTTTTCAATGTATTTTCCTTCTAAATAGATTATACTCAGTAAATCAACTGTGCCCATGACTGCTACTTATCCAGAGTGCCTTTATGCTTAGACATTCACCCTCTAACCTACAACAGTATGGACTAATTCAAATACATGCACCACACTCCTTTTGGGATGCGGTGCTAAGTGCAAGAAGTGCACAAATTATTACAATCTAGCAAACGCCTTTCTGCAGCTATGTCCTTTTATTTTCTTTATTTCACATACACCCTTAGTTTTCAAAATATTCTTCATGCTTACATGATTTTCAATATCTACCCCCAAATAGTTTTCACATTCTTTCTCAACCACTGACCATATAATCATCACCCACTTTCTCTCCACCATCCTCCTTCTATTGATATTAGTCTGCTACATTCTTCTATCTAGAACACCTACTGTCTCTTCTGCAAGCTTACCCACTGTGGACTACATTGCTCCACTGCCCTGTACAGCTATACTGCAGATAACTGCATTAATATACCTTCCTTTACGCTTTCATACAGTCTGTGACATAACTCGTCTGTCATGTGACCCATTTTTCCCAAAGGTTGATTTGGTTACATCTTCCTAGCTATAAGATACAGATGACAGCCATACAATGATTACACCTCTCATGGAAAGTAAATGACTTACTCAACAATATGTCCAGAATCACCCATGTTTTATCCTGGATATATATATATATATATATATATATATATATATATATATATATATATATATATATATATATATACATACATACATATATATATATATATATATATATATATATATATATATATATATATATATATATATCTATATATATATATATATATATATATATATATATATATATATATATATATATATATATATATATATACACACACACACACACATAATCAGTTTTCACTTAGTGTATCCCTCCATGAAAAGGAAATCACACCCAATCCAATCCTTTACCACATGCAATCTTAAATTATTTTTTTTTCCAAAATGTTTTTATTCATTTTATAACACAATACCTTAACAGTATAGTAACAAGAAAACACAAGTAAACTATATACAATGTCCATAATAATTAAAAAAGCAATATACAAAGAACACTTAATATTTCTCTAACAGATTAGACAATTTTGTCCAAGCAATTAAATGACGAGTTGTATTGTTAGCCCTTGTTTTTTAGTAGCAATCTCATTCTTACAAATGTATTTCACAAGATGAATAAACTCAGCTTTAAAGACAGGAGTAGATTGGGATTTCCAATTTTTAGTAACAATTTTCCTTGCTATATTGAGGATAGACCATAGTAAAAATGTTTGTTTTTTAGGAATGACTTCAGGAACAGGAACATTGAAAAGGATAAAAGAGTCAGAAATTATACAGTTGTCATTCTATAGAACTTTACAAAGATATTTAACCAAAATGGGGAAATAATTTTGCAATTAACAGCCATATGTATCCAGTCAGCATCAATGTGTCCACATCTCCAGCATTTCATTTCATCTTTCTTGTACATTATTACTAGTCTATGTGTGGTGAAAAAGAATCTATGTTAAAATTTCCAAGTGTATACAAGCCAGAACAGGGAAGATGTATATTCCTTCACCAACTGTAAACAGAGTTTTTAATCTTTTTTCTGAGAATACTTGTTTATTAACTTCAATTGAATAATTCCAAAAAGAAACATCTATTTTGATAAAATAATTTCTGAGAATTTTATGAATAACAGATATGTATGAAGTGTTCTTGGGTGAGCTATTAATAATTGTTGAGATAAAATAGAAGACTTTTAATTTACTCTTATTGCATGGGTTTAATGAGAGTACGAGCTTAGTATTTATATAATCCTTACATGTTTGGATGTCCAGCCAATTACAATTTTGCAAACTATATCCGCTGATCAAACAATCTGCAGAACTTATTTTATTAGCCAAGAGAAATTGATTCCAATATAATGGGTCACCCTTCTTAAATTCTGACATTTTCCGAGTATCAAAAGATATCAAACATTCATTTGTGTAGGCAATAGGAAACTTAATTATTAATAAATTCTTAATTAATTGATTATAGAAAGCATTAGCTTTTAAACAACAGCAATATTTGATTTGTAAGAGGTGTAAGAACAAGTTGGGTCTATATTACAAGACCGAAGACGCATTCTGTCGAATGCGTCTTGGTCGAACATAAAAGGCTGAAAACGCAAAATATCAAAGCGGCTGTTAAGCAAATTCTTTCCCTGGGAAAGAATTTGCTTGGCCGCTTCGATACTTTGCCGTTTTTGGCACTGTAATGCAGTCTTGGAGTTGGTATATTTAAGTGTGGGGGGGGGTTGAAGCCCCCCACTTAATGTAATGTTTGAAATTGTTTTTTTTTTAATTTTTTTGTTGTTGTTGGAACAGCAGTTTTTTTCCCTTGGAAAAAAATTGCTGTTCTGACACTTCGACATTGTAAGCTTTCGCTTATATAGGGTCGATTAATCACCGTTCAATTTTTTAAGCATTCAGTGATCTAATATAGACCCGAACAAGTTTTGACCTTTCACTTTAAATGTATATTTTTAAAATCCATAGAAAGATATTTGTATGTATTTGAGTGTATAGTTCAATCAATGTCCTATTATTATTAAGAAGTAAAGTTTAATTTATTGATTTCCAATATGATGTATAAGAAGTATTGTTCCAAAGCACTGGACCACTATTATTCTATGAAAAACATCTGTCAAACCTGTTTCATGAATAATCTGCTCCAGAAAGATCTAGTTAACATAACCTATTTCCTTCTTAATATCAAAAACAACTAGCCATGCTCCCTCCCACCCTTTTATTTCCACTGCTCCCAGAAAACCTGATAGAAAATGCTGGTGGATTTCTTAGTTACACCTCCAAAACAAAACTATTCTTCCTCTACCAGCTTGAGGATAAACTGTTTCAATCCTGTCACAAAGAATCTAATATAGATATTGGTATCCACATTTCTTAGTTAGACTGGGCTAAAATTCATGGAATTTATCCAGTTCTGCTTTTCTTTTGGAATAACCATGACGTTTTGACTGCAAACTGTCATCAAAACTGCTACTGCTGCTGTCTGTCATTGTCTGCTGCCTGATAATCTTACACATTTGTATCTAATTATTTTAAAATGGGATGCAACACCTGTATAGAATATCAAAGCCAACAGTAAGACAATAAGACTACATTTAAATATAGGTCATAAAAATTATTCAATCAATGATAAAAACATTGTAGTTAAAGTAAAAATCATGGAAAACATCAATTACTCACAACATACAGTATAAATAACAGTCCCTTACTAAATGAAAAAGCAATCATGGTCCTTCGTATTTGCGTTATTAGTTTCCTCTCTTGAGATCATGTGGCAATTGAGGTCGATATTAAAATCTCAAAGTCTGACAATATCGACTACGATATCGTCGACATGAAAATAGTGAAAGCGCACTACATCGAACGTTTAAACAGAAAATCTCCATGGGGGATATTTCCATTTACTTCAATGTAGTGTGTTCTCAGAGTTGGTATATTTAAGTAGGGGGGTGTGGGGGTGCAACCCCCCCATGAGGGGCATGCAGGGGCATTTGCCCCCATGCCTACACACTATTTAGTTTTTTTGTTGTTGTTTTATTTAGTATTTTTGTTAGGTTTTGATGGTTTAAGACTTCGATCACTAAAGTTCCATCTTTAGGGATTCGAAGTTTTAAACCTTTGAGATTATAATATAGACCCGGCAGTTGCAGTCCACTATTTCTTCTACTTAGCACAACTATTAGAAAAATATATTTCATTAAGATCCAACTTTGTAATTGCCCTCCCCCTTATATTCAGCACTGATCAAATACATTACAGAGTGCAATGCTCACTTTGATATCTCTCTATCTCACTTTACATAAACTTGAAAAAAAAAACAGAGTTTCCTAAGAGGACAGACTGAAAACCATGTTTCTGTACTCTGTGTCTTGTAGACTACAGAGGGATGATCTGGGCTTTACTTACCAAGTCATTAGAGATCTGCTGGTCACTTTATCTCAATAAATCAAACACCATAGCCAGCACTAGAATAAAATACCTAAATTTTCATTAGAAAAAAAAATAGAATGTATTGGATGGACAAATTAATCACCCAGTGGAAGCCCTTCTCTGAAATTAACTTTCTCTGTAAGTTACACAATAAGATTCAATATAATACTTCAAACTAAGCCTGGATGACTAGATGGGTACTCTTAAATTTATCCAAGGACTAACTGGACTCTACTTCAATGAGAAAATATGTAGAGCATGATGGTGGATGTTGGCAAGGTGTACGTGGTCATTAGACTGAAATTGCCCAGTAACTCATTTGAATCTATGAATCTATAGGATTTAGATTTTACCAAAGTAACTATTAACTCTGAACTAAACTGGCTGTTCACCTTCAACAAAATTTTGCTCTCTCCATATTATAAAAGCTTTCTGCTAATGGACCATTCTCTGTCAGATTTTGTACTCTCCATGGCAAGATTCCTTCACAGTTCTGATGGCAGCTCCCAGTTCACATCCTTCTCTCCCACATAGCTATATTCCATACTTCTTTCAAAATATTGCTCCTGTCCTTCTCCAGATATATGACCCCAAGACAAAAAATGTATTATGCCTCTGTCTACTGCTCTTCTTTGTAGAAAACTGTACTCAGCAAGCAAGGCGGATGAAATCCATAAATGTACTTGATCCAAAGATCTCATTAAACCGTTAATTAAATTTAATGGCATAACATCCTTGTCCTTCCTAGATATCCAAAATGACCTTATCTTATTCAGCCAAAAGCTGCTTCTCTGTCTCCCATTTCCCACCCTAAAAAGACAACCGTGCATCCCCCACAGGATTGACTTTCTGTATTTTTTAATATGTCTAACTGCTTATATTGAAATCTTCCCTATTTATACTCATTTGGAAACAAACCCAAGCTTACTACCTCTCATATAGAATGCTCACTATCATAACACACCAAATGCGTAAACCCCTCAAATTTAGCTTTTGTTAATATTGGAATTCTAAGGAACACATTGGAGCAACTTGAGGCCTTCCTCAATCTCTACAGCCCAGAATCAGTGGACATAACTAAAATCTTGGATAAAGATGATGCTCCCAACCTTTGTTATTTATTCCCTGGAGACACATCCTTTTAATGTGCATCTAGGAAAAAGAAAGGGAAGCAGCACTCTTTTCCTAATAAACAACCTAACAGTTTCCCCTTCTTGACAATTCATCTCCACCAGTGACACGGATCCTACCTATCTGGCAATCCAGATGAAACTCAGCAATTCTGTTAATGTTACTCTTGCAACAGGATATCTCTCCCTCACCAGTTATGACTAGTTCTATCTCCTATTAAATAATTCAACTGCATATAAAATCAGACAACATTATTATTATAGGGAACTTTAATATGTCTGCTACATATAACCATTTAAGACTATTTGCATTCACCTTGTACAAGCCCCCACCAGACCTAAACTAATGTCAGGCAATCACTCATTGCTTGACATTTTAATTATTAATACCCTCAATAGCCAATCTGTTCTTACCATCTAACCACCATCTCTTAGAGAATACTGTATTATCTCCTCCTGTTTTTACTCTCCTTAAGAACTCCCCCAAATAACGAATTTAAACAAACTAGTGTGTAATATCTAGTACTATGGGTTGGATCATGGCAACCAACATTTGGACCAATCTACATTTCTAGCTACAAAATAAATACTTTCTAAAAGTCATCTGTTTTACAAAAGCTAGACATAATCGCTGGGTAACCAAATAATTAAAAATTGTATTAAAACTCAGACACAATGAATGGAAAAATGAAAGCATTTCCTTCATCAGAAGACAAGCACAAGTTCATAACCCAATGAAATAAAGCCAGGGACCTTCAAAGACCCAATATTCCAGCTAAATAGCAGGGAAAAATTGGCAACAAATCTGACCAATACATATAGGCCAACTTATCAAAACAGGCGATATTCAAACTTGTCCTGTAAACACCTAAACTATGTTCTTCAACAGATTTCCAACTTATCACCACCCTTGATAAGATTTTCAAAAATAAATTTACTTTACGCTCTTAAATCCTCACTCAATCACTAACTTGCCTGACAAACACACCTAATGACTGCCTCACCTACTTTTTTTTAAAAAAACATGCAAACGGTTGCCTTACAAGCACAGAATTCATTGACCTGATTAAGTCTTTGATATGGAAAATCACACACTCCTGAACTTATCTGCCCAAGCTTGTAATAAGCAAACAAACCCTTGCTTGGTATAAAAACCTGTATGCAAACAGAACTACAACATTTCAAATTGGAAACTCAAAATCATCCTCTGCTTCTCTCTTTAAAGAGATAACTCACCACTCTATTATTTTGCCAATTATTTTTTTTTCATTGTGTATTAGCCAACTTCCTGATGATATACCACATATTCCTGTTATTCTAAATGCAGACAAATGAAGATAACAGTGGGATTTACAGGGGCTGCTCCTTAATAAAAGCAATCAAAAACAGGTCAGATATGGCCTCCACAACTTCTCCTTCTGGTTCATTAACAGAAGACTCATTCATAATACTAAGGAATTTAAAGTAATAAGTTTTGGACCTAAACAAAAATGTTTTTCAGTCCCCAAAACTGGAATATACTTTACTCAATCAAACCCACTAGAAGCAACCAAGCAATTCTAATACTTAAGTATATGACCAGATCAAGAACTTACCCGGCACCATATAAAAATAAAAAGCCAAAGTTAACCTGAAGTATTGGGCTCAGAAAACATTTAATGTTCTGTTTTCAAAGTGGAAGGAGGCAGTAATAGGCAGCAATGTGCTCCTTGTATGACTAGGTCTTTTCAGGCTTGTTGGCTGTTGGTGAAGCACCCACCAAGAGGAGAAAACGCTGAGAGAAGAAAGGAGCCACTTTTGAGACTTTAAGTATTTTTCCTCTGTTTATTTGCTAAGTTTTTCTGCATAGCCGCCTATTTTGAGCATTTTCTGCCTTGTTAAATTTGATTTCTGCATTAGTAACTGTATTTAGAGCACAACCTAGAGCTGTTTACTGAATTTCCTGTTTGCACTTATTTTTAAAATCGTTTTTTTTTCTCAAAACTTGCATTTTATCTGTCTTTGGCCTAGCACTCTTGTGTGGGGTCATTTACTGCACTGTTATAACTTGTTGATACTTGTTAACCTCTGCTATCTCTAAAAAAACAAAAAATCTTGCTTTTTTCCCACTTTTCTGAGATTTAAAAAAGTTCAGTTACAGGCTTGCTGTTCTTGAACTGTTTGTAAGTTTCTGTGAGGCCATTTTTTGCTTGGGCTAAAGGAAAGTCTCTCTGTTGATCAGTGGCAGTGAAAACATTGAGCAGCCTGCCTGCCCCTGTGGGAGTGGTTACTGACTTGAAACTGTAGTTTTATTGGCCATTTTGGGTCAATTCCAAAACTCCTTCATCTTCCTCTCTTAAAACCTGGTTGCCTCATGGTTTTGGTGTCTTTTCAGGCTTGTTGGTTGTTGGTGAAGCACCCACCACGAGGAGAAAATGCTGAGAGAAAAAAGGAGCCACTTTTGAGATTTTAAGTATTTTTCCTCTGTTTATTTGCTAAGTTTTTCTGCATAGCCGCTTATTTTGAGCATTTTCTGGCTTGTTAAATTTGATTTCTGCATTAGTAACTGTATTTAGAGCACAACCTAGAGCTGTTTACTGAATTTCCTTTTGCACTTATTTTTAAAATCGTTTTTTTCTCAAAACTTGCATTTTATCTGTCTTTGGCCTAGCACTCTTGTGTGGGGTCATTTACTGCACTGTTATAACTTGTTGATACTTGTTAACCTCTGCTATCTCTGAAAAAACAAAAAAAAAAATCTTGCTTTTTTCCCACTTTTCTGTGATTTAAAAAAGTTCAGTTATAGGCTTGCTGTTCTTGAACTGTTTGTAAGTTTCTGTGAGGCCATTTTTGCTTGGGCTAAAGGAAAGTCTCTCTGTTGATCAGTGGCAGTGAAAAACATTGAGCAGACTGCCTGCCCCTGTGGGAGTGGTTACTGACTTGAAACTGTAGTTTTATTGGCCAATTTGGGTCAATTCCAAAACTCCTTCATCTTCCTCTCTTAAAACCCTCTTTCGCACATTTTTGTGCACTTTTGTGCATAGCGCAATAGCGGGCAGCACCGCCTAATTGGGTTTAAACTATTCCTGGCTCCACAAAGTCTGCTCTTCACTTTTTCCCTTAGAACTGCTCTATCTCTCAATTTAAACACCATATTCTCATTCTAAGGCCCTTCACTGGTCCAATTAAGTAATCCTACAAGTTAGCACTATTAAACGATAAGCACTACTTACTCTTATACTATCTATGATTACCCTGTCCTCTATTGGTCCATCTTAAATTCAGTTTTCCTGTTACTCTAGCATGTCCAAAGGTCAGTCAATGGTTTCCTCTCCAGTCCAGCTGGTGAATCTGGGAATTTTGAGGCAATGTTACAACTGTCTCATGTACACGGACAACCCTCTCCTCCTCCAAACAGGTTCAAATATATGTGAGAGATGCAACTATTTAGCCAAACTGGAGGCTGAGCTCTCTCATCTCAAAACTGGTGTAACCAGTCAGGAGGAGAAGGTAACCTCACACAACACAATTCCAGTATCACATAGTCCCACCACATCAGCGAACCAAACACATAAATACACAAAAACATACTCGGAGGCTCTAAATAAAAATCTACCTAAGCAACAGAGATCTCCAAAGCAGACATCCAAGCAAATGCTACCTCAAAACAAAACACACACAACACATAACCCACAAAGTCAGTGTGCCAAGCAGCCACAGCCATTAAGGCTGAATAACACACCTGATACTCTTGTTATAGGTGACTCTATTGTCAGACACACTGACGTCCCGCTCACCAGGCGGAATAAAGAGAAGGTCACAGTGAGCTGCCTTTCAGGTGCTAGGATCCGACACATAATGCAAGCACTCAGGTCACTCCAAAGCAAATACAAATATGACTCAGTCATTGTACATGCTGGTGTGAATGACCTGAGACATACCTCCCTGGACTACATGAAAAGAGACATAGAGGAGGTCTCTGATCATGTAGCCCAGGCTGGTATGACCCTGACCTTGAGCAGCATCTTACTCTCACCTAGAATGATGCCACAGTACAAAGACAACATGATCAATTTTAACAATTGGCTAAAATTTTGGTGTCATTCAAAGGGGATCCAGTGTCTGTCAGCCTGGGATGACATGCTCGACAAGCCACGTTGCTTTGCTAGGGACGGCTTGCACCTGTCACCACTGGGCTTTTGAATATTGGCAAAGGCTCTTGCCACCCCCATAGTGCCTTTTCTAGGCAAGGCTCAAAAGTCAAACCCACCCCCATAGACAGCACAAGGAACAAGAAACTAAGGGTAATGCTGCTAAATGCCAGAAGTCTTAACCTCAAGATGCATGCACTCAAAGCTCTCCTCAGTATGGAGAACATCGATATCTGTGCAGTGACAGAAACCTGGTTCAAGGCTTCAGAGAGCACCCCAGCACTACCAGGCTATACCTCGTATCATGCTTTTTGGCCCCAAAACCCAGATCAAACCACAAAAGGAGGGGGAGTTTCCATATTTATCAAGGATATCCACACCTCCAGGTTAGTGGCATTGCACAAAGTATCGGAGGCCGTCCATGTGCAACTAACAGTGGGCAAGACTGCTTTTCAGTTTATAGTATCCTACAGACCACCCTCTCAAAGTCAGGAATCCCATTCAGCTTTCCTGAAAACATTGGAGAACATGAAGATCTCTCCGAACACCATTATATTGGGCGACTTCAACTACCCAAACATTGACTGGGAGCACTACTCAAGCCCCAGCACCTTAGCCCAAAGATTCCTGGAAATTATAAACTCAAATGCTATGGAACAACTAGTCACCACTCCCACAAGAGGGGACAACATACTAGACTTGATCATTACCAACATGGGGACTCTATGCTCCACACCTGAAGTATATCCCTCATTGGTAAGATCAGACCATAAATTAATTTCACTGGATGTCCACATCCTGACCCCACCCCCAGCCCAGAAAACCACAGTGAAAAACTTCTCAAAAGCGAACTTCTCACTTCTCAAAACTGAAGTGGAATCCTTCAAGGCCCCAGGGCCAGTGGAAACTACAGCCCAAACTGCAGAATCCTATATAAATGCATTCTACGGACATCTCCAGGAATGCATGAATCATGCTATCCCAAACAAAACCAAGACCCAATCACCCAAAGGCAGGCATCCAGTCTGGTGGACTCCTGCCATAACTAAACTGTACAACAGAAGGAGGAAGCTACGACATGATAGAGCAAAATCCCTAATAGGGAAGGCATCTCTGATCAGTACTAGCAAAAAATTACGATCCCTCATAAAATCCTCCAAGGCCAGCTTCGAGAGAAAAATTGCACAGGACACCAAAGACAATCATAAGGCTTTTTTCAGTTATGTTAGAAACCTGGGATACAACTCCCAGACTTGTTCTGAGTTGACTCTAAACGACAAAAAATACACTGAACCCACAGACATCGCCAATATCCTGGCAGACAGGTTCAATGCAAACTTCTCCACCCCCTCCCCCCCAAAAGAGCAAGTATCTATCCCGGCAGAGGGCTGCCTCCCAAATAACTCAGATGCTCAGGTGAAGGCTGCCCTCTCCAAAGCAAAAAACACTGCTTCCATGGGACCAGATGGCATCCCAGGTTGTGTCCTACATAAACTACAAGAGGAACTAATCCCTCAAATAAAACAGCTATACAATCTCAGCCTCACTACAGGATATGTGCCCACTGAATAGTGTACAGCAACAGTGGTCCCACTCCACAAAGGTGGAGCCTCTACGGACCCTG
This sequence comes from Protopterus annectens, assembly GCF_019279795.1. NCBI lineage: Eukaryota > Metazoa > Chordata > Ceratodontiformes > Protopteridae > Protopterus > Protopterus annectens. The sequence goes on from NC_056744.1 coordinate 178,366,342, forward strand.
GAAACTATCTCCCCATAAGCCTGACAAGCTTAGTCTGCAAGGCTATGGAGAGGATCATCATGGAGCTCATAAACAAAGACATTGGGGACCTACAGACACTAGATCCTACCCAGTTCGGCTTTATCAAGGGCAGATCCTGCCTTTTGAACCTGGTTGACTTCTTTGAAACAGTCACCAAAGCCATAGATGAAGGGAAGGTAGTCCACACAGCCTATCTGGACCTTGCAAAGGCATTTGACACAATACCCCACTCGGGCATCATAGATAAGCTATCCAGCTTAAATATAAACCCCTATGTCACAAGATGGGTCGCAAACTGGCTCAAAGACAGAACCCACAGAGTGAGAGTTGCTGGAGCCATGTCAGACTCGAAACTGGTCACAAGTGGCATCCCACAGGGTTCTGTCCTGGGACCACTCTTGTTCGGTATATGCTTTTCCGAGGTACAGGCAAATGTGGGAGGACTATGGCTCACCAAGTTCGCAGACAACTGCAAACTGGGTGCCATAATCAACTCTCCAGCTGACACAAACATCTTTCAAAAAGGTCTCACAGAGACAGATAACTGGTGCCAGCGCCATGGTTTAAAGCTAAATGCCAAAAAATGTATAGTCATACCCTTTGGCAAAAACAATGTGCCCACAAATTACCACATAGGCGGAAACCCATTAAGTACAGAGAAAGTTATTAGGGACCTGGGGACCCAAGTTGATAGCAATCTCTCCTTTGAAAACCACATTGCCAAAGTGGTTAGAAAGACCTTCTACATAGCCCACCTCATCACAAAGGGTTTCACATCTAGATCAAGAGAGGTAATCGTGCCCCTTTATTCATCCCTCATCAGGCCCGTCATAGAATACAATGCCCCTTTTGGGATGTACCTTACCCGACACCTGCAGCAATTAGAAAGACCCCAAAAGTATCTCACCAAGAGGATCAATGGTCTCAAACAGATGCCATATGCTGCTCGGTTAAAAAAACTCCAGCTCTACTCAGTTGCATACCACCTACTTCGAGGCGATCTATGCCTGACATACAAAGCTATGTCAAATCCAGAATTAATGGACATGCTCCACCTCAGTAAATCTAAATCCCTTAGAGCACACGCTCGAGGGACTTGAACCTCAGCACAGAAATAAATAGAACTTGCTGGAGGGACAGGTTCATAACCCAGAGGCTCCCTTCGCCCTGGAATATAATTCCAGTTCATGTGAGGCAGAGCACCTCACTGAATCTCTTCAAGAAGAATCTAGATAAGTGGATGGGGGATCGTAGGTTTGTCCCAGGGATTACTCCTGTGTCACTATTAGACAGAGGCACAGTAAACTAAACCTTAAAAAGGGCACTGTATACTCAAATCAAGGGGTGGCGTAAGTCATACAGAATCGGGCTAGGCTTATAATTGCCCCACTGCAGATAGCCTAGTATGAACCTATGAACTTATGAACATAGAGTACAGGCTATCATTAACCACATTTGCCTCAAAAAAAAAAAAAAAACATTAGCTTTTTGAGTCATCTTCAAGGGTATATACAAATATCACACTTGTGCCATGAGCAAAGCATCATTGCCTGTTACTTAAAAAAAAGTAAAATAGCCACTAATCTCAGAAAAAACTAAGCTAGCCCACAATTCCCTGATGTACAATCTACTTAAACTGGAATCTATCCCTTACTTTGCTAGACTTTTCAGCCTGTAACCTTCTGTGTGCAATCACGGGTCATTGCCCTTGTCCTCTCCTTCCCTTCAGATACCTAGAACCAGACTTTCTTTGTTCAGCTTGTAGACATGGAATTCCCTTCCTATAGCTCTAAAACAAATAATGCCATCCCCAATTTCAAACATTTAAAAAAATGAGCATTCAAAAGCCTGACTCCATGGTGCAGAAAGATATGGAGTCCTGATTGGGACACAGGTATGTGAGGTTTAATTAGCAGCCCTGACACTGCAGTTGCAGGTGGGACCATACTTAGAAAGTGTGATTTTCCGGTGGAGTCTGGGAAAACCATTTCCCTCCTTCAGGGTTAGGAGCTGGGCTGCATACTGACATTGCCCATTGCAGACACGAGGAATGATCAGTTTTGGCAGACCATTGCAGGGTGCCCTTCTTCTGCATGGATGGAAAAATAGGGCCATAAAAGGAAAACCCTCAAAACACCCCTGTTTGCTGTCTGAATGATAACCCCTACTGGACAACTCTCCCCCTGGCCGTGGTGGGGAGGGGGGGAGGACTGAATAGCTGGCAAGGGTACTCAGCAACAGAAAAACTGGGTAAGAAGTGTAAAGAGATACTTATTCAAAGATGCATCCTGTAAATGCTTTATCAAGGTCTGTGTAACTTAATTTCACCTTATTAAATGTATTCTCCACTCCACTTCATAAAGACTATACACTAAAAGCAATTTAATTTACATCTCATAAAGGCATAGCCTTTAATAGTAAAATCCAAACCTTTGTTGCCCACATTTTCTTTTTAATAAATGTAAACATTTTAAATAACTTCAGCTATTTATATTGCACATTGTATTACACTTGATGTACCCTACTCAAGTGTTCATGCAAAATGTAATTGTCTTTGCCTACTACTGAACCTATTTTATTGTCATATACATATTTTTTATTCAATGCAAGCTGAAATTTTTTATCCAGCTGCTTGCAATTAACCTGTCGTTCTTTTTTTCTTAACAATGCTGAAGCTGAAAAATGGCCCGGGGTATGAGTGTTCAATTCCAGTTAACAAAATAAATCAAATAAAAAACAAAAATATATATATATATATATATTATATATATATATATATATATATATATATATATATATATATATATATATATATATATATATATATATATATATGATTAGCATTCACATCTTTCTGACAGAATCCATTTTTGTAAAATCCTGAGCAATGCAAAAGTCCATTTACATGAATCTTTATGATTAACAACTCCAGCACAACCATGTTATAGCTTCTTGTTTGATGAGCTCCAAGGACCTCCTTGTGAATTTTCCCTCATTCATGCAAATCACCGTATAAGCTTCAACATTTTCTGGGCATATTAGAAAAAGATGCTCCCCCCCCCCCCATCCCCACACACCAACCCAACCACCTACTCAGCCACCTAAGGTTGGTAACAATTACTCTGGCAGCAGTCATGAAAGGTGGTCATCTATTGATTGTCTTCTCTCTATGAGAAGACAAAACAGTGTCTAATTTGTCTGCAATTGAAAATAAAGTAATAACACTGTGCAGTCCCTCCTACAGGCAGCTTTTACCTTCAGTGTGGAAATTACTATGCTGCCTCATCTCCTGTTTATTTCTTTAGGAAATACTTCCAAATGTGGTATCCTTCTTTTGACTGCAGAATCTTTTTCTTCAATACATGCACATTTGGCAGATCCTATCTGGCTGCAGTTTATTGATTATATGACTCAGTGGCCACTACAATCATTTCAATAACTTTCCATGACAATCAGCATTTTCAAAGTAGATCTATCTCTGTAACTTACAGATTGCAAGCTGGGTTTGGAAGCCCTGTACTCACTTTCTCTGCCTCGTAGTATGCCAAACCACATTCAGTTAGAGGATGAGGCAGTGTGGTCAATGTCCCTTTCACTGCCTTTGCTTCACACAGTTGATCCTCACTCTGGTCCACATAACTTTTGCGGGAAGCTGGTTTGGCATGATTAACGACTTGTGTGATTTTTAGAAGCAGAGCATTCTATGTGGATATTCTCTTTTTCTGACCTAGAACATTTTTTCAGTTTAATTTCTTTAGAATAATAAGAAATTTGGAATATTCAAAAGAATACTGGGCCCAAAGCAAACTACACTAAATGTAAGTGAGTAGAATGGTTTGGCTATTTCATCATGTGGTCTAATATTCCTCAGAAGTCGGCTAAAGTCTTTCCTTCTTTTGTAAAGTTTTGGATGGTAGTCCTCCTGTTAGCTGAAATTGTGGTCTACAAAGACAGCCCTCTTAGCTCTAGCCAATGTCTTAATAGCCACTGTTTTGCTCTGAAGAAATAAAGTCTTTTGTTTTGCTCTGAAAGAATGAATACTTACTATGTATCAAAGTCTGTCCATTCTATTCTGGATGTCAAGTTTATAGTCCTGATTTTTGTGAAGCACTAAGGTGATATCAAGGCCAGAATAAACACACACTGGTTCTTGAATAATTGTATAACATGTCAGTGTAACTGATTAAAATGATGGAACCAGCTTTAGCAAGTCCTCTAATGGTGAGGCTGAATGGCCAGAAATGGTGTAACATATATTAAATCCAAGATGGCCATTTTTTGCCATAATCCCTTTTCCCTGAGACATGGCAATCTTGGAGTTAGCATATAAAAATTCAGGGGTGTGTGGGAGGCTTCCATCCTACAGTGGGGAGTGGTGCAGTGGGGGCTTGATCCCCTACAAAAAATTAATTTAAAGAAGTGCAATGTTCGATCATCACTTTTCTCTTGCATTTTCAGCATTTTTTCAGCATGTCTGCACTCAGTGTTACACGTGTTGATATTTTAATATGAAGCCCATATCAGCTCTTGCTTTGATTTCAGCAATCCATTAAGTCAGACATTCTGTCTTTTAGCATGTCCTCACTGTCTTCCTGCCATTCTCTGGCAATTTGATTTTTATTTAATCTTTGTAAACCACAGTAGAATGCTAATTTACATAAAGCTTTGTAGGCTTAGCTCAAGACAAGAAAGAGGACCTGCCAGATGGTCTGCTTTAATGAGTACTGTGCTCCAAAGATATTTTGGTGAGCTTGGAGATATCCTGTTGATCTCTTGAGGCACCACATTTTACTCTTAACTGAATAATTTTGATGGATTAATAATCTGGTCTGGAAATGATAGCATCTGAGTTGTACTCTATAAGTATTATTATATCTCTGCTAGATTGGTGTACTAAGAAAATATCACTTCAGCTTCCAAACACTAAGATAAGATTAAACTGATTGAGATACCAGGAGTACTGATATTAGGCAGACATATTCTCTGAGTTCTGCTATGTTCCCCCATATATTTCCTTTTAATTAATGTAATATTTAGGGAGACTAATAGCAGGATGGCTCTGCAGAAACAGTAATTAGTTCACGTATTAAATGGAATGTCAAGCTGTTCTCTGTTGCCAAGAGTAAAATGAGTAGCCAGATCTTGTTAAAAGTTGTTTACAGCAAATAGTTGTTATATCATGAGTGACAAAACATCTCCAGTAAAACATGCTCAAACTTGAGGATGACTAATTTAATCCCTAAGGATAGTCTGACTTTGTGTGTGAGCAGAGTGGTTAGATTATAGCATAACTTGACCTAATTAAGCACACAAGTTGCAGTTATCTAAATGCAACATTTAAGGAAAGAGACTGGTTCTACACTGACTTCTTGTTACCTATGCTGGATTACCTGTTGATGGGAATAGGAAATGGGTGACGTCTGCATATGGAACTGGTATTCTTAAGTCATCTTGGTTTGCTTAAGACAGTTGTAGTAGATTTCTTCACACTAATGGTTAATTTAGGATACTGAACAGGATACTGTTGCTGCTTTTCAGTTATGTTTATCTGGATTTATAACATTCGAGGAAGATCAAGCAGGGATACATCTCTGTTTAGCAAGGAGCTAAGGGCACCTTTCCATTTCAGTGAAGAATGCCAGGCTTGCTCCATTCACTGTCAAGAATCTTGTTATGTAGTACCTCTTCAAAAGTTTCCCAGATGGTAAGTAATGTCGATTACCTCTGTATTGAGCTTGCTAAGACCCATATTGTGAGGTAGATCCTGTTAGAACTCTAATCACTAGAGGGCATGGCAGTTTTAACATTAAGTCCCTGTGTCATTTCATAACCATTGGAATCTCACCCCCTAACCTGAAATCTGGACTGTTGTCAGAGGAAATGGTAAAGTTTCAAGGACTGTATTAAGCTAGGCAGGAGGTATTCTTGAACCAAGATGCAGTGCCCAGTAAAATGGTTGAGTTCACAAAGATGGTACAAGATTAATGAAGTGTCCATAGAGTTATTTATTAATCCAATTTGTAGGCACATAGGTGCCCTTTAAGAGAATAAAGGGGGTCCTTCACCAATTTGTCTCCTGACCTAAGTTCTTTAAACATAGGCAGGTACATACATGTGAGGCATTTCCCCAGGATCCTTACTTATAATAGGTTTTCTGGAAGCAGGGTAGACTTTTCTTAAATCATTTAACTGTTCAGTGTGTGTGTGTGTGTGTGTGTGTGTGTGTGTGTGTGTGTGTGTGTGTGTGTGTGTGTGTGTGTGTGTGTGTGTTTAGAACTGTACCAGAAATATCTATGTATCAGAAAAAAACATAAAGTCACACCACCTGTATAGTAAATAATGAATAATCTAAAATGTCAATTATGAAGAACTCAGCTGTTATGGAAATTAATTCAAGAAACTACACAGATAAGTGCTTATCATTACAATAACAAATATAACTTCGCCAGGCATGAATAAATATTTTTAAGCCACAGAACAAGGCAGTGTACCTTGATTACAAATTCAAACCGATTAAGGTTTTCAGAAAATTGTGATGAAACCTTGTTTGTGTAAATGCATACCATCCTGGTTACTTTATCACACTGGCATCAGGCATCCCATAATTATTTTCTTCATTGTTGTTTCATGACTTTTTTTTTTCAGTCGTGGCTGGTAGACTCTGGCCTCTGTTATTTATGTAGATGTCTGCCTTATGGTTCAGTTTCATAGGTGTTTACTAGGCTAACGACCACAAGGGCCTTTTTAAGCCTAGCCATGTATCCCAAATGTCTGACAAGTTCTGATACCCTTGATAAGTGTAAGAAGGGGCTTGGAAGATGAAACATTTACAAACAGGGGCCTGGGAAATAAACCCTTTACAGTTTGCCTGTGTCCATTAGAGACACATGTGCCAAACCAGGGATGAATTTCCTGTTCCCCATCCAATTGTCCAAGTTGCACTTGAATTGCTTCATATGGATGGGGAGCCTTCCCCATCCAATTGTCCAAGTTGCACTTGAATTGCTTCACATGGATGGGGAGCCTTTTCCTGAGACAGGGTAGTCTATGGGATGTGTACCTGTCTCACCAGCATGTTCTATTTACACAACAGGCAAGGTCTAAGTCTTTAGAATGGGTAATTCTGGTGCTGTTTGCTTTGTGGATATGCAGGAGGTCTATCAGATTGGGGTCTAACAATAGCCTGTATGCTAGGCATAGATCTCCCCTCAAAAGCCTGTGTGAGACAGAATACAGGGATAGAGCCTTGAAGCAGTCTGCATAAGACATTTTACTTATGCCCTGTATTCTTTTAGTGAGGAAGCTCTGTGGACGTTGCATTTGTTGGAACAATGACTTACTTGGACTTAGAAGCCATACCTTTGTTTATAAGCTGAGACACATAAAATAATTTCCTCACTGCTGTAGACACATGATGTTCAAAGGCTAGATGACTATCTATGTGTGTCCCTAAGTTCCTGATTACAGGGTCAGCTCTAAGAGGTGTGTTGTCAATATGATAGTTGCCAGGGGTGGATGACTTCCTGAACTACACTATTTTGCATTGCTTGGAATTTAGCTTTAGTCCATAGCTCTGACACCAGTTGTTTGTCTGTGTCAGCCCTTCCTAGAGAACATTTGTGTCAGTTTGGGATTCAATAATAGCTCCTAATTTTCAATCATCTGAAAATTTAGTCAGCCAGAGACCATTGACATCGGCCTTGACTTCAGAGAAGTAAATGCCAAAAAGGAGTGGTCAATAGACTGATCTCTGAGACACTCCACTTATGACTGGCCTCTTTGTAGAGGTGGACTCCCCAGTTTGAATTTCCTGGGTCCTGTCTGTGAGCCAGTTGCCTATCCAGTGGGTGACATATGGGTTTATACCTAACCTCTCAAGTTTGTCAACAATGCCTAAGTAGGGTATTGTGTTCAATGCCTTGGCCTTGTCAAGGAATGCAGTGTGAACTATTTTGCCCTCATCCATTCCTTTAGTGACCTTCTCAAAGAAGTCCACCAGGTTGAGTAGGCATGACCTCCCCTTGATGAAACCAAACTGGGATGGGTCCAGTGCCTGGAGGTTTACTATAACACTATTGATTATTTCCATGATAATTCTTTCCATGGCTTTACATATAAGACTAGTGAGACTTATGGGTCTGTAGTTTCCAGAGTCTGGAGATGGCCCACCTGTGTGCAGAGGGATGACTGTTGCTGTTCTCCATTCATGAATCATGATACCTGTTTGGAGGCTACAGTTAAATAATTCCAGAAAGCCTGATAGGTCATGATTCCTGCTATTTAGAAAGCAACTAGGGATATTGCTGGGCCCACTGATGTATTGTTCTTGGCCATGGATAGAACATTAAGGACCTGGTCTCTACTGATAGCAGGGGGAGTTATATTTGATGGTATTACCTGAGGGAAGGTTGAGGGGGAAAAAGGCATGAAAAAGTTGGAGCTAAATTTATTGGCCAGTAGGTTTGCTATATCTTCTGGCTCAATATAGGTGGCCCCATTTACAATGAGCTCTGCACACAATTTTGTATTGCCTTTGAGGTTGTGGACATAGGTAAAGAATGCTTTGTGGTTGTCTTTGGCCTGGGAGGCCAGATTTACCTCAAATTTGACTTTGGTAGACTTTATTTACCTTCTAAGTTGTTTGTTTACTTTGATGAGATTGCTTTTATCCTGCTGGGCGCTGCATCTCCTAATTTTTGTCATAATTTTTTTCTTCTGTCATACAGCCTATTGATTGTGTGATTCCGCAAGTGTGGCTTGTTTTTTGAGTTAGTCCTGCACTTCTTCCTAGTGGGTACAGCTGCCTCTATGCAGCTATTAACATGCTTGTACAGACTTTCTGTGAACAGTTCTGCATAGGCAGCAGTGTTCTCAGGGATTATGGGGGCTTGAAATTTTGCCAGGTTATCACTTAATAGAGGGAAATAAGCCTTAGAATGGTTCCTGACTATTCCAGGTTTAGCTGGGGGTCCAGGTTTTATTTTTACTTCAAAGGAGACCATTTTGTGGCATGACCTAAACCAGGGAAGACATTATAGTAGGGGGTGTGCAGTACTCTCTCATATTAGTGAGGACCAGATCCAGTATGGTTGCACCTCTGGTTTGTGTATTAACATTCTGGTCCAGGGAGTTTGTGTTTACAAAATACAGGAATCTCTGTGCCTGTACATTTTGTGAAATACAGGATTCCCAGTTAATGGGGTAATTAAAGGCGCCCATGAATATGGTATTGAGATGGATGGTGAGTGTTTCCAATACGTTTAAATACATGGTATAGGTTTCCTGGTTCATAGAGGGGGACCCATAGCTTGCAAGGAAGTGGTATTGGATTTTGCCTATGATGATTTGTACATGGAACAGGTCAAGTGCATTGTTCTGTTTGACCAGCCTTGAGGTATATTTATTTCTGATGTAAATCGACACATCTCCACCTTTAATCACTGGCTGTGTAGTACCACTGTATGTGTGCTCTCCACAGCTTTAAATCATGTTTCAGTGACCACACATATGTCAACATTCTCTAGGGTGAAGATATCTTTTAGGGAGTGAAGGTTTTTTTTGTTTAGAGTTCTAGCACTGAGCCGTAATACCTTTAGATTTTCTTGGTTTTGATTTGCTATGTTGGAAGTACTTTCAGTTTGGCATTGCCTAAAAAAAAAGCACTATAGGGGAAGACAATGTTTTAGCTAATATTTGAAAGTCTAGAGGGGAGAGGTACAGACCATCCCTGGCAAAGCAGCATGGTCTGTTGACCATCTACTTTCATGCTGACAAATATTGCCTCCCCTTAGAATGACACCAAAAACTAAGCCAATGATTAAAGTCAGTCATCTTTTGTTCATATTGTGGCATCATCATTGAAGAAGGTAAAATGTTGTTCGATACCAGGCTTATACCAGCCTGAGACACATATTCTAAGAGCCCCATGATGTCGCTCTTCATATAGTCTAGGGAGGTACGTCTCGGGTCATTTGCTCCCACATGGAATATGGCTAAGTCATACTGGTATACTTGTGGCCCACTGACCTGATTGCATGTGTAATGTAGCAGATCCTACCCCTGATAAGCAATTGAATGTGACTTTCTTCTTAGTCAGCCTGTTGAGAGGACATAAGTGTGTCTCACGATGGAGTCCCCAATGACCAGAATGTTGGATTGTGTGGTGGCTTGCCATATGGGCTTAGCAGTAGAGGCTCCATGAGATGTGGCTCTATGTGTTGATGTGGGTATTGTTTTGAAAGAGTGCATTTGGGGCTGCTGAGGGTATTTGTTATGTGTACTTCATCTAGAAGGTCTTTGGGATTTAGGAAGGTTACATTTAAGTGCCTCAGCATACGTCGGTCTATATGTCTGCTTTGAATTGTGTGTGATGAGTGCAGTGTGTGTACTACTGATGACCTTATTGACATTGGAATTACTTTTATGTGAGAGCTTTGCCTCCAGTGACATTGTGTAAATACATCTCTCACATACCATATCAGTTTGTTTCAGAATTAGCTGGTTGTCAGTAAACATGAGGCAATTTCTACATACCCATATCCACCAAGTTGGTAACGGAGATAGTGGAAAAGTTCATATCCATGGAAATAGAACCTTTTTTATTGATTAGACAGTTGGACTGAGAATATAAAGTAATGTCAGGAGTATTCTGTTTGCAACTCTGGGGACAGTGCTTGTCACTGCAAACTAGTTGTCCTGTGTGCAACTAGGTATTGGTAAAATGTCAATCCTGCTTTTACAGAAAAAATGTCACTCAAGGTATCTGTGTCTGTACAGGGCACTGCCAAACACTTGACGGGAAACTAATACGTAGACCCTGAAAATTTAAGGATGACGTATTTAGGCAGATATTCTGAAGTTAAAAACAATTCAAACAGTACTTACTGAAAACAAAGAATTAGCTTGTCAAGAATGATAAAAAGAGGAGAGTTGTGTGAATGGATATTGCCTGGCTACTAATAGTGCTGGTCTCATCACAGGTTCACTCTTCTGGGATGCAATGTCCCTTTACTTCTTCTCTCACCAGAAGCACAACATTAGTAAAAATCCCAAGATGAGAAGCAGGCCACAGCCTGTTTTGTGATCAACAGTCTTCTCCCAGATGATGCAAGGGTCTGTAGTCTTCTTATAGCCTTTTCCTGGTAGATGCCTTGAATAGCAACCAGACCAATCAGGAATGTCAAGCACAGATACTGCCCAACCAGAAACAGTCAGAAATCAATGCACTCTGCTCCTTCTGTCACCAGGAGTAAAATATAAGCACAAATTCCAAGCTGTCACCTATGAAGCAGTTATTAGGCTTTCTAGTGATCAGCAGTTTCCAGGAAATAATGTCTCTGTGCTCCTTTTCTCACCAGGAAAAAACAGAAGCACTAATCCCAAGATGACTACTGAGAGTCAGAATGTGGGTTCTCCAATAACTGGTGGTCGTGCAATAGATGTTTAAAGGTAAGATGAAAAAAATGGGTTAATATCCTAAGCACTGCAGTGTGCACTAAACAGTTAGATATGAAAAAGAGGGTATCTTAAGCATTAGCTGTCTAAGTGGAGAGACACTAATTTTAAAAGAGCAAGATAGATTGAAAGGGAGTGGGCACTTTTGTATTATGGTTATATCAGTGAGATGACCAACACATTTGAATAGTTGAAGGGGAGTGATTTCACTGAATGATAATTTTGTGCTTACTCACAACAGCCAGTGAAAGGGGAGAGGTAAGGAGATATGTTGTCAAATTAACATAAGGAGAAGGTAACTAGAAATACAATTGTGATTAAGAATACAACAGAAACATGGTGTGGATGGATGTGAAAAATCTTTGTGACACACAAGAGACACAACTGTGGTCTCTTTACAAGTTTTAGTATGCAATTAAAAGCAGAATACAAGTAAAACACCATGCAAAGAAAGCAAGTCGCAGTATACAAAATAGAAAAAGGCAATAAAGTAATGCAAAGTACAAGAAATCAAAAGCAAACTAAGCTTTTCCTCACAGCAAGTCATAGGTTCATAGGTTCATAGGTTCATACTAGGCTATCTGCCCTAGGGCATTTATAAGCCTAGCCTGAGTATGTTTGGCTTTCGCCACCCATTTTAAATTAATTTTGCTATGCCCTTTTTCGAGGTTAGTATACTGTGCCTCTGTCTAACAGTGACACAGAAGTGATACCCGGGGTAAACCTATGATCTCCTACCCATTCATTAAGACTTCTCTTGAAGAGAGTCAATGAGGGACTCTGCCTAACCTGGACTGGGATTTTATTCCAGAGTGAAGGGAGCCTCTGGGTTATGAATCTGTCCCTCCAGCATGTCCTATTTATTTCAGTGCTGAGGTTCAAGTCTCTTGAGCGTGTAGCTCGATGGGATTTAGATTTTTTGAGGTACAGCATGTCCCTTAATTCCGGGTTGGACATGGCCTTATACGTCAGGCACAGGTCACCTCTGAGCAGGCGGTATGCCACTGAGTAGAGCTGGAGTTTCTTTAACCAGGCAGCATATGGCATCTGTTTGAGCCCTTTGATCCTCTTGGTGAGGTACTTTTGGGGTCTTTCCAGTTGCTGCAGGTGTTTGGTAAGGTACATCCCAAAAGGGGCATTGTACTCGATTATGGGCCTGATGAGGGATGAGTAAAGAGGCATGATGACCTCCCTAATCTAGATGTGAATCCCTTCATGATTAGGTGGGCTATATAAAATGTTTTTCTAACCACTTTGGCCACGTGGTTGTCAAATGAGAGATTGCTATCAACTTGGGTCCCCAGGTCCCTAATTACTTCTTCTGTACTTAATGGATTACCACCTATGTGGTAATTTGTGGGCACTTTGTTTTTGCCAAAGGGATGACTATACACTTTTGGTGTTTAGCTTGAGGCCATGGCTCTGGCACCAGTTGTCTGTTTCTATGAGGCCCTTTTGGAGGATGCTTGTGTTGGCTGGAGAGTCAATTATGGTGCCCAGTTTGCAGTCATCTGTGAACTTGGTCAGCCACAGTCCTTCCGTGTTGGCCTGTACCTCCGAGAAATATATAGCAAACAAGAGAGGTCCCAGGACTGAGCCTTGTGGGATGCCACTTGTAACTGGTTTGGAGTCTGACATGGCTCCAGCAATTCTAACCATGTGGGTTCTGTCCTTGAGCCAGTTTGCAACCCATCTAGTGACATAGGGGTTTATATTTAAGCTGGTGAGCTTATCTATAATGCCCGAGTGGGGTATTGTATTGAAGGCTTTAGTGAGGTCCAGATAGGCTGTGTGGACCACCTTCCCTTTGTCAATGGCCTTGGTGACTGTTTCAAAGAAGTCAACCAGGTTTAAGAGGCAGGATCTGCCCTTAACAAAGCTGAACTGGGTAGGATCCTGTGTCTGTAGGTCCCCAATATCTTTATTTATGAGGTCCATGATGATCCTTTCCATAGCTTTGCAGACCAAGCTAGTCAGGCTTATGGGGCGATAGTTTCCAGGGTCCATTGAGGCACCACCTTTGTGGAGAGGGACCACTGTTGCTGTACGCCACTCTTTGGGTACATATCCTGTAGTAAGGCTGAGATTGAACAGTAGTTTTATGTTTGGGTTTAGCTCTTCTTGGAGTTCATGTAGGATGCAGCCTGGGACACCGTCTGGTCCCATTGATGCTGTGTTTTTTGCTTTGGAGAGGGCGGCTCCCACCTGAGCATCTGAGATGTCAGGGGGCAGCACTCTGCTGGGATAGATATTTGCCCTTTTGGTGGGGAGGGGGGGTGAAGTTTGCGCTGAACCTGTCAGCTAGGATGTTGGCAATGTCTGTGTGTTAGGTGTATTTTTGTCATTTTGGACTAATTCTGAGCATATCTGGGAATTCCCACCTAGGTTCCTAACATAACTAAAGAAAGCCTTGTGATTATCCTTAGTGTCCTGTGCAATTTTTCTCTCTAAGCTGGCCTTTGACGATTTTATGAGTGCCCTTAGTTTTTTGCTAATACTGATCAGAGATGCCTTCCCTTTTTGGGATTTTGCTCTATCATGTAGTAGCTTCCTCCTTCTATTGTATAGTTTGTTTATGGCTGGGGTCCACCAGACAGGTTGTCTGTCTTTGGAGGATTGGGTCTTGGTTTTATTTGGGATTGCATGATCCATGCATTCCTGAAGGTGTTCATAGAATGCATTTATAAAGGATTCTGCAGTCTGGGCCATATTTTCCACAGGCCCGTGGGCTTTGAAGGATTCCACCTCGGTTTTGAGGAGTGTGAAATTTGCTTTAGAGAAGTTTTTCACTGTGGTTTTCTGGGCAGGGGTGGGGTCGGGATGTGAATATCCAGTGAGATCAGTTTATGGTCTGATCTTACCAGTGAGGGATACACTTCTGGTCTGGAGCATAGAGTCCCCATGTTGGTGATGATCAGGTCCAGTATGTTTTCCCCTCTTGTGGGAGTGGTAACAAGTTGTTCCATAGCATTTGAGTTTATGAATTCTAGGAACCTTTGGGCAAGGGTGTTGGAGCTAGAGTAATGCTCCCAATCTAAGTTTGGGTAGTTGAAGTCGCCCAATATAATGGTGTTTGGAGAGACCTTCATATTTTCCAGTGTTCTCAGGAAGGCCAAGTGGGGTTCCTGGGTTTGGGAGGGTGGTCTGTAGCAGGCTATAAACTGGAAGGCAGTTTTACCCACTGTTAGTTGCACATGGATAGTCTCTGATGCTTCGTGCTTTGCCACCAACCTGGAGGTGTGGGTATCTTTGATGAATATCGATACTCCCCCTCCTTTTGTGGTTCGGTCCAAGTTTTGGGGCGAAAAGCATGGTATGAGGTATAACCTGGTAGTGCTGGGGTGCTCTCGGAGTCCTGAACCAGGTTTCTGTTACTGCACAGATATCGATGTTCTCCATGCTAAGGAGAGTTTCGAGTGTGCATCTTGAGGTTTAGACTTCTGGCATTGAGTAGCATTACTCTTAGTTTCTTATCCCTTGAGATACCTATGGAGGTGGGTTTGTCTTTTGAGCCTTGCCTAAAAAGGCACTATGGGGTAGCAAGAGCCTTTGCCAATATCCAAAGCCCAGTGGTGACAGGTGCAAGCCGTCCCTAGCAAAGCATCGTGGCTTGTCGTGCATATCATCCCAAGATGACAGGCATTGGATCCCCTTTGAATGACACCAATACTTAAGCCAATTGTTGAAATTGATCATCTTGTCTTCATATTGTGGCATCATTCTTGGTGAGGGTAAGATGCTACTCAAGGTCAGGGTCATACCAGCCTGGGCTACATGCTCAGAGAGCTCCTCTATGCTCTTTTCATGTAGTCCAGGGAGATACATCTCAGGTCATTCACACCAGTATGGACAATGACTGAGTCATATTTGTACTTGCCTTGGAGTGACCTGAGTGCTTGTGTTATGTGGCGGATCCTAGTGCCAGACAGGCTGCTCTCCGTGACCTTCTCCTTGTTCAGCCTGGTGAGTGGGACGTCAGTGTGCCTGATGATAGAGTCACCTATTACAAGTGTATCAGGTGTGTTGTTTAGCCTTAAGGGCTGTGACTGTTCGGCACACTGGCTTTGTGAGATATGTGTTGCACGTGTTTTGTTTTGGGGTAGCGGTTGATTGGTGTCTGCTTTGGAGGTCTCTGCTGCTTAGGCAGATCTTTATTTAGAGCCTCCGAGTATGTTTTTGTGTGATTATGTGTTTGGTTTGCTGTCGTGGTAGGTCTATGTGAGACTGGAATTGTAGTGAGTGTGGTTTCCTTCTCCTCCTGACTGGTTATGCCAGTACTGAGTTGAGAGAGCTTAGCCTCCAGTTTGGCTATATGGTTGCATCTCTCACATGTGTTGGAATTTGTTGGGAGGAGGAGAGGGTAGTCTGTGTACATGAGGCAGTTGTAACATTGCCTCAAGATTTCCATATTCACCAGCTGGACCGGAGAGGAGATTGACAACTGACCTTTGGACATGCTAGAATAATATTGGGAATTCCTTTATAATTGAAAACAAGGGCCAATGGGGAGAGAGGGTGTAGTGCTTTTAATTTTTAGTGCTGACTTATAATTGCTTTAGTGAGCAAGTGCCAGGTAACAAGTGCAATGTGTTACAGGAAAAATACTTAAAGTCTCAAAAAGTCTCATGGCAGAGTCTGGGTGAGCTTTTCCAGTAAAACTCATCTAAGACTTCTAATGCTATGTGACGTGGTTGATTTTTTTAGTCTGAGAGTGTCGCAAAGGCTGTTTAATTCTTGTGTTACATTTTGGAGTGTTTTTGATTTAGGCAAGTTGGTTGTAAGAACCTCAGCATGTGATGGCTTATGTACTGCATGAACATAATGGTGAGTTGTGTTGTATGGTGTATTGCTGAATATCCTGATGTCTTGGTTGTCTGTGTATGAGATTTTGGACTCCAAGGACATTAAGGAAGCAATTTCTCAAACACAACTTTATGTTGCTTAAGTAATAGGTGATCATTAGACAGCATGAAACAAATCATGCATTATTTCAAAATACCCATCTGAATTAGACTGGCTACAGACTTTGTGGGGAAGTGCTGGTTCGTGGTTTTGACAAGCGTGATGTGCAGGGTGGGGGATGTCTATACTGTTGGAGGCTGTAGCTGGATTGGTTCTAAGTTCCCTAGATATTAGCCCTCTTATAAATATAATCTTGTTTCTTCTCTTTTGACAATAAGGTGTATGCGACTATACAGTTAATTAATATCCTTGTACATACTTTGAATGTTTACCAACAGCTGTTACAACTATGATTTCTTGTGAAACTTTACAGTAGACTATTTGCCTTGTACAAATTTGGTGTGAATATCCATAGCTGGTTCACACCATTAGTTGTATTTTTTTTGTTGTTGGTGTTTTTTGTTGTCACGTTTTTGTGTGACTATATAGTTAATTAGTTACCTCTGTCCTATTTCTTGACATGAATACTACAGCTGCTCAGACCAGGATATTTCTTTCTTGTTATTACGCCCAACACAATGATGTATACTGTTTCCAATTTTTTGCAATGTATCAATGTCTTTTTAAATTTTCTTGTGTATGTGGAGCTATCTCCCCAGGCCTCCACTGAAAATAGACATATATCCAGTTGGACTAGCCCGGTCAACAAATGTAAAATAAATAAAATAAATAAATAAGTTGCAGGGATGTAAGGTATCAGATGGCATTACCACCTGAGTACAACAATTTAGGTCAACAACTGAAATTAAGTTTTCTTACAGTAGGTGTGGTTAACTGCAGCTCAGAGTGTTTTAACTGAGATTAGTAATGGAGATTACAGCAGCCACAAAGTTAGAGCACTAAGGCCCATTTGTTTTAACAAGTCTAATTTTAGAGAAAATGCCCGCACAAACAATCCATTATGGAGTGATCCCATTGGCAGCAAGGCACTGACTCAATCATCTCCTTGGTGAAGCACCCACCAAGAGGAGAAAACGCTGAGAGAAGAAAGGAGCCACTTTTGAGACTTTAAGTATTTTTCCTCTGTTTATTTGCTAAGTTTTTCTGCATAGCCGCCTATTTTGAGCATTTTCTGGCTTGTTAAATTTGATTTCTGCATTAGTAACTGTAGTTAGAGCACAACCTAGAGCTGTTTACTGAATTTCCTGTTTGCACTTATTTTTAAAATCGTTTTTTTCTCAAAACTTGCATTTTATCTGTCTTTGGCCTAGCACTCTTGTGTGGGGTCATTTACTGCACTGTTATAACTTGCTGATACTTGTTAACCTCTGCTATCTCTGAAAAAACAAAAACAAAAAAAAATCTTGCTTTTTTTCCCACTTTTCTGAGATTTAAAAAAGTTCAGTTACAGGCTTGCTGTTCTTGAACTGTTTGTAAGTTTCTGTGAGGCCATTTTTTGCTAGGCTAAAGGAAAGTCTTTCTGTTGATCAGTGGCAGTGAAAAAATTGAGCAGCCTGCCTGCCCCTGTGGGAGTGGTTACTGACTTGAAACTGTAGTTTTATTGGCCATTCTGGGTCAATTCCAAAACTCCTTCATCTTCCTCTCTTAAAACCGTCTTTTGCATGGTTTTGCTGTTTTGAGCATAGAGCAACAGCGGGCAGCGCCGCCTAATTGGGTTTAAACTATTCCTGGCTCCACAAAGTCTGCTCTTCACTTTTTCCCTTAGAACTGCTCTATCTCTCAATTTAAATACCATATTCTCATTCTAAGGCCCTTCACTGGTCCAATTAAGTAATCCTACAAGTTAACACTATTAAACCATAAGCACTACTTACTCTTATACTCTCTACGATTACCCTGTCCTCTATTGGTCTGTCTTAAATTCAGTTTCCCTATTACTCTAGCATGTCCAAAGGTCAGTCAATGGTTTCCTCTCCAGTCCAGCTGGTGAATCTGGGAATTTTGAGGCAATGTTACAACTGTCTCATGTACACGGACAACCCTCTCCTCCTCCAAACAGGTTCAAATATATGTGAGAGATGCAACTATTTAGCCAAACTGGAGGCTGAGCTCTCTCATCTCAAAACTGGTGTAACCAGTCAGGAGGAGAAGGTAACCTCACACAACACAATTCCAGTATCACATAGTCCCACCACATCAGCAAACCAAACACATAAATACACAAAAGCATACTCGGAGGCTGTAAATAAAAATCTACCTAAGCAACAGAGACCTCCAAAGCAGACATCCAAGCAAACGCTACCTCAAAACAAAACACACACAACACATAACCCACAAAGTCAGTGTGCCAAGCAGTCACAGCCCTTAAGGCTGAATAACACGCCTGATACTCTTGTTATAGGTGACTCTACTGTCAGACACACTGACGTCCCGCTCACCAGGCTGAATAAAGAGAAGGTCACAGTGAGCTGCCTGTCGGGCGCTAGGATCCGCCACATAACGCAAACACTCAGGTCACTCCAAAGCAAATACAAATATGACTCAGTCATTGTACATGCTGGTGTGAATGACCTGAGACGTATCTCCCGGGACTACATGAAAAGAGACATAGAGGAGCTCTCTGATCATGTAGCCCAGGCTGGTATGACCCTGACCTTGAGCAGCATCTTACCCTCACCTAGAATGATGCCACAGTACAAAGACAAAATGATCGATTCTAACAATTGGCTAAAATTTTGGTGTCATTCAAAGGGGATCCAGTGTCTGTCAGCCTGGGATGACATGCTCGACAAGCCACGTTGCTTTGCTAGGGACAGCTTGCACCTGTCTCCACTGGGCTTTCGGATATTGGCAAAGGCTCTTGCCACCCCCATAGTGCCTTTTTTAGGCAAGGCTCAAATGTCAAACCCACCCCCATAGACAGCACAAGGAACAAGAAACTAAGGGTAATGCTAAATGCCAGAAGACTTAACCTCAAGATGCACGCACTCGAAGCTCTCCTCAGTATGGAGAACGTCGATATCTGTGCAGTGACAGAAACCTGGTTCAAGTCTCCAGAGAGCACCCCAGCACTACCAGGCTATACCTCATATCATGCTTTTCGACCGCAAAACCTGGACGAACCACAAAAGGAGGGGGAGTTTCCATATTTATCAAGGATATCCACACCTCCAGGTTAGTGGCATTGCACGAAGTATCGGAGACCATCCATGTGCAACTAACAGTGGGCAAGACTGCTTTTCAGTTTATAGCATCCTACAGACCACCCTCTCAAAGTCAGGAATCCCATTCGGCTTTCCTGAAAACATTGGAGAACATGAAGATCTCTCCAAACACCATTATATTGGGCGACTTCAACTACCCAAACATTGACTGGAAGCACTACTCAAGCCCCAGCACCTTAGCCCAAAGATTCCTGGAAATTATAAACTCAAATGCTATGGAACAACTAGTCACCACTCCCACAAGAGGGAACAACATACTAGACCTGATCATTACCAACATGGGGACTGTATGCTCCACACCAGAAGTATATCCCTCATTGGTAAGATCAGACCATAAATTAATTTCACTGGATGTCCACATCCCGACCCCACCCCAGCCCAGAAAACCACAGTGAAAAACTTCTCAAAAGTGAACTTCTCACTTCTCAAAACCGAAGTGGAATCCTTCAAGGCCCCAGGGCCAGTGGAAACTACAGCCCAAACTGCAGAATCCTATATAAATGCATTCTACGGACATCTCCAGGAATGCATGGATCATGCTATCCCAAACAAAACCAAGACCCAATCATCCAAAGGCAGGCGTCCAGTCTGGTGGACCCTGCCATAAATAAACTGTACAACAGAAGGAGGAAGCTACTACATGATAGAGCAAAATCCCTAATAGGGAAGGCATCTCTGATCAGTACTAGCAAAATTTACGATCCCTCATAAAATCCTCCAAGGCCAGCTTCAAAGAAAAATTGCACAGGACACCAAAGACAATCATAAGGCTTTTTTCAGTTATGTTAGAAACCTGGGATGCAACTCCCAGACTTGTTCTGAGTTGATTCTAAATGACAAAAAATACACTGAACCCACAGACATCGCCAATATCCTGGCAGACAGGTTCAGTGCAAACTCCCCCCCCCCAAAGAGCAAGTATCTATCCCAGCAGAGGGCTGCCTCCCAAACATCTCAGATGCTCAGGTGAAGGCTGCCCTCTCCAAAGCAAAAAACACTGCTTCCATGGGACCAGATGGCATCCCAGGTTGTGTCCTACATGAACTACAAGAGGAACTAATCCCTCAAATAAAACAGCTATATAATCTCAGCCTCACTACAGGATATGTGCCCACAGAATGGCGTACAGCAACAGTGGTCCCACTCCACAAAGGTGGAGCCTCTACGGACCCTGGAAACTATCACCCCATAAGCCTGACTAGCTTAGTCTGCAAGGCTATGGAGAGGATCATCATGGAGCTCATAAACAAAGACATTGGGGACCTACAGACACTAGATCCTACCCAGTTTGGCTTTGTCAAGGGCCGATCCTGCCTTTTGAACCTGGTTGACTTCTTTGAAACAGTCACCAAAGCCATAGATGAAGGGAAGGTAGTCCACACAGCCTATCTGGACCTTGCAAAGGCATTTGACACAATACCCCACTCAGGCATCATAGATAAGCTATCCAGCTTAAATATAAACCCTTATGTCACAAGATGGGTCGCAAACTGGCTCAAAGACAGAACCCACAGAGTGAGAGTTGCTGGAGCCATGTCAGACTCAAAACTGGTCACAAGTGGCATCCCACAGGGTTCTGTCCTGGGACCACTCTTGTTCGGTATATACTTTTCCAAGGTACAGGCAAACATGGGAGGACTATGGCTCACCAAGTTCGCAGACGACTGCAAACTGGGCGCCATAATCAACTCTCCAGCTGACACAAACATGCTACAAAAGGTCTCACAGAGACAGATAACTGGTGCCAGCACCATGGTTTAAAGCTAAATGCCAAAAAATGTATAGTCATACCCTTTGGCAAAAACAATGTGCCCACAAATTACCACATAGGCGGAAACCCATTAAGTACAGAGAAAGTTATTAGGGACCTGGGGACCCAAGTTGACAGCAATCTCTCCTTTGAAAACCACATTGCCAAAG
>NC_056744.1:178392823-178432823 GCF_019279795.1 Protopterus annectens
CTACATTCTTCTGGTATGGTTATGGGCCCTTTTGGGGGTGAAGTTTGCACTGAATCTGTCTGCCAGGATGTTGGCAATATCAGTTGGTTCAGTGTATTTTGTGCCATTCTGCACTAACTCCGAGCAGATCTGAGCATTGCCACTTAGATTCTTGACATAGCTAAAGAATGCCTTGTGGTTGTCTTTGGAGTCCTTGGCAAGTTTTCTTTCAAAGCTCACCTTGGACAATTTTATGAGGGATCGTAGCTTCTTGCTGATACTGATCAGGGATGTCTTCCCTTCTTGGGATTTTACTCTTTTCTGTACTAGTTTCCTCCTTCTATTGTATAGCTTGTTTATGGCAGGGGTCCACCAGACTGGTTTCCTTTTCTTGGAGGAGTGAGTCTTGGTTTTGCTTGGGATAGCATGATCCATGCATTCTTGCAGGTGCCTGTAGAATGCATTAGAAAAGGATTTTGCAGCTTGGACAGCGTTATCATTTAGCATGGGGGCTTTGAAACTTTCCACCTCCGTCTTAAGTAACGTGAAGTTTGCTTTTGAAAAGTTTTTCACGGTGGTTTCCTTGTCCAGGGGTGGGGGCGGAATGTGGATATCCAAAGTGATTTGTTTATGGTCAGATCTAACCAGAGAGGGGTTGGCCTCCAGTGTGGAACACTGGTCACCCATGTTGGTGATGACCAGGTCCAATATGTTGTCACCTCTGGTGGGAGTGTTGACTAGTTGTTCCAGGGTGTTTGAGTTTATAAATTCTAGGAAATGTTGGGCAAGGGAGTTAGTACTTGAGTAGTTCTCCCCGTTAATGTTTGGGTAGTTGAAATCACCCAATATTAGGGTGTTTGGTAGGACCTTTATGTTACCCAGTCTTTCCAGAAATGTGGAATGGGGGTCCTGGGACATGGTGGGTGATCTGTAGCAAGCTACAATTTGAATTGCAGTTTTGCCCATTGTTAGTTTCACGTGGATAATCTCTGAAGCATCGTGCTGTGCCACTAACCTGGAGGTGTGGGTATCCTTGATGAATATGGATACTCCTCCGCCTTTTGTATTTCGGTCTGGGTTCTGTGGCCGAAATGTATTGTGTGAGTTGTAACCTGGCAGTGCTGGGGTGCTCTCTGTAGCCTTAAGCAAGGTTTCTGTTACTGCACATATATCAATTTTCTCCATACTGAGGAGTGTCTCGAGTGCGTGCATTTTGAGGTTTAGACTTCTGGCACTAAGTAGTATTACCCACAGATATTTGTTACTTGTGCTATATACGGCGGTGGGTTTGTCTTTTGAGCCTTGCCTAAAAAAGGCAATATGGGGGTGGCAAGAGCCTTGGCCAGTATTTGAAAGCCTAAGGGTGGCAGGTGCAAGCTGTCTCTAACGAATCAGCGTGGCTTGTCGAGCATGTCATCCCAGGCCGACAGACACTGGATCCCCTTTGAATTACACCAGAAACGTAGCCAGTTGTTGAAATTGATCATTTTTTCTTTATACCGTGGTATCATTCTTGGTGAGGGCAGGATGCTACTCAGGGTCAGGGTTATACCGGTCTGGGCTACGTGATCAGAGAGCTCTTCCATGTCTTTTTTCATGTAGTCCAGGGAGTTACGGCTCAGGTCATTCACACCAACATGGACAACGACAGAGTCATATTTGTACTTGTTCTGGAGTGACCTGAGTGCTTGTGTTATGTGGCGGATCCTGGCACCCGACAGGCAGCTAACAGTAACCTTTTCCTTATTCAGCCTAGTGAGTGGGACATCAGTGTGCCTGACTATAGAGTCACCTATTATTAGTATGCTGGGTATGTTATTTTGCCTTGAGGGCTGTGATTGCGTGGCACACTGGTTTTGTGAAGTATGTGTTTCATGGTTTGTGTTGGGGGGTGGAGTTTTCTTGGATGTCTGCTTTGGAGGGCTCTGTTGGTTTTGCAGATTTTTATTTAGATCCTCCAAGTATGTTTTCGTGTATTTATGTGTGTTTTTTACCAGTGCTGGTTTAATGGGTCTATGTGAGACTGGTGGTGTGATGCCAGAATTTCCCTTCTCCTCTTGACTGTCTGAGCCAGTCTTGGGTTGAGAGAGCTTAGCCTCCAGTTTGGCTGTATAATTGCATCTCTCGCATGTATTAGTGTTTGGTGGTAGGAGGAGAGGGTTGTCTGTGTACATGAGGCAGTTGTTACATTGCCTCAAAATGCCCAGATTCACCGGTTGGACTGGAGGGTACAGTAAACTGTTTTACTGAATGGCTGGTAAGGTCAAATAGAGAGCCTTGTCCTTCTGTAGTGCTATGGTTTATAAGTGCTTGCTATGAGTTTTGAGCAAGTGCCAGGCTGAGAAATGAATGGCTTGAGTGCTTAAGTTGAAAGTTTGTCTAGTTCCAAGAGAAAAATTGAAGAGGAGACTTTGTGGAGCCGGGAATAGTTATACCCTAGCTAACTTGTGCTGCCCGGCGTGCAAAACTGGGCAAATGCAGTTTTTATAGCAGGGAAATGAAAGAGATAGAAATTAGCCCAAAATGGCCAATAAACTACTACTTTCTGACCTGAAACCACTCCTCCAGGGACAGATAGGCTGCTCAAAGCTCCCCTCTCTGACAGGTGAACAGAGAAACTTCCTTCTATCCAAGTAAGGTATGGGCAAACACAGAGATCTGTAACACAGCCCTGAATTCAACACTAACCTGAAAACTGGACTATACTAGCCTAGAATGGTGGGAAACAAGTATATATCTTTTTTTCAAAAAATAAAGCAGATACAATTAAAAAAACACTTTAAATGTGCATAAAAAGATGCTTATTGTTATATATATCTCAGTTCAGAGTTGTAGTCAATGCCCCTAGTAATAAAATAGGAAGAAACACAAATACAGTAAAAGCAGATAGAAAACAAACAATCTGATTTAAAGATGTTACCCAATTAACCAAAAAAAACCTCAAAACTGAGCCCTGTTCCAGCAGTCTTCAATCAGACAAGTTCTAACTGCACACACCCGCTACTAGGGTGCAGGGGAACCTTCTCCAAAAAAAGATGGCCTGGATCAGTGGTCATGTTATACAAACAAAGCTAGAGTCAGCAGGCCTGAATCTGGTCCTACGCTACAGCAACAAGGCGCACCAATTTCAGAAAGAAACAGTTCGAATAAGCAGGCACAATAAGCCTGTAACCAGAAATTCCCGGATCAGAAGGGAGAATCCAGCCTCTCCTCCCACAAGAGTGCAGACCACAAACCTTCTTAATGTAGCCCAAGTGCTTAAACCAGAACTAATACACTTTTAGAATAGCAGACACTGAGCTTTTAGTCAGCAATTCCCAGCTTAGAAGGATATAAGCTAACTGTTCTGCCACAACAGTGCAGACCACAAACCTTCTTAATGTAAAACAACCAGTATGAAGCCCAAGTGCTTAAACCAAAAGACTTAGAATAACAGTTACAATTTAATCAGGCTACTACCAAGCAACAATAAGTGCAGCAGAATAAATAAAACTGAGTACTTTTAAGAAGAGTCAAAAGCAAAATAAAGAAGGAGGAAACACAAATACAGTAAAAGCAGATTAATTTTTTTTTTTGTTGTTAGTAAAGTGCAAGGAGAGATGAAGGAAGAACCTAAGTGGGTTGGCCTTTTCAAATCTTCTTTCTGTATTATGTAAAGTGAACACTAGACTCAGAATATGATCTCACTGTATTCGGTTAAGTGAGCAAATGATATGGACTCAGGACGAGTGTTCAAATAGAGTATTACAGGAAGGGCGGGCAATTCCAGAGCCACTAACACCAAAACAAGAACAGAGAGGGTGGGTGGGGACAAACAAGAAGAAGAATAAGTACAGTTATACAGATTACACAGGTATTAAATCAAAATGCAGACAAAAAATGAGAATAAACATTTATTTTTTTTTCAATATCACAGCTGGCATTAGGTCAAGCTATCTGCAGCAACCTGAGCAACAGGTAAATCTGATTTAAAACACAGGACAGAAACCAAACAATACAGATGCAGGAATATCTTGGCCGGATTAAACTAGTTCTAAAAACTTACTGCCACTAAGAAAACAGGCAAGGCCTCCAGACAAAGGATTTCACTACAACTGAGGTCACACTTATAGAATATACAGCTATAACACACAAGAAGAAGAATAAGTACAGTTGTACAGATTACAGAGATATTAAATCAAAATGCAGACAAAAAACGAGAATAAACACTTATCTTTTCTCACTAACACAGCTGGCAGTAGGTCAAGCTCTCTGCAGCAGCCTGAGCAACAGGTATATCTGATTAAAAACACACAGGACAGAAACCAAACAATACAGATGCAGGAATACTTTGGCCGGATTAAACTAGTTCTGAAAACTTACTGCAACTAAGAAAACAGGCAAGGCCTCCAGACAAAGGATTTCACTACAACTGAGGTCAACACTAAGAGAATATACAGCTATAGCACACAAGAAGAAGAGTAAGTGCAGCTGTACAGATTACAGAGAGAGTAAATCAAAATGCAGACAAAAATGAGAATAAACACTTATCTTTTCTCAATATCACAGCTGTCAGTAGGTCAAGCTCTCTGCAGCAATCTGAGCAACAGCAACTATATTAGAAGGTTTAGACTTTTGGGAATCTGAGTATTTTGTGTATTGAATGGTAGTTTGATTTTTATGTTGTATAATTTCTTACATATATGCAAGTCTAACCAACTACTATTTCCTATGCTATATTTTACAATTAAATAGTCTGCAGAATGTATTTTGTTTCTGGCCAAGAATTGATACCAGTCTATATGTCCATTCTCCTTCAAATCTATCACTTTTTTGGTATTAAAAGATATTAGACATCCACTTGTGTAAGCTATTGGGAATAATATTATTAATAGATCTTTACATAAATAGTTTGAGTTAATGAGTTGGAAAGAGGATACATTGATGTTTTTCATTCAATAATTAACCTTTTATAATCCATATGAATACATTTCTATCAATATTTTTAAATGGCGCAATTATATTTTTATTGTTTTTTTGTTATCGATGTTTCATGAAGTGATTGAAGAATCTAGCCACATGTAAACTGTTTTGATAATCATAGATGTAGTACATAGTTCAATGTTAGGAAAAGCTAGACCTCTCTCTTCCCTACCTAAAGTGTGCCAATGTTGGGAGAGTCTATGTGTTTTGGGTGCCACAAAGACTTTATTAAAATGGAGTTTAACTTTTTTATAATTTCTTTGATGGGGAAGTATTAATGACTGGCTGGTGTATAAAATCTTCACTAATAATAAAGTCAAGCTCAACAGGGTCTTCTTTCCCTGTGATTATGTCAAGCCCATTCCCTTGGCAGTGGTTTTGCTAGATAGCAGGTAGGGACAGTGGGAATCTCATTCATCCATTCATGTGCATCACTAATTAGATGACAAGGAATTTGGCTACCTTAAGAGAGTCATAGTTACTCTCGCCATTTATACGCACTTTATTGAATTTCTTCACTTTGACGTTCAGAGCACTGGGCAAAAATCAAATTGTGTCAACACCCGTCTTGGGCATCCGTGATGCTTTGTTTTAATTAAACAGTCAAATCCTCTGGTCCACACCAGTTCTAAGTGAGCTACTAGCTGCTGAATGATGTGGGATGCCATTCGGGACCAGCACCCACTACAGCCAGGGTGATCCACAGGAAAGTGTATAAAAAAGCACAACACCAGGAGTAAGAATGGACTGGTACAATAAGGGAATCCAAGTAAAAAACAACAAAAGTACCAAAATCCAACACAGCAGACTGGCAAAATAAATTAAAATAATAACTTTAATTCAGAAAAGTATGGTCTTTCACGGTGTATCAAACCACTTCATCAGACTCATGAAGTGGTTTGATACACTGTGAAAGCGCTTACTTTTCTGAATTAAAGTTCTTATTTTAATCTGTTTTGCCAGTCTGCCATGTTGAATTTTGATACTTTTGTTGTTTTTTACATGATCCACAGGAAGGGCCCAGTATGCATCCAGAGTTGCAACCATTGTCCTCTCTCCCCACTGGTGGGGTGGTAGTGGTAAGCAGGCAATGCCTCATCCAGCAGCAGGCACGCCCAGCCATCCTTCACACCCAAGCCCAACTAACCCAGCCCTTAGAGCCAATCCTTATCCAGAAGTTACGTATCTGTTAACAGAAACATTGAACAAATTATTCATTATTCAGGGACAGGCTAACTCTAATTAAAATTATAGTATCATGTTAATTTTGTTATAGTATTGATTACTTGTTGATAATTAGTTATTAATTGTTTATAGGTTTATTCAATGATTATTCCTAAATATTTTTTTTGAGAATTTTCCCAGTTGAAGTTTTTAAATGTAGTCAACCTGTTTGTTTATTACCAATGCCTTTGTTTTATTTTGATTGCATTTTAGCCTTGATAGTTTTTCAAAGAAGTCCATAGATTATATTAAATGTTCTAGAGATGTTTCAACATTCCCACTAGTGATTAAAATATCATCAGCAAACAATTGGATTTTAATGGAAGGATTTTCATTTAATTTATAATATTTTATATTTAAAGGTTCATAGGTTCATAGGTAGGTACTAGGCTATTGGCCGTAGGGCCTATATAAGCCTAGCAAAATGGTACCCTGGCTTTTGCCACCCAAGAAAATTATTTTCCTGTGCCCCTGTCAAGCAGAGCTACAGAAGTGATCCCCGGGGTGAATTTCCTATCTCCTTATGAAGTTAGTGAAAAGTTGTATTGCAAGTGCAAATAATAAAGGGGATAGAGGACATCCTTGTTTTGTTCCTTTTAAAATTTTAAAGGGACTAGATATGAAAGTGCCTGTTTTTACATATGGTATTGAGTTAACACTAATCTTATTAATTAGTTCTATGAATTCATTAGAAAAGTTATATTCTTTTAATGTTCTGAACAGATAGGATCAGTTTATTAAATCAAATGTTTTGTTTATGTCTAAGCTTATTATAGATAATTAATGCTTGTTTTTATTCTCAATGTCAGTCAAAGAAAATAACCTAAATAAATGATGTGCTTTGCTATTAATTATAAAGCCAGTTTGAGCTTCCTTTATTAAGCAAGCAAGTATTGAGTTTAACTTCTTAGCTAAGATTGAGATGGATACCTTATAATCTACATTTAAAAGTGATATAGGATGATAAGACAAACAAGAAACTGGATCATAGTTCAGTTTTAGTATGGGAGAAGTAAGGGAATATTTCCAAGAGGAAGGTAGATTAGATGCATTCTTAACTTCTTCAAATGTGTTTAACAAGATTTGTAGAGTGTTATCAGGGATTAGTTTGCCCAGTTCTGGAATTATCCCATCTAGTCCTGGTGCTTTGTTAAGTTTTATATTTTTAATTTGTTCTTTTAATTCTCTAAAGGAGAAGGGCCTAACCATTTGAAGCATTTGTTCTTTTAATAGTTTTTGTTGTATATTATCTTTTAAAAATCCATCTAAAACTTTGTTGCTGCTTAAAATTAGATACTCCGCTGCCCACCATCGGCCCAATACCAAAGAAAATGAACCGGGCTGAAGCAAATGTTCGGACCTTGACCTAAAATCGGTACTCAAGCACATGTCATCATTCCGCGGCGTCCCTTCTGGCCTTGGTGGCTTCAGCGAAGCAGTTTAAGCAGTTTCGTTAGTTTTTCAGGCGGATACTTTGGTTTTCTAAAGACGGATACCAGGTTGGGCTAAGTACCCTGTTATTTGTTTTTGTGGATTGTTTTCAGTTTCAGCGGATGTCAGAAAAAGTTAATAACTGTATTTCTTGTGGTATTCAGGATCCATTCCTTTTTTACCATATCACTTCTCATTCCCTTGTTTTCTGCCTGTTTAATTTTGTTCCGACAAACTGTTGTGCTACTTTTAACAACCGTACTATTTAGCGTCGGTTGGACTGTTGTAGGCTTGTGTTTTGTAAGCGTTGTAATTATAACTGCAAACGCTTGTATTCTCCGATACGACTGGTTCTTCTAAGCAAATATAAGTTCTCTAGTCCGTCAGAAGAATATAGGCGTCCACTCGGACGTCGGTTCTGTGTTGAGAATAACAGACTGCTCCTTCACCTCTGACTGCCTTTGTCTGTGTGGGTGTTTCTGTGTTTTTCAGTGGCAGAGTGGTTGTAACTGCAGGAAGCGGCTTCTCCTGTGTTTAGGCCATTGTGGTCCTTCCCATTTTCTTCTCGTGGCTTCTCCTCATCCCCAAGGCCTAGGCTATCCCTTCACTCTCTCCTGCTATCTAGAAGGTTGGTTCTCCAAGGCCTCGAAGCTCTATAGAAAAACATGTTAAAGATGGCTAAAGAAGAGGTCTTGCTCTTCCAGGGGTGTTGTGCCCCCTGTGAATTGCCCCCCAAGTAGAAAAGGAGGGTCTGGCCTGGGTCAGTCTTCCATTCAGTTGAAGATGTTCCCTGAGGATTCCTGTTCAGGATTTTCCCTCCTTCCCTGATTCTGGAGCCAGGGCTGAGATTTCCCTCTTATCTGATTTTCTTCAAGAAGATTTTTTTTTCTCTGAGACTTTGCATTCCATTCGGGGGAAGACCCAGCATTAGGATGGCCAGGATTTTAAAGGATGAGAGAAGCTATTTTCTAATTTTGTTAGGGCCAGAATTCTTGTTTTTACCTCCCTCTGTACTGGATGTTGTTCAGGGTGTTTTTCTGTGGCTGCCCTGCTATTCTCTGCCCCCTGCCCAACCAGACAGATGATGCAGATTATAAGACAGGGCTCACCTAAGTACTTCGAGTAAGTAGTCAAGTAGTCTAATCCTACTCCCAGGGTTCCGAGAACTATTTCTCAAGGCTTCTGGTGTTAAGGCTTCTGTTAAGAATCCGGTAGGGACCTGGATAGGTGGGGTAAAGGGTAAAAAGTAAAAACCTAAAACTTGCCTTTTGTCTATGAGAGTTTAAATTGTCAATTTCATATGCTCAGGTATTCATTATAATTATTAAGTCAATTGAAATGATGCTTTGGATGCTTTAGCTGAAGGTGTTGACTGAAAAAGGAGCTTCAGGATTTGCATGCTTCAGACCAGGTTGGTAAGTTTGCTTTTTTTTGTGGTTTTTTTTTTTTGCTGCTTCTTCTCTTCTTCCTGCTACTAGTTACTAGTTCTGTTGACATGCCTGCTGGCTTAGATCAGTCCTTGTGCAGAGCATGTTTAAGGCTCGCATTTTATGGATGCTCTTTGCAATCTGATGTTCTTTTGGCCCTCCAGTGGAATCAGTTTCTTCAGAGACTCTGCTTTTTGCTGCAGCTCCTCTCTAAGGAAAACTGGGACTTTTCAAAAAAAGGAATTGGCATTGGTTAGACAAACAAATTGGGTATGTACATTATAACCTCGAGGCTACAAGTTTTTTTTTTCACATTTCCCTCCTTCAAAGGTATATGGATGTGCTCATCATCAAAAGACTGGAAGCACAGGCAGATTTTTTTTCTCTGCTCGGTGGGAGCAATACAGGCAGTTCCTTCTGTGATTCTGGTTTATCCATTCTAAATACCTAAATTCCGAAATTCAAGAAATTGACACTGCAGCTAGCTGTTGCTATGCAAAGAGAGATTATTGTGACTTTGGGGATCTCAAGGAGCTATCTTCACATTCCTATCAGGCCCAGTTGCAGGAAATTCTCTTATTTATCCTTATCTGTTGATACTGGCTCAGGCAAGCCAGAACAACTTCTTCGACATCTGCAGTATGTGATGACAGTTAGGGTATTCTAGAGATCTAAGTCAGAAAGAAGTGTCTAGTACCCTCACAGGGATCATGTGTGAGTTGTGTGACTCTGAACCTACATACAATACTCAGATGGAGATGGCATCTCACAAAAGAAATATTCTTCCATACTTTTTATCAACTATCAACCATATGTCAGGCTGACTGCAAGGGCAGTCCTAAGCCTATGGGGTTCAATTGGGCATTCATTCTTCTTCGTACTTCAATGCAAACTGCATATGGAAGCTACAATGATGATCTCAAAGCGTTTGGACTCAACACAACACAGCCACGATTACTGTCATGTCATTTCTACCTCTACCTCAGAAAGAAGAAATTGTTGTAGTGGGCTCAGAATTTCACCTAAACAAGGGACTCTCTGTGACCCAGGCTACCTGTTTTGCACTGTTTCTGTTCATCCGAAAAGCCTGAAAAATAGATGCACTATCCTTCAGTTGGAGCAACCTCACGTGTATGCCTTTCTCCTCTGCCTCTCTTCTTCCAAAGGTCCTGTTGAAGTCAGGAGGGACAAACCTTGCATGATCCTCTTGTCAAAGAAGAAAACAATTTTTTTCTGCAATCGGTGCAATCCTACCCTACACCTGACTGCCTGGCATCAGTTTTAGAGGATGAGGGCTTTCAGCTCCAACAAAGTTTTAGATGTCCTTTTTGGAAGCCGTGCATGCTGCAGCTATTTCCTGCTTGACATGATTATGATCATCCTCCTTTTCACAAACTTGCTTAAAAGACCCCATAGAAAGGAGACCCATATAGAAGGGAGACTAGGCCCTGCTTGGGATCATAATTTTGGAAAAACTTTTGACTGCCTCCTTTTGCAGACCTGCAGCTACAGCTAGTTGGAGAGACTGCTTTTTGTGGCTGTTTTTTGGCTTTTACTTCTGCTAGAAGGGGTAAGGAGGGTATGGGAATTACGAGCTCTGAAACTTTTTCTTTTTTCTTTTTTTCACCAGGAAAGTTTTTCCTACTAATCCTACTTTTTACTTTCTTTCCCTTCTCGGTTTGTGGCATTGAATTAATCTATCTGCCTGCCTACCTACTTTTATACAAACCCCAAAAGAGGAGGGAAAGAGTTTTGCATTCTTTGGATGTGCATAGGCATTATATTATTTGTTCAGAACCAATGAGTTCAGGAGAGATCTCAACAGTATTTTGTTTCGTTTGCTGTGGCTGTTACTCTATCATGGTAAGGAGGTTCCAGTTGGGATCAGGCCTCATCTACTAGGGCTACAGCCACCTCTACTGCTTTTTGCTAGCTACTTTACTTGGTTACATACCTTTTACCTTTACAAAGCATTATTGCCTTTTTATTTATTCTCCTAGGGGCTGGGTTGCCACTGCAGTCTTACAGGGCATGTCTGCAGCTCCTCCTGCTATTAGTTGGCTTGCTCTACCCATTTGTCAGACTGCAGCAATGGGAGGCGGCCGAACATAGTACAGTTTTGTACCTACCATAAATGTAGATGTGGGACTGCAGCAATGGAGATCCTCGAACATCTACATTTATGGTAGGTACAAAACTGTACTTTTTGATTAGTTGATTTCATCATAACAGCTTCTAAAGCATTTTAATATGTCATTCAGGACTGTAACTTTTTTGTTTTATCTCTGTCTTTATATATAATTTCCTTAATGTGGTTACTATTGTTCATGCATTTTGATCTAATTGCTATTTTATGTAAGCTTTTGGGATTTATTAAGTATGATTGTAGTTTAATTTTCTGTAAGTTAATAGAAATGTTGTGTTGAAGTATATCTGTGTATTTCTTGTTTAGATTTTTAAACTGAGTATTAACATTTATATCATTAGGTTTTATATTCAGTTTTAATTTGTCAATTTCCATTTGGAGATTTGTTAATTCTTTATCACAGTCTTTCATGTTGTGTTATATACCAGTTTTTAATCTTGTCGTATAAAACTACTTTCGATGTATCCCAAAGAATAGAATTAGAAACATCTCCATTACTGTGAAGGGCTATGATTTGATTTATTTTTTTAAGTACCATTCCTGAAAGTCTTTTAATTTTGTAAATGAGGTTTGGCAACAAACCAAGTTGTCCCAGGACATCTTCAAGAGGGGTTAGATTGATATATTAGTGGGAGTTAAGTGGGTTGGAGAGGTGAAAGGGTTAAATGGAGGGAGGGATGATTGGGAGAAATGAGGTAAGTGTGGGGAGAGGCTTAAGGGGTTTTGACAAGTGTAGCTGGGTTCCTTGGATCAGGTAGGCATTGGTTTATGGTTGGTAAGCAGGGAAGAAGGGGGATACTGTCTGTAGCAATTTTTTTCTCTCTCTGTCATGGCCCTCTACAGCTTCTGAGTTGAAGGCTAAAGAATTTGAGTATGTGAAGGCAGAGATTTGAGTATTTGGGTAGTGCAGTTGTGAATGGTATGTGCATGCATTGGGGAGAGTCCTGTATTAAAATAAGAATAAAAATCATATCAGATAAACTAAAAAAAAAAAAGGGCTCTGTCCTTGCCTGGCCTGGGGTGATGTACTGTTGCAGTGGTTAGGTTCCATCTTTGCTGTTTTCGGTGCCGGCTACTGACAAAAAAAAGAAAAAAAAGTAATATATATAGAGGTAGTACAGAGCAGAAGAATTTCCGAGGTTAATTGAGGTGACTCGGGTGAGGAGAGTGACCTATATCTTTAGAGGCTTTAGTGTTGATAGGGAATATGGGAAGCCATTTTTTCTGGGTTTTGTGCAGGGGAGCTTCTTCTCTAAGTAGTGTTTGTGAGAGAACTGTCATTGGTATAGTTTGGGGATTTTCTTTCAAGGTCACTTGTAAAGGGGGGTTGTTTCATCCCTGAGTGGATTCAAGGACTGCAAAGTTCCCTGTTATCAATCACTTCATACACGTGCGTGCTGCAGCAATAACTGGATTCTGTGGCTTTTGACATTCTCGCATGGCAGTTTGTGGAGTTTCAAAGTTTTATTTGGTATGGTACATTGCTTGTGTGTTTAGTTCCTGATTGCCTGTGCATCATTACTGTTAGCTGCAGGACTTTTGAGGTTCTTTGTCTTTTTGCAGGCAGAACTGTCAATTTGCTCAGCATTTGTTATGGTTGGCAGCAGGACTTTTGAGGCTCTTTGGGGTAGGTAATCTACCTTGGTTAATGGGTGCTTTGTTGCAGTTGGCACATTGGCACTCGAGTGGTGGTTGTAGTTTGCACTTTCTGTAGCTGGTAATTAAATAAAAAAAAAAAAAAGACTTTTTCTAACTACTGGAGGTTCTGCTTGGGAAACAAGTCAATGTTGGGCCATTTGGGGGTTATTATTTACTTACTGGAGGACTGATAAGTTGTGAGGGGGTAAGTGTGGATGGGACTACTTGTGGTGTTGCTGTGTTTTATCTTGGTGTTAACGGCACCTGAAGACTTGTTCAGTTTACCATTAAATGATATGGGTTTTCGCCAGCATTCTACATTATAACTGGGGTCTGTTCTTTATAAACCCATGTTTCCAGACAAATGATATTCCCTGTGAGAATTAGGGCTAACTCTGTTAATCAACCTTCTCCAATTGGCAGACAAAAGTAAATGGACCTTGTCCCATTTTGAATTATTTATTTCAGTAATCGCTGGGCTGTTTCCAAAGGGGAATCAGATGTTGAACAGCTTGTTCATGGTCTGTTTTGGACATGTTGAAAGCTGGCTGTGAAAATATTGCTTACAAAACACAATAATCCTCCCAGTCCTTGTTCATGGCTTTTGAAGTTAAAACCACCATACTTAGCTAGCGCTTAAGTTGAGATTAAATACTGCTGATAAGTTGTGAACGCTAGTGGTGTGGCTAGGTTCTATAAGAATGTGCTAAAGTGGTCCATCGTGGTTAACTGAGCCCAGCATTGGTGGAGAGGACAAAAGGAAGATTTTACAAATGGTTGTTTACACATTACTGTCATTTACCTTGGCATAGATGTTGAAGTCTGTAGTAATTTGTCTAAGTGCAGGCAGTAACTTATATGCTTTGGAAAAGATGCTGCCAGAATGAACAACTATTTTGTTTTCTTGGATGGGTCCCTATCACTGTGTCCAGTATGGGACTTATGGTTATTACTCTCACAGGTCAGTTCTTTTCATCTTCAGGCACTTTGGGTGATATAATCCCTTATGAGCTGCAGGGAAGATGAAAGCATACTTTTACAGCGCCCTTTTATTCTGCTGTCTGGCTTTTGATGGGGCTCAGTATTTTCACTGTTAGTTTTAACCTTTGATCTTCATTTTAGTGATCCCAGGGCTAGACAAGTCAAATTATTTTGGTTTCTGGTAAATCCTTGCAGAATGAAGTCACTGACAATGAAGTCTCTTCATTTCAGGAAGTACATAACATAGGATCATAGGAAGTTACTAGGCTATTGGTTCTGATGCCTTTATAAGCCTAGCCTAGAGTTTAGCCCAAGTCTAGACAACACGACAATCAAAGCCCCGTCCAGCAGGGACACAGGTGGAATCCCAGGCATGTATTTTCAGTCTTCTTCCAGTTAACTAGGTAGTGCTTGAAAGGGGATAATGAGGTATTCTGATGTGGAGGGCGAACATGTTCCACAGATGGGGGAGTCTCTGGAACACAAATTGGTCCTGTTAACAAGTCCCATTCACGTCTCAGCCCTGGTTGATGTCATGCAGGTGGGTCACTCTAGTGCACATCTGTCTTGGCTTTCTTGGTTTGGGGGAGCAAGATCTTATGCAGTCCCTATTTGGGGCTTTTGTCACTCCCTCTTCCATTCTTTTGGCTTTGCCCAGATTTTACAACCAGAGGTTTGTAGCCGTGCATTGATGAACACAGTTCTATTTTCTATTAATTCTGTTATTTGTGTTGTGTCAAACTGAGAAGGATGTTTGCCTTGTATGTTACTGCTATCTGCAGTAAGGGGACATTGGGGCCTGAGGTGACGGAAGAGACAGAATTAGCTCATTATCTAGTCATTTCTTTAACTTTGAGGTTCTCTATTGTAGTTTCACAGCGTTTTCAGAACTCAATGTAGAATTAAAGGGGGGTCATAGTGTCAAGGTGTTGCTGCAGAGATCTAGACATTATTTATAATGGACTTATTTTATATAAATAGGAAGCCAAGAGAACGTGATATCTAGAAGCTTTGCAATTTTCATGACAGCAAAGTGCGTAATTTTTTTTCTTTTGCAGATGGAGGTGCAGAATTTCTGGCAGAGATGGTGAAGGACACGATTTGTATCAGCTGGTGGGCATAAGAAAGTGGATGGGACAGAGGATCCTGCTGTTGGAGGTTCTGAACATTGGCTTGGAAAGCAGTGAGGCTGCAAGTAATGACATGATTCCAGGTACTCATTTAGGCGAGTAAGTTTGTATGGTTTAAGATTAATGTGGCTTCTGGGATGGTCGAGGCAATTTCGGGGCATGGTACAGCAGGTGTTTAGTTAGCAGTAAAGGGAATTTTGGGGTAGAACCTAGGTGGGATGGATTTACAGGTGAGGTTGGGTTGGCTTTGGGATCATTGGGTAACGAGGTTTTCAGTAATTTTAACATGGTAAGTACGCAGTTAGACACGTAAGATTTGGGTGGAGTTTTGGGGTGCATTTACAGTTATTTATGCAGGTCACTGTGTTGGTAAAGGGCTCGTTATGTGATCTCTTGGGAAAGCTATTATGGTTAATAGGGCAGGGTAGCTATTGGTGATGTTACATGCTAGATTAGGGTTTAGAAGGAGTACCACAAGAACCATTTCTTTATGCTTGAGGGAATTTGATAGTTAAAGTTGCAGGAAGCATTGCAGGTATGAGGGTGCTTTGGATATATTATGGGAGCAGGGTGCTGTGTTACGTCGGTGTTAGAGGGTTTAAGCAAGGCATGTTTTGGGGGTATGCAGAGGTCCTGTTTCTTTTAGTTGTGACTAGAGTTTAACCAGGAGGGGTTTAGCAGGTACTGATTTGGGGGGTATTTAAGGCTATGCAGATGTTAGCTGTTTCTAGTAATCAGCACCTTGATCAGGAGCATAGTATTGTGCTATCATGACTTTGGTGGGTTTTCAGTGGTTTGATGGATCGGCTTGGGTTGAGTGGGTAGAGGACAGACGTTGAATACTGTAAGATGGATTTTCTTTGACTGGGTGCAGATTTGAGTTCAAGTGGTTATAGTTTCTGTGGCATTTGTTATAGCTATAGGTGGTCATTCTGGAAAGGTTGAACCATGGTTAGTGGCTTGAAGGCAGCGGACTAAAAGGGAATGTATTCTCTTGGAGTGGATGTTCTGGTGTGGTACAGTGGGGTCATGGGTAATCCTACTTTATTTAGTGTCATTAAGGCGTGTTTTAGTGCTGGTATGTCAAGGCGTGGGGTTTGATGATGGGGTTTTAATGTACTTTACAGAAGAGGGGTACACCAAATGATGTTTGGCTTAACCCTTCCCTTTATGGGAGGTAGTTTGTTGAACAATTTTGGGTAGAAGGGAGGGGGAACAGCCTGGTCAGGCTGGTTGGCAGAGAAGAGGGACAGGGTTGCCCTCTTCTGTTCCCCCTCTTGTGTCTGGATGTTCATTTAAAGGATTTGGGTAAAGGAAAATGAGCAGCTGGAGGAAGTTTGCTGAACAGATAAGCTGCTTACTGGGTCAGAATGAGTAAGGTCATGTCACCCTGAATTATTCGGTTGGATGGGTAATTCAATAAATGGGATATGAAGTGAGTCTTGGACTCTGCTTCAAAAGTAAAGTAAGTGAGCAGAGGTATGGACGTTGTTTACTGGGGCAGGATGAGTAGGTACGCTGTCCTGATTAACATTACAAGGATATTTATGCTGTGTTTAGAATCAGCTATACTATGTCCAGTTGTAATTAATAAATTTTGGTGATCAAAGCTATGTTATGGAAGTTTTAATAAAGGTCGTCAAATTTCATTCAGTGTGATGTGTTTCTTGAAGGGGACCGGGACAAATGAGGTTTGGCAACAAACCAAGTTGTCCCGGGACATCTTCAAGAGGGGTTAAATTGATATATTAGTGTGAGTTAAGTGGGTTGGGGAAGTGAAAGGGTTAAATGGAGGGAGAGATGATTGGGAGTAAATGAGGTAAGTGTGGGGAGGGGCTTAAGGGCCTTAGATAAGTGTAGCTGGATAAGTGATCACATTTTGGCGTGTACTTGCTACCCACCCATCCTCCCTTTTTTGTTGGTGGGTTGTTGGGGATTGTGGTTATTTTATCAGTCAGGGTAGGCAGCGAAGAGGGACAGGCTTGCCCTCTTCTGTTCCCCCTCTGGTGTCTGGATGTTCATTTCAAGGATTTGGGGAAAGGAAAATGAGCAGCTGGAGGAAGTTTGCTTAATAGATGAGCAAGCCGAGGTAAGGACGTTGCTTATTTGGTTAGAAAGTAATTCAATGAATGGTGGATAAAGTGAGATGGGGACACTGCCTCATAAGTAAAATAAACAAATAGAGGTATGGACACTGCTTACTCGGTCAGGATGTGTAAGATCATGTCATCCTGAATTATTTGGTAGGATGGGTAATTCAATAAATGGGATATGAAGTAAGTCTTGGACTCTGCTTCAAAAGTAAAGTAAGTGAGCAGAGGTATGAACGCTGCTTACTGGGCAGAATGAGTAGGTACACTGTCCTGATTAACATTACAAGGATGTTTATGCTGTGTTTGGAATCAACTATACTATGTCCAGTTGTAATTAATAAATTTTGGTGATCAAAGCTATGTTATGGAAGTTTTAATAAAGGTTGTCAAATGTCATTCAGTGTGATGTGTTTATTGAAGGGGACCGGGACAATATACGCAGTTATTTTGTGACAATGAATTAGGTTGTTTCGGCTTATTGTTAATTGAAACATTATAGCATTGTGTTCAGACAGTGGACATGAGACAATCAATACCTCCTCTATCTTAGAATATATTCAATATGAGACTAGAACTTTATCTATATTCATTTGAGCTCAAAATCTATATGAATAATTTGTGAATATCAAAGAATTTGGTAGATTTAGGTTAGATATATCTATCAGATTATTAGAATGTATGTTATTATTCAAGGGTTTTGCTACTGAAGACATTTTTTTATTTTATTATTTGTAGTTTCTTTGATAGATAATATACATTTAAAGTCTCCAGCAAATAATAATTCACCTTTAGAGTATGTTCTGATAATGTCTAGATGTTTTTTAACAGTAGTCACACCCATACCTGGTATCCTGTATGCATTTCTGAGTGTGTACTATTTTTTCTTTACTTGTATTATTGCTATGGCCAGCATTCCATTTTTATCTGAGTATGTACCTATAATTTTAGGTGTTCCTAATGTTTTTCTACTTAATGATAAAATTCCTCTTATTTTAGATTTGAACTGAGATCACAATAAAACAGTATAATCTTTTAATTGGAGTATATTAACATCTTCAGGTACTAAATGTGTTTCTTATAGGAAAACAATATCAGATTTGTGTAGTGTTAAGTATTTGTTTAGACTACATCTCCTTATGGGGATTGTTTAATCCATTGACATTCAAGGAAATGCACTTTAAAATAGACATCGTTTAGTGTATAATATTCAGAGTCTGTTTTTTGTGAATACTGAATGATAAATGTGAATATAATAATAAAATTATTTGTTATGGACAAGAAAAAAATCAGAAAAGAAACCATAGAATAATGAACATTTATAGCACCTGGCATGGGAAAAGAAGTTATGTACCTACCATAACGTTCCATGTTAGTTGTCTTCATCTCGCCTTCTTCTTGCAGGTTGGGATCGGAGCCGATCCTCGGCTTTGACTCGGCCATCTTCTATAGCTCGAGAGCTGTTTACTGGCTCAAGGCTACCCCTTATCCCATGATGCCTAGCGCTAGCTACCCACATCTCGTTTGTAATAGCTAACCCCAGACTTAACCAGGGAAACAACCTGCCCAAGAACAGGTTGAGCATAACTATCATACTCTCTAAGTCAGTAGAGGAAACAAACCAGAGAATACTCAGCCAGTGAAAACAAAACTCTTCTCGATCCAATAGGACAGGGGGACGGAGGGTGGGATGCAAGAAGAAGGCGAGATGAAGACAACTAACATGGAACGTTATGGTAGGTACATAACTTCTTTATGTTAAGTTGTCTATCTCACCTTCATTCTTGCTGGATAGGACAGCGTCCCTAGCACCTACAATCCTGGGCAGCTCATTGGAACAGACTCTTCAGAACAGTGGAACCAAAGTCAGCCCTGCTCCTGGAGACCATATCTAGTTTGTAATGAGAAATAAAAGTATGAGGATTTGCCACCCATGGCAGCTGCACAAATAGAATCCATGGGCAACCTAGATTGGAAGGCTACAGAGGTGACCAAAGCCCTAGTAGAATGACCTTTCAGTTTGATAGGCAAGTCTTTGTTTCTCAATTGATAAATGAAGGTAATAATATGAGACAACCACCTGGATAAGGTCACTTTAGAAACTGGGAGACCTTGTTTGCCTAGAGCATAGGAAAGGAATAGTTGGTCCAACTTCCTTGTATCCTTGGTCCTATGCAAGTAAAAATGCAGTTGTGTATGAACGTCCAATTGGTGTAATTTGTATTCTGCCTTGTTGGTGTGGTTAGGGAAAAACACAGGAAGATCTATAGATTGGTTCAAATTATTTTCTGAGCAGACTTTCGGAAGGAAAGCTGGATTAGTCCTCAGAGCAACCCTATCCTTATGAAAAACCAAGTATGGAGGACGAACACATAGTGCCTGAAGTTCAGAGATGCATCTGGCTGATGTAATAGCCACCAGAAAGAGTGTTTTCTAAGATAGGAATTTAATTGAGCAGGACACTGCAGGTTCAAAGGGGGGCATAATTAAAGAGGTTAGTACCAAATCAAGGTCCCAAGGAGGAGGGGGATCTCTCACTGGAGGTCTAAGGAGAGAAGTCCCTCTTAGAAAGGCTTTACAGAGCTTATGAGACATGATGTTTGAATTAGTTAAACCAACATGAAAGTTAGAAATGGCCACCAATTGAACCCTGATTGTAGCAGAAGCAGACCCAGAATGAACGAGTTGTGCTAGGAACTCCAAAATTTCATGGACTGGGGCTGAAAAGGGATCTATATTCCTAGCCTCTGCCCAACAAGAAAAACGTTTCCATTTACTAGCATAAGTTTTTCTAGTCGTGGACTTGTGAGAGGACACAATAATCTCACGCACGGCCAGGTATATGCTGGGAAGTCCGGCTAGGGTTGGAATTGGAGCAACCAAGCTGTGAGCTGGAGTGTTTGAAGGGATTGATGCAACCAACCTGATTGATGAATTAGCTGGTCTGGAATGGGATCCAGATTCCAGGGCTGCTCGAGAAGGTAATGATGCAGGAATGGAAACCATATCTGTCGAGGCCAGTAGGGGGCAAGGAGGATCATTTTGCAACCCAACGATATAGCTTTCTGTATGAGCTTCGGTATCAGGGGAAATGGAGGGAAGGCATAAAGGAGTCCCTGAGGCCAATCATGGACTAGAGCATCTTTGGGAGACTGACCTGGAAGCGGAAGAATGGAGAAGTAGTTGCTGCATTTGCTGTTGAAGGGGGTGGCAAAAAGATCACAGCAAGGCTGTCCCCATTTGTGGAAGATCAGATCCGCAACTTCCTGATTCAGAGACCACTCGTGAGGCATGAGAATAGCTCTGCTGAGCCTGTCCATTATGACATTGGACCTCCCAGGGATGTGAGTTGCAATCAAAAATCATTGGGAGGAAATCACCCACTGCCAGAGTCTGAGTGCGTCTCAACATAGGGGACAGGACCTGAATCCACCTTACTTGTTGATGTACCACACCACTGACATGTTGTCCATTTGAAATGCAATGGTCCCAGAAGGGAGAGAGTCCTGAAGAGCTTGCAACGCTAGGAGCACGGCTCTCATTTCTAGGACGTTTATATGCAGATGGTACTCGTGAGGCTGCCAAGTGCCTTGGACTGTCCTGCCCTGATAATGCCCCTCCCCACCCTATCAGGTAGGTGTCTGTGGTCACGGGAGGGGGCTGGATGAAGGGTCTGCCCTGAGTCACTAGTGGGGAAACCATCCACCAGGAAAGGTGCCTTTTGCATGCTTCTGTAATCGTGATCATGTGAGAAATGGGCAGCTGTTGGAAAGACCATCATGTGAACAGAAGCCACTGAAGGATTCTCATGTGAAAGTGGGCCAGAGGGATTAGAAGAATTGCCGCTGCCATGGAACCCAGAGTTTGAAGGATGAACCTGACTTTGATCCTTTTGCACTGCATTAGAATTTGAACTTGCTGGCAAATTGTAGACACCCTGTCTGGTGGCAGCCTTGCGGACATGTTCCTTGTGTCTAAGTCTGCTCCTATATAGGTAATAGACTGACAGGGCAACAAGGCAGATTTTTCAAAGTTTATTGTGATGTCTAGCTGGGAGCAGATTGTGACTGTATAGTCCCTTACTTGGAGAAGTTGATGCCTGGTAGTAGCAGTGAGGAGCCAGTTGTCTAGATACGGAAACATCTGGAATCCTAGACGTCTCAGGTGAGCCGTGACCACTGCCATACACTTGGTGAACACCCTGGGGGCTGTGGTGAGACCAAAGGGCAGAGCTCTGAACTGGTAATGACTGGCTCCCAGCCGGAAGCAAAGGAATCTCCTGGAACGCTTGTCCATTTTGATGTGATAGTACACATCCTGGAGATCTATGGAGCAGATCCAATTGTCCTGACCCAAAAAGGGTAGAATGGACTGTAGCATGACCATCCGAAACTGTGTTCTTTGAACAGACTTGTTCAGTCTGCTGAGATCCAGAATCAGTCTCCAGTCCCCTGTCTTTTTTGGTACCAAAAAGAACCTTGAGTAAGTTCCGGATCTGTGTTGTCTGCCAGGATTTCCTGGATGACTCTTTTTTTTTTAGCAGTTTTGAAATTTCTATGACTGCTTGGTCCCTCAGACTGGGTTGAACATCTGGAAGGGATTTGCTTGAAGTTAAAGGGGGCTGAGAGAAGGGAATTTTGTAACCTCTGGATATAATTGACCGTACCCATTTGTCTTGCGTTAAATTTTGCCAGGCTTTTGGGTACAGAGAAAGTCTTCCCCCGACTGCCTCCAGAGGCGGGCAGTCAGGCAACCCTTCAGGGATGTTGAAAGGGCTTTTCAGAGAAAGATTCTCTGTTGCCCTGGTTCTGCGGTCCCCCTCTACCATGAGGGTGGCATCTGTTGTTGTTTCCCCCTCTGCCCCTGGAGGAAAAATCACTACGTGTGTCAGGCAAGGCTCCCTGGGATTTTCAGAACCACATTTTACCACTCTTCTGACACTTAGGGTATGGTCTGGAAGGAGTGAAAAAATGGACTCCCACAGCAGAGAGAGTTTTGCCTTCTTGCTCACACCTAGTCAGAGTGTCTTTCACCTGTGGTCCAAAAAGAACCATCAATGGGGGTGTTGATGAATGATGCTCTAAAGGGTTCCACAAAATTACACAGCCACATCCACGTGTGTCTCCTCAGGGCCACACCCATACCTGTGGCTCTGCTTGCACCATCAGCTGCATAGGAAATGAGCCTCATGGAGGAGTTGACTACAGAATTAAGGGTTGCCAGCTGGGAAGCCACTTTAGCTTGAGCCCCCTCAGCTGATGGATCTTGAAGAGTATCTCCGAACTCTTTAAAGAGATCCCTCTGAAGTTGGGTAAAATGGCATAAGTAGTTCAGTGACCTCATAGAAAAGGTTGCGGAAGCAAAAATTCACTTCCCATATCTGTCCATGGTCCTAGACTCCTTGTTAGGAGGATGGACAGATGAAGAAGTTTCTGCTAACTCCTTTTTTGTGGCTGCTGCTACCACCATGGCATCAACAGGAACACTTTTTGAAAGGAATTGCTTGTCCTGGGGTGCTGTAATGAATTTACCAGGTCTCCTTGGAGTTGGTTCCACTGTATCTGCAGCTGACCAAGCCTTTCGAGCCACCAATGACATAAGTGGATCGAAAAGCGGAGAAACCCAGGATGTGGAAGGTCGGGAACCGAACGCATCCAGGAATACAGACTCATCCTCGGTAGGGGCTAGGCAATTCCAGTTCCCCCTCTGCTTAAGCATTTTGAGGATGTCCAAAAAGGAAACATCTTCAGAGGGGGATCTCGGGGACCCTTCCGAGTCATCTAAGGCTGTATCAGAAGTGAAAGACTCAGGAGAGTCAATGTGCTTCCTCTTGCACATCTTCTTATGAGGGGGCTCCTCTGAATGGTCAGGGGAGGCCTTGGAAGAAAAAGAAACACACAATGGGGTGCCCTGGAGCGCTGGTTCCCCATGCTTGGGGTCTGGAGGAGGAGCAGAGGTTGGCACAGGAACTACAGGGGACGGAGCCAATGGGGACAATAATGGAGCTAACTCAGAGGCCAGCACACTCCTCATGACACCGAAGGCGTCACTGCCATGATGCAGAGAAGGCTCCGGTTCCGAGGAAATCGGAATCCTTCTCCGCACCAAGGGAGATGGCTCCAAGGCCGATGTAAGATCCGAGCTCACCTGCGCCAAAGCTCTGAGAGGAGGAATGGGGTCGGACAAGGGTCCGATGCCACTTGCACCCTCGGAGCTGATGAGGGAGCCCTGGCACCCAGATCCCTCAATGGATGGCACCATTGAGGGAATCTGTGCCGACAACGGAACCAAAGGAGACAGAGTTATCAGAGCCAATGGTTCCACTACTTGAACCACAATGAACTCCGGCTCCGAGCTCAATGGAGTCAGAGGAGGAACATCGATAGAAGTGGACAGAGCCGACACCTGTTGAGGAGGGCTGGAC
Source organism: Protopterus annectens (assembly GCF_019279795.1). Taxonomy (NCBI): domain Eukaryota; kingdom Metazoa; phylum Chordata; order Ceratodontiformes; family Protopteridae; genus Protopterus; species Protopterus annectens. The sequence goes on from NC_056744.1 coordinate 178,416,256, forward strand.
AACATCTTGGCAAGTGCCTGCAACTTTAGCAACCTACTGACCACTCTCTCCACATCTTGATCCAAGAGCCTAGAGGATCGAGATGAGTGAGATGATCTGTGACTGTGCTCACTCTGAAGCAGGGGAGACTGAGGAGCTGAATGAATCGATTCTAGAGAGGGTGACCTTAGCCTCTTGTGGCTCCGCTATGGCTCCGAAGTTTCTGATGGAGCCAAAGGGAAGACAGTCTTATCGGTTCCAGCCGGAACCAAAGAAGCAGGTATAGTCTGAATCAAAGACGGCTCCAGACTTGGAGCCAACGATTTGGATGATTTTGTGGATTTCACAGGCTGAGTCTTGGCCGGTGAATCCTGGGGCTTTAAAAGGCCCTTAAGAATAAGCTTATTCTTACGCTCCTGCAGAACTCTTGGACTAAATGCATGGCAGATAGAACAAGAGCCCTGCAGGTGCACAGCGCCTAAGCAATAGATGCAAGAAGTGTGCCCATCTGTCAGAGACATTTTCTGACAGCATGAGTCACACTTCTTGAACCCAGACACTTTGGATTCTTTAGACATCCTGAAACCAAAAATATAACAATAACTAATAACCAATATACAGTCTACAGAAAAAACACAGACAGTACAGTAGAATACAGACTAAAGTTTTATTTATTTTTTTTTTTGTTAGGAAGCTTCTAACTCAAACAGCTGGCCTAACAAGAAGGTATAAGGAAAGCCTCTAACCTAAACGGCTAACCTGACAAGAAAAGGGTAAGGAGGGGGAGGGGTAGAACTCTCTAATTTATACGAGTTCTAAGAGGGGAAGGGGGACTACAAAAAATTCACTCAACTACCACGAGTATAAAAACTAAAAATTAGAATACCTTACTAAGAAAAACGATTATTTCACAGAAAAAAGTTCTATAATAAAGTCAATACAAGCCTGAGCCAGAAAAACGACACCTCGCAGCTGAAGCGGCAAATGAGATTTGGGTAGCTAGCGCTAGGCATCATGGGATAAGGGGTAGCCTCGAGCCAGTAAACAGCTCTCGAGCTATAGTAGATGGCCGAGTCAGAGCCGAGGATCGGCTCCAATCCCAAACAGCAAGAACGAAGGCGAGATAGACAACTTAACATCATAACATTCCAGGCTTGACGAATTTTCCATTCAAGCCACTTCCTAACCAAACCATGTCAAAAATGAACACTGCTTTGCTACTACTTCTATCAAATAAAAATCAAAATACTTAATAGATATTATATGTGAATAAAGAATCATTTGCCTATAGAGATAAATATTAAGTTATAGACTGAATAAGAAAATGTCATTCATGGATAAGGTGGTAACTACCAGTCAAATAACCACTCATTGTATCTCTTTTCAAATGAAAGTAGAATAAAACTTTTTATATATTAAGAAAATGTAACCTAACACCACATATAATATGACCTATTACATCATAATGCATATGTGCAGCTTATGCTGGTTTAAATGTATGTTCATCACATTGTCTGTCTCCATTATATTTACAACACTATTTTATAAAATCAACTTTATAATATATTAAACTTAGAAATGGCCACTATTAGTGGAATGTTTGAATGCTGCCATTCTGTTTAATTGCAGCTTTAGCAAATTAACCACTGTTTTGTGTTATTAAATCTAGGAGCTTTTTTATTATTATTATTATTTTAGAATATCATATGGCTGCCAAATGCTCCTCTTTCTGACTGTCTGCTATAATATTTTAAGGGTGATTGCTATGATTTTATTGCTTATTTTCTGAGAGATGTACTTACTTCAGTTTTTATCTGAGAAATCCATACGGGGCTGTAACACAATAGTAACAAAAACAGCCACTTGTAGTTAAGACAAGCCTTTTTATGCTTACCATATCTCTCAAATATCCATATTTTCTCAGAATGTCCTAATTCTTGTCTCTAAATTTTGGTCTATTCCATATAGAATTTGTGGTTTTCTGGCAAACCACTGAAAATTGAAATCACTAAACAGTAACAGACATTTGAGTTTCAGACTTCATATCTTTCAGAAAATGCATGGTAAAAATGCAACATCCATCAATCTAATTAGTTTCTAAGTTGATAAGCGCAATAGTTAAAATCTGTCCAAGATTTTGAGCCTTTGTCCTCTTGTTACCTGCCCATATTTCTTGGGGTAAGAGGGTAAGATGTACAGACTACTTTCTATGTTTATAATAGCCATATTTAAAATCTGTCCCTGCTTCTTGGGCTTTTATTCCTCAATTATTTTTGGATTTGTCCAGAATTATCATGCTAATAATTCTCACAATATTTCTATAAATGCAAAATAACTTTTATTGTAACATTATTTAACTGCAAAATTCCTTGTCAAAGCAAAGGAATGCACAAGTGTTTTTGATAGTATTGTGAGTAACTTGCCAGGATAAAATGGGAGGTCATCTTGATTTGCTGAGTAGCAAATGTGTGTGTCCATGGATCTCATAAAACAGTTCTAGTCAAGCTGTCACGCAAACTGTTAATAAATGTCTTCAGCTTCTGAAAATGTAAATAAAAGAAGTCTTTCCTCTAACTGCATGTGAATCAGTCAGGATGTAATTCAGTAAGACATCAATTTAAATTATAAAAAGATTATTTAATGTAACATCCAAAAACTCAGTTTGTCATTTCTTCAGAGATCCCATAACTGTGGAAGTTACCATTTTGAATCCCCTTTAAAACTAGATTGTTTATTCTACGATTTATATCTGTTAGCAATATGAGAATGGTATCTTATACCGACAGACAGGCAGAGACAAAGAGAGACCAAAGATAAAGCCATTCTATGGAATCAAACTATTAGTTTGTTGAAAACAGAAATGTAGGAAACATTTCAACAGAATTGTAAAAACAAGAATATGATGAGGTTAAAAACACTAGAAGGAAGGAGGCACCTGAAAGTGTTGATCACAACACAAAGCAAAATTATTATACATATGACAATCACAAAACAAAAAGGATCCCAAAAAAACAACTGCACGTGCACACATACAAATACAGTTTTGGAATAAAAAACAACATCCTAATAGGATGTTGTCCTCAGAGCAACATTTTGTATGCTTTAAGAGAACAAATGCACATGCACAAAGCATTGTCAGATGTAATCAAAATATTGCATGATTAAAAGAAATTAATGTTAGTGAATGCAGGTAGATGTATGAATTGCTTTCTTTTCAAGCCAAGTAGCAAGTGATCTATGCTGCTCCATTTAATGAAATATATTTTTGTACATTTAAACTGAACAGACCCTGGCACAGTGTTACAGTATTAGCACTGCATACTCACAGCAGTTGGTTTCCAGTGCTTTTACCAGATGGAGTGCCTTCACTGTGCTGTGCAAGTCCCCTGTACCTCCTTACATTTTCACTAGGTTCCTGAATTGTTTCATATCCCAGAGACATGGAGTTAAGTAAAATGATGAAGCTGAAACTACCTTAACTGTATAAGATGAGTGTATGTCCTGCAATGGGTTGTAATGCAATGTAGGATTGCTATCTGCTTTATCTCATTTCCACGTGACCATGTCAAGGGTAAATCAAGTACTGAAAACAAATGAATGGGCATAACCATTTGGAAAATAAACAATAAAATGAAAATAATTGACTTTATTGAGCATTTCTGAAGTTTACTAGAAGTTTACTTCAAAGCTCTCTGTGGATCTATCATGATAAAGCAGACTAATACATCTTTAAAGAAAACAGCATGGTATTTAAATATCCTTACTGCAGTCAACAATGGCTAAGACAGCAAACAGATGTGTTATTTTCCTGTATTATGTATTCCTTTAGTCAGTCATTTATTTATTTATTTTTTATTTATTTTATGTAGTGAGGTGATGGGTAATAGCAGAATCAAAACAAAAGCACTGTTAATACCCAGAAAAGCATAAACCACATGCATTACCTGTTTGTCTTAAACTCTGAAAACTGCACTCATGAGCTCCGTATTACAATACTCGTTAAATTAAACCACAATCAGTCACCATTTTTTCAGCATTTTTTCATGAAAATATGCATATATTTCTTCATGATGTTTTACTCTAGTTGACATGGGTAGCTTCCAGCAATTTGGCTTAGTAGTCAATGCCATTGGGCCTGTTTTTTTCTCAAATCACTGTAATGGATTGTTTTTTCTTTGCCTTTTTTACTATGCCTCCTCAAAGATGCTGTGGATGACAGTCCAGTTCTTTTCTGCAACAAGTTTCATTTCTAGCTTTTTGATGATCACCAAATATATGCTTGCTATAATAAAAGACCTTTTTGTACTATGCAATGCTCTTAAATCTGAAACAACCTGAAATATAATAAGTGAAGCTACATACATTTATTTTGTTGCACTATGGCTTATATTCGTTACTCTCTGACTGTGCTCTATGGATAATGCCATTTTTGGAAAATGTTTAGTCCAAGTAGTTGTTTTGTGGGTTTTTTCCCCACACATTTTTCTGTTCCGGTATTCATTCTTCATCATGTAGATAAAGACACTGTTATAGAGTAAGAACTGGTTCTTTTTTGTATCATAATTTAGCTAAAGCACACAGTAAGCCTAAAACAGGCAAGCCATTTTTGTGTGTCTACTGTCTATTTAATGGCAAATTGCACTGATTTCTCATGGTATTCTGCAATAGAAAGTATACCTAGTTTTACTTTGTATCTAAAATTGCTGCTATGACTAATGACATATAGATTACTTCTCTCCTTAAATAACTTGATGGGGTTTGTTGCTTACCCACAAGCTATCTATGGCAAACGTAAAATCCCCAAAATGTCTAAAATGTCTAATTCTTTATATTGGTAGATTTCTTCAATAATCCCTTTCATAACAAGCAGTATCGTTAAGGATGAAACTTTTGGAATCATTTTCCGAGATTCTGTACAGATTTTCCTCAATATTCTCCATCCCTGGAGGATTGCAGTTTTACCATGCAGTAGAACAAGAGAACAGTAAAATCAGATGTTAATAAACTGTCTTACAATGAAAAGGGTTAAATACTGACACATGCAAAACCCTGACTGACTTTACTGAATATACAATGTAGCTCTTCCTCAAATATAACGAATATTGAAATTAAACAAGGAAATCAATAGCAAGTGTCATGGGGAAAGACCCCTTCGCTGAAAACACATGACCTAACAAGTGAGATGATGATGATGATGTCAGTAACAATGTCAGGGAAAGCAATTTCCATATTTACCAAAATTTAGCTCATACAATCTGTTTGAAATCCATCCATGTCTATGATATATCTTCTGCTATACCTGTGAAAGAAACAATTTCATTTGGAGCCACAACTGATGCAGATAGTGCTTCAGACTTTACAAAGGTGTATAAGTGTACTGTAATCTAATGATTATGTATAAGTGCATTGTAATCTAATAATCATTATGAGCACACTGTCTGAAATTCTTCACAATCAATCAGATTGAGAATTACGTACAGGATATGACCTATTGGGAGCCATGTGGACCTGCTTTCCAGCTCCTTTCACAGTGTCATTGTTTGTATGCAGGCTACAGGCAGATGTATTGGTGTGCCTCATTCCCCATGATACAACACAATGTGGCATTCCAACTAATTGCTTGCTTTATTATGCTGATTAGCTTTTCTTGACAGTCTGTCACCTCTGACTATTGGCTCAGAGGTTCTATATGCTGTTGGAATGCCAAGATTAGTTAATCATTTTCACATATCATGGCACAGAAAACTCTGTCTATATCATGCATAGCCATACGTTCAAACTATATTTGTTGCATTAATTCAAAATAAATGCTATCTTCCATGTTTCATTTGTTCTGTTTCTAAAGCATAACTCTGTAAATCTGGGATTCTCAGCCAAAACATGTTTGTAATGTCATTTCTTTTACCTGTCATTTAAATTTGTAACTCATATTAGTAAACGTTCTTCAATGTTCTGTGTATGAATAGTATTAAAACTGGTGTCATTCCATACATACCTATATACATACATACATAGAAAATTTTCAGGCATGGGCATAATAAGTGTCCAGGCTGTTCTTAAAAAAATATCTAAACTAATGCTTGCTTTAATATAATTTGGTACTTTATTCCACGTATCAGCTACTGTATCAGGGAACCAATTAATACACTTCTCATTCCTACAGAATCTTCAACATAGATTGCCTGATTATTCTGTACTACTTTTTTGATAAGCCAAAACATTCTCAGAGGTCCTAGGTACCTGAATTAAGTCTCTTTTTAATTATCTGTATGAGATACTGTAGAAGTTCAGATAGTTTAATCCTTTGTAATAATGTAAATGTTTACATATATGGATGCCCTTTTCTATATTTCCATTGTATTCATTCCAATGTATACATGCTAGTTTTCAAATAAGGTTTCCATATTATTACTGCATGCTCTTGTTTGGGTCTGATCTAATACAAAATGACATAGGTTTATCTGAATGCAAAAATAATTCCTCAGGATTGTCACAACATAAACTGAATTGTTGTCTTTCAGTGATGTAATGATTATGTACACCCCAGGGGACCAGGATGCCATCTGTTTTTTTGGAATATTCATTTTGTATAATTCAGGTAACTCATTTCTTTGAGCAGCATATATATTTTACATCAAGGATGTGTAGAAAAGAGTGCCTATAAAACACAAAGAAAAATAGCAACTTACTTAAAATCCATTACATAAAAGGCACAGATGTATAAAGCATAATAGAACAGTTAGAGTTAAGTGTTATATGTGTAAAGTGCACTGAAAGAAAACAAACTACATCTTATATGTACCACTATCACATCCTCTGCTAACAAAAATGTGAAATAAGAAAACTACATAAATAACTATTTGTAATGGAAACATATATAATGGAAACAGACCAGCCTGATAATACAAATTTCTAAGTCTGTGTATTGCAACAATTACAGGATAGGTAACCTATACAGTAATTAAATAGACTTTGGTGAACATATTCATTTTTGGCAGGGTCTATATTATATCAGTGAACGCTTAAAAAAGTGAACGCTGATTGATCGACCTTATGTAAGCGAAAGCTTACAATCTCGAACTGTTAGATCACTGATTTTTTTCCTAGGGAAAAAAATTGCTGATTCAAAACACATACACACAACACAAGCACACCAAACAAACAGAAATCCACACACATACACCTAACATCTGACACCTAACCCTACATTAAACTATGCACACACCACTAACTATCCACTTACCTTAACCCAAACCCTAACCCTAAGGTCCGACACTATTGCATATTCACCTCATCCGCTCCCTAACCCTAACTCACCTAAATCCGCCCTAACCCTCATGTCCACACAATCGCACACATACCTAACCTGAGCCCTAACCCTAACTCACCTAAACCACCCTAACACTCACATCCGCAGAATCGCACACTTACCTGAATCTGACCCGTAACTTTCCACCACAGCACTGAAACTACCGAAGCAACAGAAACAGACAACCAAATTCTTTCCCTAGGAAAAAATGTGGGTTTCTGCTGCTTCAATATTTTTCATGTTCGCTAAAATAAGGTTGATCAATCAGTGTTCGCTTGTTTAAGCATTTGCTGATCTAATATAGACCCTTTTGGCAGCACTAGTGATAATAGCTTGTAAAGTACCTCTAAGCTGGACAGCACTCTTCAGATGTAAAAAGAAAAAAAAAAGGCTTAAATATTATAAAAGGGCTTAAAATGAGCAAGTAAAGTTTAATAAAGCTGCTTTTTTCCACTTTCAGGCTTGCTAATCGCAGTACTGAGTAGTGAGGTTTGAGTAGCATGATTAAGATGCATTGTTTCCGTGGTACAGTGTACAGTATGCCTTCCTTGCATTACAGGCATAGAAGATACAAGTCAAGGGGACCGACACAAGCAGCACTGTGTATTTGGAATTAAATATGTTCTGATTGGTGCCTTAAACCTGAATGCATTAATAGAGCAGTTATACCTCTCATCTTCATCCCACAAGAAATCTGGACAAAGCCTAAAGTAATGGTGGTACAAAGGCCCAAACATGTGGACACATTTTAAATATTTCTTTCATAAACATAGAAAGCTGCTAGAATAACAGGACTTGTGTTTGCATGCATTTTCTGAAGGATATGAAGTCTGAAACTCAAATGTATGTCATTATTTAGTGACCTCATTCCACAGTGACTTGCCATAAATCCACATGTACAGATCTGCAGTTAGAATATTGAGAAGGCAATGTCATTTCTAATATACAAAGTTATGTTAAGACTATTGATAAGTTTTCATGCAATTGTCACAGAGAACAACTATGTATTCAAATGCTGAAACAGGGGTATAGGAAATTTGGTCAAAATAAGCAACTGAAATCTCCCTAGCTACCAGGTATTTCAGCTCCAGTAGTGGAGAAATCTGATGAATTCTGAAAGGATTGAAGTAAAAGCATATTGACTGCCAAGGTCATGCTACTGACTCCTGTTTCACAAAGGTGGTGGACATGGAACTGGCAAGATGCAATATTGCCCCGAAAGTTTGTATTTAAAAAAGTGAAAGAAAAAACAATTAAAAAATAGAATATACACTAGCCAGTCATTTAGACCATTTCTGTGAGGTAGATTTGGGGTTAAAAGAAATCTGTCAGAGATGTGTAACAAATGAAACCAGTTTGGAAATACTGAAGAATAGACTCATAGAAATGTTAAGATAGACAACAGGGAAAGAATATCACAGTTACATACGTGCCTGTGTTTCTAAAAAGAAAGGACTGCAAATAGGGGTAGCTTTAAGTACATTGGCACACTAGGAGAAAAGGCGTCATGGTGTCCTCCATACCCCCACCTCCACTGCCCAAGCCATCCTGGCTTTCTCACACTATCCAGATTACTTTTTTTTTCTTCTTCTCCTGCCTTATTCTCACCATTTGTCTTAGTCTTCAGTTTTCTTTTTTCTTGCAGCTATTCATTCATTCTGCAATGTGTTCTACATTGGGAAGACTGCTCTCTGATATCTCTGAAGGAAACAATTGCATTAAGCCAAGTATCTAGGTGTCTTGGGGCCTCTAGATGTCCTAAGATACATTTTAAAGTTTTCTAAACAACCTTTCTTATCCAAAGATTGCCTGGAAGAAAACATTATCAAAGAAAGAAAGAAATTCACCTTACTCTTCAACTCTGTTTTTTCCTGCATCCTTTCAGCATATCCTAACTGACGAAGAATGTCCAGTAATAACTAAATTAAGAGGGGGCTTAGCAAATTGCCAGGTAAGGAGACACAAATAATAAGTGTTGATGGTTTCCAGAAATGTGTTTTCATGCAATGTGAATGGCCTGACATCTCTGGTCAACAGATACAGTTTTACATGTTCAAGTAATTTTAATTCTGGGTTAGTTTTATTACAAGAGGCATGTCTTACACTGCCAGAACATGAGAATTTATTAAAATTAGTGACTATTCACAGGGGTTATTCTTACATTGTCCAGAAGGCCTTAGGAAGGTATGGAAGGGATTTCTCCAATAAGGTGAGGCATTAGATAACTCCTGATAACATTAGGAGATATGTTGAGTTTATGGGCAACTTAGATGGACAATAGATTTCAGTTCTTAATGCATGTGCATACACAGCAGTTAGTATGCAGAAAATAGAGTTGTCAAAACTGGTGCAACACATGATGACATTGCTGGGGGGGGTCTGGTAAAATTGGTAGTAGTCTGAAGTTTGATCGTGAGAAAGATAATGTTCAGGAAGGACTTATGAAATTGGGCATTCTGGCAATAAGGAAGCATATGATGCATTGCCTTTAGATGATGGAACTGGTGGACATGTATAAACATCTGACCAGGAATGGGAAGGGAAACATCTGTTGTTCTCATAGATATAACTCTGTATCAATAATTCACAAAATATTGGTCTCCGGTAAGTACGTTTAGATGGTATACAGAATCATGATATGGCAAATTCTTATTAAGATCTTGGTCAGCAAACAGTCTTCCTTAGATTAATGAAAGTAAGTCTCCACAAGCTGTATAGATTAGACTTGTATTACTTAAGCAATTGAAAGCTTTGAGGATGGCTTCAGAGAGTTTACTGGTAACTGGGAGGGTCTGAACTTGGAAAGTAAAAGGTTCCTGATAGAAAAGTTGAGTGACTTCAAGAGATCTCTGTCAATTGCTTGAAAGAATGTAATCAGGAGAAAGAAAAGCAGCCAAAAAAGAGGAAAAGGTGCAGTTGGAATTATAAAAGGAGAATAAAAAAAATTCAATGGACATTTCACAGAGGATAAGCAATATTCAAGGACACACTGAGAAACTGTTAGATATCAAAATAAATAAGGTTAAGAGAAGGATGCAGCTAAAGCATTTTGATAATTCACCAAGGTGTCAAAAATGTTTAGTTGCCAGACTGATCTAGCAACATGTTGATACTGTAATGATGGATATTCAAGTCTAATAGGAAGAGGGTAGGGAATGGAAAACAGAGAACTAATAATAATAAGTTATAGGGAGTGTTATCAATGGTTGTATACATTGGTGGTCTTAAGTGAGGAGGCTAAGAATTATAGGGAATACAATAAGAAATAACCTGGATTTGGTGAATTTTGGGGAGAGCAAGCAGAGGATCTAACAAACAAATTATCATTAGAAAAGCTGAATAGGCTGTTGGTATTGACAAGATGGGATAAAAAAGCAGGACTGGCTGGGATACTGGTGGAGATTTAACCAGAGATTGAAAAATGTCCATTGCTCAATTTATGAAATTGATAAGTGGTATACATAAAACAGGGACAGCACCAAAGAGGTAGAGACCAATGGTTATAATGACATAATAAAGATGGGAATGATAGAACCCGGGTCTATATTAGAAGATCAAATGTTTAGGTGGTCGAACACCTAAACATCGATCTTCTAATATTGAAAGCAAAAAAACAGCGAACAGCCGATTTAACGCAGGGAAAGATTTCCCTTGGCCGTTCACCAGATTTTGCCATTTCCCATACTGTAGAGTGATCTCAGAGTTGGTATATTTAGTTAGGGTGGTGTGGGGAGCGAAGATGTAAATTTATTTATTTATTTATTTGTGGCCAAAGGACATGTTTCCCTGGGATGTTCGACATTCTGAGGTTCTGGGAATAATAGAACCCGGGTCTATATTAGAAGATCAAATGTTTAGGTTGTCGAACACCTAAACATTAGATCTTCTAATATAGACCCATAGAAGCCTTATAAGTTCCCGTGGTCCTATGTCAATTCTCAATTTTATTTATAAAATTTTCATGTTAAATTTAGCCAAGTGGATGGTGTGACTGGTGAAACAAATTGTGGGTTTAGATCAGGTGCAGTTCATATGAAGTAGAACAACCTTTTTCAATACAGTGAGTACTATGGAATTTATTGCTGATATGTGCAGGAAGGGAAGTGAGATAGTAGTTTTATATTTTGGCACAAAAAAGATTTTGATTGGGTTGGCTGAGGATGTTTCTCTATGCTTTTAGCTAAAACAAGCTTCCTGAACAGATTCATAGAGCTAAAAGAAAGAATAACCGTGGTTCTAAAGTGTAGGATAAACAAGTTAAAATATGGTCATGGCTATCAAAAGAGTTTATATTTAGTAAGGCATAAGAAAGGGATGTCTGGTTCCACTGTATTATTTACTTTATATTTGAAGTTACCAGCAGAGATGCTATGAATTTCAACATTTATAGGATGTTTAAATAGGAGCAGAGGAACACAAAGTTCCCTGTATGTGGATTATTTGCTGTTGTATATCACTGCTCCATATACTTGCAGACTCTTTTACGAGCTAATAAAATTTATTGTATTTTCTGGATATCAGATGAGTAGAAAAATATGAATATTGGGGTGAACTGTAATATATCTGGTTATATTTCTGAAGAAATATTTGTATCCCTGTGGATCTAACCATCTAATACTGTGAACTACACATAGCCATCTCATTACAAGTATTATTATCTTTATCTTTCAATAATTTAGTTTACAAGATTTCTCATTTAAAAAAAAAATGAAAATTAATTTTGCTAGATTTTGTAGTAATATTTCAGGAAAATATTGTGGTGTTTTCATGAAAAGACTCCAAGAATATCATTGGTTTGTGGTATCTCAGTTAATATATGCTGTATAAGGGTTACATAGTTAGATAGACATAGTTCTGGAAACTATGATGCACCATCTTTGGGCCAGTAACCAAGGAGCTTCAATCCTCACCACGGGCACCTGTGGGGAATGTTCGCTAAGAGGATAAGAGGTACACACAGTACAGATTCAACTCTCTGCATAATGCACAATCAAACACAATTTCCCTTAAGAGCACATGGGGGACACAGTCAGTCTGGAACTGGTTTCTCTCTCCTTCTCCAGATCCCCAGTAAGACTCACCATTGGCACAGCTATAGAGTTGAGATCTCAGCTGAGTGTCCAAGCCAAGACCTCCATCAACCTTTCTTTCCAACCAGTGCTTCATGTCCCTACCCAAGTAGCTGGCACACACACTCTTGGAGATTTGATTTACACACACACCTGAGAAAGGCTGGCACAGGTTAACTAGCCATGCCCCCTTCTACCCAGACTATAAGGTAGTTACCACCACCATCAGACACTCCTGCCAATTACATTAAGGTCCTTACAAGGGCACCAATATACTGAGTGAAATTAATATTAATACAAATGGTAGTTTGACCAAGACAAAGGCTATTAGGGTAACCCGCACAGTGTCACCAAATAAATATGCAAATACTCTCAAAACATAAATATCACTACAATGATCAGCCACAATGAACTGTAGAAATATATTCAATAATGAATAATAAAAGAACCAAAAAATATGAAGTATATATTCACAGTGAGATCAGAGTTCAAAATCATAGGAAATTTTTAAAATAACATTGAAAGACAGACTCATACAAAAAAAGAAAAACAATCTCCATAATTTATTAAGCTCCATGCAGGAATAGTGCTATTCCTTCATGGAGCAGATCGTGACCGTGTAGAGCAGCAACGTGCCTTGCATATTAATGAAGGAGCACTGCTGTATGCTCTACATGGATATGATCCGTGTACAAGTGCAGGGGGCATGTTTGTGTAGTGCATAGACACTAAACACTCCCCCTGCACTTAGAAAGTGCTATACAGCACTTTCTAAGCCATACTGGCATAATATTAGAGTGCAGCTCTAATATTATGCCAGTATGTCAGTGTCCATGGACACTGAATTGTAAAATAAATCATTTCATTGTCTGCAGACACTGAAATAAAACCAGCAAACAGGAAAGCAATACAGGAGGGTGTGTCAAAGAGGCTGTGACACACCCCCTGTATTGCTGAAGTGCCGTACGGTACATCGGCATTCTGCAGAAGCAGGAAATGTGTTGCAAATGCACACTGTACCTCTCAACCATACAGATTTTCACAGAATGTCCAGAACTGCATACCTCTCAACCTCTTAATGCCAGAAATCTGGACAAAGCTTGACAAAATGGAGGGACAAATAGGGATATATTTTAAGTATTGCCCTTATAAACTACGTTGCTAGAGAGTAACAGGGTTCTTGTTAACATTCTGAAGGATTTGAAGTCTGAAACTCAAATGTATGTCATTATGTAGTGACTTCAGTTCTGAGATCTTTCCAGTGACTTATCAAGAAAAAAGATAAACAGGCAAAAAAATATGAGCCAAAAATCTGTACATACTGTGAAAATCTGTACAGTTGAAAGGTATGCAGACCTGCGCTCCAAATTCATAGTCCACAGTCCAGAACATGATGGTGATCTGGCAAACTAGTGGAAAAGCATTAACAGTGAAGTGGAAAGTAATGAGAGATATTTGAGTTCCAGATATCATATCCTTCAGAAAAGTCATGCTACACCAAAGCCTGTTAGTCTATCAACTTTCTAAGTTTGTAAGAACAATACACAGATAATGGTGCAGAAAGCAATGTGCAAACCCCCACAGTAAATAAAAATAAAACATATATGTAAATGTTATTTTTCTGTCCACAATAAAGTTTAAGTGTTGCTGAGCAGGAGTGAGCGTCACGCAGCTATGCTCAGCCTAGCTTACACATCCCAATGAGCTAAATAGAACTATATGGCCAAAACAGTGTAACGTGAAATAGCATACTAGTTAGAGCTTTCACTTAGCAAGCAGGCATTCATAGTTCAAGTCCCCATTCATTTTTATCTGTTAAAAAAGCACGAAAATATATGTTGTTATCAGTAGGTAGTGAATAATGTATATATTTGTTAACCAGCATAGCGTAGCAGGTCCAAATGTGAGGTGTCAGTGTAGTACAGATGTGAAACCCTCTATATAAACACAAGTGTACCATACAGCATAGCCACAAAAGAATGTATTGTAATGAAAGCACATAGGGGGATGCAATTGAAGATAAACATACATATTATAATATGTCATTTATGAGGAATCAACCCTACAATGCTCACAGTCTGTAAAAGGAAAGCAGAACAATGCTAACTTGTGCTCAGTTATGCTTAGCCAGAATATGCATTTCTTATACGTAAATTCTAAGCAAGAACTAGCATAGCTAAGCTGATTTGTGCTCTGGTAAGCAGTGCTTAGCATCTACCCCTCTAAGCAGTGCTCAAACCAGCTAAACAGGTTTGCCTGGTGCTTAGCTTAGCTTAGCATATTCAAAACCATCCAATCACAGCAAAGGGCGGGAAATCAGCTGTATTTAAACCTCACAGGTGGGAAAGCAGCTCATAATTGGTTGTAGCTCCCCACTGTAGGCAGTATGGCTGGTGTTGGAGAGGGTATGTGCTTTCTGTCGCAGGGCTGGGGCACACAGGAGTCCAAAGTCATGGTAGAACTTCTTGTTAAAAAACATGATGTGAGACTGCTGCAAGACCAGTACCAGGGCTCCCAGTGCAAAGCGGATGCCTGGAAAAGTCTTGCCTATAATCTCACCAGTGCCACTAGCATCCCTCAGACTGGTGAGCAGGTCCGGCACCACTATACTGACTTGAAGCAGAGAAAGAGGGAGCTCTTGGACCAGTGGGTCCACGAAGCATGGCAGAGGAATGATGTCCCAGGCGTGTGTAAGTATTTATATCAATAACTGTTTACCAAAGTCCAGCCTGTGTATGTGATGGATAGTTATGCATAAATGTTTCTCTATCTTCTTTACAGCTCCAGCTGTGTGGGCTGAGAACCAGAAAGCACATGCAAGCAGGTTGCAAAGGTTGCATCGCGAGGCTGGTGAGTAACAATCTAGCTTGTAGTAATCATACCAAATAAATGTAAAGGAGTAAAATGTCACCTTGCAGTATTAAAAATAGGTATGGTTTGTACTGAATAAACCAGACAATATTACAGTAATAGTCTCATATAGGTTATATGTAAATAAAACTGTAACTGCCTGTCAATAAAATTCAAAACCCTAGACTGGTTGTGTTTACTCTGGTATTGTATGACTTAAAATGTGTACAGGCTATGCACAGCAACTATTGGTCTGAAAGCATTAAACAATCAAGTCTCATCTGACAAAGTTAGTGCCTCTGTAAGACACAATATTAACTGATATGAAATGTTTCATGCACCAAGATCTGATATCTGAATAGTAATGTTGTGTTAACCACTGTTTTCTACACTGTACTATGTCAAAAGGTATGTATAGGAATGTATGTATAAGAATGTTGTAATTACAAGGTCAGATTATACAACCAAGAGAGAATTAGACAGAAAACATTCAAGGAACAAATATCAGTTTCTAAATAGCTTGTTCTGATGAAACACAAACTTGTATTTTTTGCAGAAACAGGCACAGTTTGAATCCTGGGAGTGGTAGTAAGCTGTATGTATAATTTCATCTAGGATTTTGTGAATATGTGTAGAAACAGTCAGGCAGTATTAACAGAAATTTCCTCCACAGGTCATCAGGTAAGAGAAGATATAAAGTAGCTATAAGAAGGCTGCAGTTATACAGTGTCCACCACCCATGGTCCAGCCCCAAGGCTGCAAATGACAGCAAGATAAGTACATACACCATGTGGTCTCCCCCAAGAAATGTTCAAAAGTGTCATGTTGTCACAGCTACTGGTCTCTACTGCCAACAACCAGGGTGACCGATAGAAATCAAGGCAGAGTATGGCAGTAGCACACACACACACACACACACACACACACACACACACACACACACACACACACACACACACACACACACACACACACACTATGAGTGTACATATGTAACCCTGACTATGTGAATATGGATAGAAAAAGTTAGGTAGTGTTAACAGAAACTTCCTCCACAGATTTTTCAGGTAAGAGAAGGTGTAAAGTAGCTATAAGAAGGCAGTAATTATACACTGTGTACAAACATACCACTGCCCATCCCAAGGCCATAGGTTGTTGTAACAATACCTGTAGAGTAATGATTACAGCAATGATCATTAAAGCTGTGATCACTTCAAGAATCTACATTTGTTATTTGACATCTCTCTCACTCGCCCACCTTATCGTCATCAATAATTTAAACACATAAATGAATGGGTATGTTTTCCACCAAACCTACCATTGGGACATGTGTCCTATTGTTCTACAAATGTTGAAATGTT
>NC_056744.1:178435323-178452823 GCF_019279795.1 Protopterus annectens
AAATGCACTCACTGGAATTATTCCTTAAAAAGTGGAACAATGACATCTGTGCTGTAACATAGACCTGGTTAATGGTAGCAGGACGCATCCCTGCACTACCAGCCAATAACTCATTCCACGCCTTTTGGCTGCAGAACTTGGACTGAAGCTCCAAAGGTGGTTGTATTTCCATACTCTTAAAAGATGCACACACCTCCAGAGTGGTAGACCAACATTATGCATTACAGATCCTGCTGGTGTAGCTAACATTGAGTAAGACAATGGTTCAGGTTGTAGCCTGCTATAGGGTCCCAAACATGTTCCAAGACTCACAATCCATGTCACTAAACACCCTGGGGAATATTAGTGTCCAACCTAACACTCTCATATTGGTTGACTTCAACTACCCCACCATTAACTGGGAAAGCTACTCATGTGCTGATGTACTTGCCCATCACATCGACCCGGTCCTTACTAACATGGGTGACTGCTGCTGTACACCAATAGTCAATTCCTCTTTTGTTAGATCTGACCACAAATTAATCACCTTTGGAATCCACAGCCCTTCCACCCCCCACCCCCTGCACAAGTAACCACCATGAAAAGGCTTTCCAAAGCTAATTATGGCCACCTAAAAACAGAGATGGCTAACCTCATGGCAGCCATGCAAATGAAGAGTAGTTGCATGACTGCTGAATCAAACAACAATGCACTATGAACACGCACACAAATGCATGGATACCACCATACCCTATATTACCAAGACCCTCACCTTCAAAAACTGGAAGCCAATCTGGTGGTCCCCGGCCATAAAGAAACTGTACAACAGAAGGAGGGAACTGATATGGAATCAGTTGAAGTCCCAAGACTGGAAAAAACCCTTATCAGCATCAATTAAAAGTTGAGATCCCTCCTCAAATACTACAAAGTTAGAAACAGAATTACAGCACATAGTAAAGACAACCACAAGGCCTCATACAGTTATGTAAATAATCTCCATGGCAATACCAAGATTTGCTCTAAGCTAATATACAATGGTACCTCCTAGACTGAGCCAACAGATATTGCCAATATACTGGCTGACATATTGAGTGCAAATCCCCCCCCCCAAAGGACCAATCACAATACCAGTACAGTGCCAGGCACCCTGTATAACTGCTGTACAGGTTAAAACACCACTGTCCAAGGCCAAGAAAACTGCTTCTATAGGACCTGACTATATCCCTGGCTGTGTTCTACATGAACTACAGGGTGACCTGGCACCTCACCTGTGTGCCATGTTCAAGCACAGCCTCACCTCATGAGAAACAAAAAAAAAGCAATGGACAAAAGACACTCCAAACAAAATCCAATTCAATAATACAATAATTTAATAAGGTTAGTGCTTTCATACAGGTCAATGCCTGTACTTCTTCAGGCAAAAAACAGCATTAACAAAATCACTTAAATACCTTCCCCCAACAGATAACCACACTTACCAAAAATCACATGAGCAATTAATAAATTTAAATGCAATAACCTATAAAATAGTCCACTTGGAAATAGTCTGTTAAAAAAATTTAAAAACTGATATAGGTGGAAAACTGACAGCAAGAATTTCTCATAAAACAAGCCTAAAGTATATTATAGATATACGGATATTCAAAAATGTTATGGTAAAAATCACATCCTATCCTAACAAATATGCTATTGCATGCATTCGTAGAAATATATGTAAATAAGTTTGAATAAATAAAACCTAAAATATGATAAACTTACAAATAATGAAGACACATAAAAAATTATATGTACATGTATCAAAATACTTATCTAATTATACTCCTTATTTTCAAAATACAGGCTATGGAGCACACATTTTATTTTTATTTATTTTTTTAACATTTGTTGACCGGGAAAGTCCGACTAGGTTCCATAGATCCTGTTTTCAGCGGAGGCCTGGGGAGAAATGCTCCAGAAGCATGTCTTTAGAATGTGGGAGGGAACCGGAGTACCCGGAGGAAACCCACGCGAACGCAGGGAGAACATGCAAACTCCACACAGAAGGCACCCCAGCCGAGAATCGAACCAGAGAACCTCTTGCTGTGAGGTGACAGCATTAACCACTGCACCACTTAATGCCTGGATGTCTAAGGACATCACATCTGAGTTGCCATAAAAGCTCACACCTTTCCAACCATAGTGGAATGGGGCCACTCCTAATGGACCCATTAATTTGCTCTATTACCCTAAAATAAAAAGAATGGTTCAGGTGGTTAATTATGTGTTTAGCAAGGGCATTTTCCAGTTTTTTTATTTTTGATGGCATATATATGTTCATGCAACCTGTCCCTGAGTAGCAAGGGCATTCTCCACTTTTTTATTTTTGATGACATATATATGTTCATACAACCTGTCCCTGAGTCTTCTGTCCATCTTTCCGATAGAGAAGACAGGACATGGCTTACACTTGGCCTGATAAACTATACTTCTGGACTTGCAATTGAACTTGCCATTAGATGAAAACCTGTGTTCCCTAACTGTAAAAGAACACCAGTATTAATAAACCTGCAATAAGGGAAAGCCTCACACCAAAACATGAACTTTACCCTTGAATTGGTTACCTTTTGGTTTCCAATAAGGATTTCAAATTTTGTCCCCTTTTAAAAATGACCACTGGTTTTGTGGATAGGCTAGTCCTCACATTCTCATCTGCTATAATCAGATTCCAATTTTTATACAGGATGCGTTTCAAAAGAAGAGCCTTGTTATTAAAGGGGGTAATGAAGGATGAAGTAAAGTCAGCAATGGAATCCGTATTTGAGCAAATTTGATCACAAATTACATTCCCCATCATCACCTGTTCCATACAGGAATCATTTAAAATTGCTTTGAAAAAAAAAACAGTAGACCTTTTAAAGTTACTTCATCTAATATATCATCCAATAATACCTGGAGGTAACCATGCTTCAAAAACATATCCTTCAAAATCAGAAACCATTCTAGCTTCTCAAACAAGTTGTCCTTTGACAACCAATTTTTTGCTGATGTCCTGAATAGGATCTAGAAAAGTGTAAAAAGGAATTGGAGTAAGTTTCCTTCCTGAAAATAGCAGCTACATAGCACTGTCTAGTGTGGTCCTTACTCAAACATATATCCAAATAAGAAATACTCCCTGGAAATCAATAGCAAATCTTAGGAACTCCATGGTATTATTCTTGTAATCAATGTGTTGCCTAAAAGCTGTCTCATTACCTTTGAAGATGATAAAAATATCATCCAGGTAAAGGGTGTAGAAGTGAATGAAATTCAAAAAAGGATTATTGTTCAACTTATACTCCCTCTCCCAAAAGACCATCACAAGATTAGAAAAGCTGGCTCCACACAGTGATTCCATAGCTTCCCCATTTGTTTGCACATAATAGGAGTCATCAAACAAGAAAAAATTGTTCATGAGTATTAGGGCCAAGAATTCCTGAGCCAAGTATGATTCATCATTATCAATACCTTTACTTACCAGTAACTGACTAACCAATTCTATATCCAGGTTGTATAGGATCACCGTGTATAAATCTTTCACATCCACAGTGGCAAAATTATAATTCTCCATGAATACCATTTCATACACATTAGCCAGGAAAGACCAAGAGTCTTTGCATACCTGGGGTTCATTCACCAAAAAGCATTGGAGTATGCTATCGACAAACTTAGCCATAGGATATGTAATAGAGTTAAGCCTGGTAACTATCGGGCGTAAGTGGGGATTATATAAGTCTTTATGTATCTTGGGGATTCCAAAAATGACAGGGATTTGTGGTGCTGGAACAGTAAGAAAGTCAAAAATGTCAAGCGAAATGCGTGCTTCAATAAATAAGTCATTTAGGAATCCCCTCATTTTTATATATGCCCCATGAAGTTCATTCTGAGAAACAAGTTTGTAATGAGCAGTATCCAAAAGTAAAAGCATTTTTTCTTTATACAGATTATTATCCATAATGGCAATGCCTCCACCTTTATCTGGTTGTGATATCCTTAAATTACTATTTATCAGTTCAGACAATAACATTCTTTCATCAATACTTAAGTTAACATCTGGGCCATTCCTAAATAATCCCAAATTTCTCAAGTCAAACTCACAAATATGCTCAAATGCCATTAAAGTATAATGTAAAATAGGGTTAAAGGTGCTATTTACATAAAACATATTCCTTACTGGTTGAACATTATCATGCTGCGTGCCCAAAACCAATTTCAAATTGAGTTTCCTGTAAACAACTTCAAATCTATTATAGTTTTGGTTAAATCAATGTTCCTTGATTTTCATTTGGTTTAACAGCCTCACCTCAGGCTTTGTCCCTACTGAATTATGCACTGCTACAGTCACTCCTCTCCACAAACAAGGTATAAATACAGATGCTGAGAACTACTGCCCCAACTACCTAACAAGTCTGTTATGCAAAGCTATGGAATGCATCGTCATGCACCTAATACACAGGGATATGTGAATCCGCAGACTCAGGATCTCACACAGTTTACTTTTGTGAAGGGTAGGTCATACCTGCTCAATCAACCTGGTCAACTTCTTGGAGTCAGTCACCTGAGGTGTGAATGAAGGCAAGGTGGCATATACAGCCTACCTTGATCTGATCAAAGCCTTTGATAATATTTCCTACTCAGGCATCATGCAAAAACTCATTAAGCAAGGCATCAACCCCTATATCACTAGGTGGGTAGGAAAATGGGTCACAGATAGGCCTCACAGTGTGGAAGTAGCTGAATCCAAGTCAGACTGCTGACCAGTCATAAGTGGAGTTTCACAGGGGTCTGTTCTGAGTCATATCATGTTTGGTATCAACTTCTCTGAAGTCCATGCCAACATGAAGGGACTCTGGCTGACAATGTTTGCAAACAATTGCAAGTTGGGAGCTATTATTAACTACCCAAGTGATGCTGGCATCCTACTGAAAGGCCTCACGCAGACCAGTGATTGGTGTCAGACATGGCCTTAAGCTCAATGTCAGAAAATGTGTTGTCATCCCCTTTGGGGAAAACCCTCTTCCCATGAATTACAACATCGATGGCAGTCCCATGAACAAAGAAGGCATTATAAGAGATCTGGGTACACAGGTTGACAGCAATATCTCTTTTGACCACCACATTGCTACTGTGGTCAGAAAGTCCTTCTATGTGACATATCTCAGTACTAATGCATTAGCATCCATGAAGGAAGAAGTCATTGCCCCCTTGTACTCTTCTTGACAGAGTGACACAGTTTGTTTCAGCATAAATATTCTGATGGATGTGAGGTAGGTAAATGAAATGTATGTCTTAATTTTCTGACAACAGTCATATTATCATCATTAATAGAGAAATGAGAATAATCTGTAAAACAGACCAGAAATATGAGCAATAAACCTGGACATCCTGATACAATCCAGCCAATTGACAGGTATGTTCAGAACCCCTTATTGCAATGAATCTGGACCAATGCTGACAAAGTGGTTGGTGGAAGCCATGAAAATGGGGATGTATCTGAAGTACTGGCATAGATAAGCTAACACAGTTGCTGTAGTAACACCCTCCTGTGTGCTCTAACATATATTTAGTGAGATATCAGAAGTAAATGAATTAGGGAAGCTGCTATGGGTAATTACACATCTATATGCAAATATATCAGGCATTACAGGGATGTAACAGCACTGACAGGCACCAGTGTTAAAGTGCATACCCACAACCAATATCACCACAGTCACAGTCACATACCAGTAAGTCAAGTGAACAGTAGAGTATATGGGCTGTGTGATCAAATACATCATTGCTTGCCACTCACACACTAGCCCTACATATACAGTCCCAATTCTCAATGTAGTCTGAATCCTGACCTTGGTACAATTCATGTCTCAGTCTTCCCCTATAAACACATACAGCAAATAGATTAACAGAAACTGGAGCACCATGCACAGTCAGATAAAGAAGGAGCCATAACACTTACATCCATCGCTTCCATACACAGCCCAAATAACATGGACACATGACATGTGTACACAATCATGACAGTCTGTTAACAATGACCAGCTATACACAGGCTTCTCACATGTACAGTTCATCTCACAATATATAGGCTCAGGACTCATGTCTGTGGCCTCTTCCTGACATGTCTGTGGGTCTACTACATCACTGCGATGGTAGCAGGAATGAAGGCAAGAAATAATGATAATAAATATGTCTGGGTCTCACTGACATCTGGACAAAGCCTGACATCATTTGGGGACAGTGGCACAAACACAGGGGTAGATTGGACATACTGCTGTCATACATTGAGACAGTTGCAGATGTTACTGGGTTTGTTGTAACATATCCTTTATGAGGAATATGATGTCAGTAATACCAATAGATGTGAGTATTTGCTAAATGCATTCCCCATAGTCCATGACTGATTTACCAGGGACACCAACTGACTGGAGAACAGACAAAACATAACAGACAAAGATGTAGCCAATCTGTGGACAGTGTGCAAGTGGAGAGGTATGTCAGAGACATATTCCTGGCAGTCATGAAGTCACTCACTAAATGCATGCCCACATAAACCCTGTGAATCTATCAATCCACATGTGTATAACAGCACTGATGACATAGAATCTTTTCACAAATCTGGGGATATGTCCCCCATGTTGTTTGGCTGTCTCCACATGTCCTGTTCTGTGATGTATTGCCACCTACTGTATGTGAATCTGTAGTCCACCACCTCTGTAATGTCCCTCATACAGGCAAGGAAAAGGGGCAAGGCCCACATTAAGGAATGTCCCATATGTCGGATCTAGCAGCGGTGTCCAGGCCCACAGCACAATACTATGTGGGCACCTACATAGTGGTATAGCCTTAACAAAACCTTGCATCTGCAAATCTGTACAGAGGACAGACAGAAAGTAGATAGCCAATAGGTTATGCATTAGGATTAATGTTTTGAAGGATAAAAATCTGAAACTGAAAGATATGCCATTACTACATGACAGCAGTCCTCAATGACATGTCCAAAAAAACATAGTAGTCTATAGTTAATATCATAATATCAGATTAATATCCAATACGAAATAAATAAAAACATACAGCTCAAACAGCAAGAACAAGATAGTCAGTACTCAGAGTCCCAGCTTTGCATGCAGAGGTGTATGGTTCTAGTACTACAAACTGCAATCTACTTTTACTTGGAAAAGCACTGCTAAAAGTACTAACTTAATGATACAACATGTGTTAAACTATTTTTGTCAACCAGTTCACTGTAGCTGGTGTAACATGCAAGTGTGACTGCATATAACCTGGGATACTACCCATGTATACAACAAATACAAAGAAAAAAAATTGTGGTACTACACATGTATACCCAGGTGTCCCATACAGTATAGTCACACCCCTTGCTACTATAATGACAACACATAAAAGCATGTTATATCCTGGAAATTAAATACACTTATTAAAAATGTCATTACCCTGCTATTTTATCAGACTGGAATGTGATCAATGGTTACCAGGGCTGAGCTATGCTTAGCAGGTTTAAGCATTTGTTAAATGTAAATGCTATGCAGATTTGTGCACCGGTAAGCAAAGCCTACATAGTGTAAGCACCTATTAATTTAACCTTACATTAGAACTGCTTACCGTCATGCAAACCTGCGCAAACACACTTAAAGCTGTTCAAAACTGACTTACTCAATCTGTATCCAATAGTCCTTGTTCTGCCTAGCAACAAAATAAAAATCCCTGCAGGTCTTGTACCCAGGATTCTGCACACCATAGCCAAAGCAATTTACCAGTAAGTCACCTCAGATGTATGGTTTTAGGATGTTGTCTCACACATACCCTTCTTTACAGACAGTTTATAATAGAGAAGAGACACTGTGCAAGTAGGAAGGATTGGTATCTACAAAGATATATATCTGAAAAGAAACATATACATAGAGAGAGATAGATATGTACAGAGATACATATATGTGTATAACAATATATAGATATACTACCAATAAATACTGAGGTGTGTATGTATGTACATATATATCTATATATATATATATATATATATATATATATATATATATATATATATATATATATATATATATATACACACACACACACACACACACACACACACACATATTATATATATATATATATATATATATATATATATATATATCTACACACACACATATTATTTATATCTATATATATATATATATATATATATATATATATATATATATATATATATATATATATATATATATATATATATATGTCTCAAAATGCCCATACAAATATATGCTGCTGATAGACCAATCATAACGAGGGCAGCATGTACAGCTGTATACAAAAGGACCCATGACACTCACATCTGCCCCCCCTCCCCACACACACAGTCCAAATAAATAAGTGAACATACTCTGCTGCAAAATCATGATAGGCCATACACAATTGGCAGACATACAACCTCTTCGCAAAACAACTAAAATGACTGAACATAGCAAAGGGAAATACAACCAGCCAGTAATTCACACATAAAACTAAGAAAAAGATGTTGGTAAGTCAGCTCCAAGGGCTAGGCACATGCAGGTACAAAAGTTCAGGTAACTGTAGGTTATAGTCCAATCCAATGTACTTAATACCAGAAGTTATAAAAACACTGCTTTATTCACCAAGCCAAAATAAAAGTAAAACGCTGCACCAGCGTTTTTTGTTCTGATATAGGTTGTCTGAAGAAGTTCTGATATTTATCAGAACGAAAAACGCTGGTGCAGCGTTTTACTTTTATTTTGGCTTGGTGAATAAAGCAGTGTTTTTATAACTTCTGGTATTAAGTGCATTGGATTGGACTATAACCTACAGTTACCTGAACTTTTGTACCTGCATGCGCCTAGCCCTTGGAGCTGACTTACCAACATCTTTTTCTTAGTTTTCTGTGTGGTTTGTTTTGGTTGCTAGTAATTCACACATGTTTATTATACTCTGATGTCTTGGCCAAAGCCTTCAAGGAGTAAAAGATTACAGGAAATAATTGCATTAATCACACTAAGCAATTAACACTTAATTACATATTTAAATACACAGCTTCCAATTACACTCGTCATTTAACCCCCAAGGGATAAAGCATCACATTTAATATTAGTACATTGATTATGTACATAACAATTGTCCTTTTATAAATGTTTCTTCAAACTGAGGAACAGATTTATTCCAAAACAGTACCATGGAGCCCACTACTGTCCCCATGGTGAGATTTATTCAAATGTACAGCTATACAACTGTCTTCTTTCTTATCAGTGATATACCTCATATGTTCTAACAGTCTAGTTTTAAAACACGTGTTACTCTCCCCCACATAACATATGTTACAAGGGCATCTAAGAGCATTCTCCATACACCAACCTCTTGAATGTACACACTCCAACGTGTTTTCCAGCCTTTCTCCTCAGCAGGAATGACAGCACTAAATAATGATAGACCATTATACCTATCAACTTCCTACTTTATGACATCTGGACAAAGACTGACATAATTGGTGGAAAGAAGCCCAGATACATGGCTATACTTGAAATATTGCTGTTATACACTGAGAAAGTTGCTGGTGTTACAGGGTTTGTTGTAACATATCTTTTCTGAGGGTTATAAAGTCAGAAAAACAAATGGATTTTAGCATTTACTAATTGCACTCACCAGAGTATACTACTGACTTGCCAAGGACCGCACCTGTCTGGGGAACAGATCAAACATAACTGGCTAACCTGTGTCCATTATGTGGATGGCCCTACAGTTGAGAGCTATGCAGAGACTGAACTTTGTCAGACTGAAACCCATGCAGATGTAGCATGCTCAGACAAACCCTGTTAAACTACTAGTATTCCAAACATATAACAGCAAAACTCACATTCTGCCCCTAAGTCCTGAACCTTCTCTACCATTTATTTGGCTTGTCTCCATAAGTCCTGTTGTAAGAGGTATTAGCTCACACACCTCCAGGATGTCTTCCTCACAGATAAGGGAAAGAGCCAATGCCTACATGGAGTGCTCAATTATAGGAGTGTGTTGCCATGACATTGGCTATTGGAAGAACTACACAGCTGCTCTGCATGCAATTAGCAAGCGGGAAACACGAATTGGTGCATAGGCCATCTGACCATGAGCATCACCTACAAAAGCCATGCTGCCACCTATGCAAACCAGCTCTATCCCTGTAGTACATAGAGAGAGAGAAAGAAAAGAAAAGCAAATAAAACAAATAAAAACAAAAAACAGAAAAAAAAGAAAAAAAGGAACGTGGAACATCTAAGCATGTAATTGAATGTAGTACTTGGTCTGTAATAATGGGAAATATGATTTGGAAGAATATATGTCCCAACAAGACTTTCTGTACTAATGTTCTGCTGATCAGCTGCTATGGCCATAGTATTTGGCCCTTTCTGCAGTGGGAGAGATCATAGCCATACCACTCAACTGTACAGATCTTCACCGAATGTCCAGATTTTCACATCATAGTTTTTTTGTCTGTTCTTCCTGAAATCTGTAAATTTCTGGCAAATAGCTGAGGATTAAAGTCATTAAGTAATGACAAACACTTGAGTTTAAGACTCCGCATCCTTAAGAATATTCACAGTAATGCAAAATGTATCAATCTACAAAAGTTTGTAACAGGAATATTTAAAATCTGTTCCTGTTTATCCCCCCATCATTTTGGGCTTTTTCCAGATGTGATACTGTAAGAAATTGTGAGGTAGGATCACAGCTCATGAGCCTGACTCACCCTGGGAAAGGACAGCTCACATATGTCAACCACTGGGGTGTCTGTCAAACAGTTGTGACTGTCCCACTGCTAGGCCAGTTAATGGGATGTTGTCCATATCCATATGTTACCTGTGAATATGAGTATGATACATGTTTGTCATGTAAATCTAAGAGACCTATATAGGGCATGTGCATAGTAAAGTACTGTTGCAGACATGTTTGTTGAACTGCATGCAATATATTGAATTAATAACATTCAACTGTACAGTGTTCTGCTGGATAATAAGCACATCTGTGACTGATATCTTTAGTCACATACACATATACCTGTGTTATGTCAGCCAAACGATTGGCAAGTCTGTGGGCAATGGCAATGTAGCATAATAGCCTACTTAGGATGGCTGGCCATCTTCCAGGTTATCACAGTGATGTCAAAGCCTACTGTGCAATCAACTTACTAATGTATAGTGCAGCTATATTAATACAGTATCAGCACTGATGTTCATTATGTCACCTATTTATGTGTGTCATTGTCCAGATGTCCTACTATAACAGGTTGAGAAGTATGATTGAGCAGCAAGATTGTAAATAGAGTGTGCCATACTAACATAGAACAGAAATGTATATCAGGTATTCCCTGAGCACATGTATGTATGCGTATGCTCTGCTGGAAATCACAAAACTGAAACATGGGTTTCAAGCAGTCAGATACATAGGTTGTGCATGTTGCACATGTGTGTAATATCAGTGTCAGTGCATACAACAGACATAAATGTATGCAGCTACTGGTTGTTGCATTGCCCTGACACTGATATGGGTACTAGAGTAGGCATGATTATCAGGTAGTAATCGGAGAAGTGTCCACCTGTGTTATGACCCTCTGTCCATGCCTGCCACTAACATCTATATTAACACCTATAAACAGTGGATATCACAAGTGTACACACCCCTGTTGGAATGCCAGGTTTGTGTGCTGTATGAGAATGAGACCACAGAAAATCATTTCATAATGTTTCTCATCTTGAATGTGACCCCTAACCTGTACAATTCCATTGAAAAACAAACAAAGGTGTTTCTAGGAAGGAGAACAACTATTGCCAAGTGAAGATGTGCCATGATGTTAGAGTCCAAACCAAGACGGATGAATGCTGTAACCATCTCAAGAGGTGCATATACAACATATCAGTTTAAGGGTGTGCACACTCATTCAACTGACTTATTGTACTGATTATTATTTCCATATGTTTTTACAGACCAGATTGTTATGTTTTCAATTGAATTATACAGGCTATAGTTCACATTAAAGGTGGTAATTGTTTTGAAATGAGTTATTGTGGTGTCATGTTTCAATTGCACAAATACCAGGCAATGTAACAGGGGTATGTACACTTTATATCCACTGTAGCTATATGGACTCAGCAGTACCTGTCCTGTATAACCAGCCTCCACCAAGGTAGAGTAATCCACTTTGGTGGACAGCAGCAATACACAAACCGCATAATAGGTTCTATATTGGTTGTACAGGAAAACATAGGTGCAGGCAACAACTTGTAAGCAAGTCCACCTCTATCTGAGCAAGCATGTAAGTTCACAGGTGACTTCCTGTAAGGCTGACTATGACTACAAATCTGACATATCCACACCACCAAGGACAATTGCAACAGTGTCACCACATATGTTGTCAGTCTCAGAGACAACAACACAATTCACCCTGTACTGGGGGTAAAGCACACTTCATACACACATGCCATGGATATAGGCAACCTGCATCAGGCAGGTTAGGTGGGAACATTGCCACCATGTCCACCCCAGTTGTATAGCGGGATATGCACATCAACCACACCCCTTCCCTCAGCAGTGGTGAACATGTACATATTGCCTACTGATTGCAACAACAGAAAATCTCCATGGGGCATAATAACATCACTGTCTGCCTCCTACATGAATTCAGGCATGTGCTTATAGCTCCATCACACACCACAGTCAAACACAGACCTGCCACCATCCACACACCAGTCCCATGTAAGATGGCCACTGTCATCCCTCTACACAGAAATGAATGGAGAATAGAGGGTTATGCAATTAAGTGTCCATTGTTGAGGGAAATAAGATAGCTCAGGGACATGAGTGTAATGCAAGCTGCTATAGCCGTGATAGATTGGAGGGTTATGGTGTAGTTTGTATTATTTGCAAGTAATATCCACTGTTGATGTACAATTTTACAACTGTATGAGGTCCTGTGACCTTTTTCCTCTTTATGTCTTCCAGGTAACATGCAGAGGGCTCGCCTACCAGCATTCTCTGTTGGGGAAACTGACATCATCACCCAATATGTGATCGAGCATTATGCCTTGTTATTTGGATGGAGAGCACAAGATGTGCGGGAGAGGACCGCCCTGTGGAACGATCTGGTCCACAGGGTAAATGATGCCGGCCTGCACAGCAGAACTTATGAGCAGGTGTGGCATCGAGCTAACAACCTCATCTGCCATACCCATCAACGGGCTGCTGCTGTACCAAGGGACTGGCTAGCCACAAGTGGGGGGCCCAGCCATCCAGCACCCACTGACACCCACCAAGGAGCTCCTCGCCAACCTTGGGGCAAGTGCCCAACACACAAGTCATGAAGCTGAGGAAAGCATTGTGGAGGTGGATTGCACCCACACACTGGATGAGGAGCATGCAGGTAAGGCCCCAGTGCACATTACTAGAACACTGTTGCTTATCCATTTGTATCTGTATACTATCTACATGCATATGTCAGATGAGACAGTAGGTATTGCTGGTGTTTAGTAATGCACAGACATATACATCTATGATGATGGCCAGCATATTTTGTAGTTTTGAGTGGCTGTAGTGTTAATGTGCTGAAATGCTGATTCTACCCTGTACCAAGGCCACATCAGTGGCTACTGACATTACCTCTCTCCCACAACTATTTAGGTCCCTCTGGTATACAACTGGGACAGCAGCCTGTAGATGATGAGTATGGAATTGTTTAGTTGAGGTTTGCCAATACACCAGCCATGTTAAGCCCATGCTATTTGCCATGCACACATTTATCACACACACCCATAATGTATGATGTACATGTTCAGTTCTGTTGGTGTTAACTGCACTGCATCACAGTGGTCACCATGGTGTCATATCTGAAGGGTATGTAATATTCCTGCAGTATACCTCACAACCTGTCAGTTCAAGATGCATGGACAGAGACAAATAAAATGGTGGGACAAATGGGCTAAAGTAGGGACATGTATGAAACATTACCCTTATACAGTGGATACAACAGTGTACACACACCTATTAAGATGGCAACTGCTCCTGATATATACGACAGACCACAGTAATACATTTCATACCTTTTACAACCTGTAATTTGATCCTAACGTTAAGAATTAACATGTAAAATAGCATTGTATGTTAGCGCAACAAATACAGGGTATACACACCTTACAAAACACTGGATGCTTGTGTGTGCACACACTCAAAATAACATATTGTGGAGGCAGCTTTTGATGTATTGGCAGCATTCACTCTACTTGAGTACACACCTGCCATCAAGTACAGTGCCTCAATGTCACACCAAGTAATGGTCTGCTGTCCAAGAAGTATGTTCATGACATTTCCTCAGTTGCCTGCAACAGAAGCAGCCATGGCTTGCACAAATCTTACAAAGTATCAAAGGGGTCCCATATCTGAAATGTTGAAGTCAGGAGTAGGGATTATTGCATGTACCATGGAAAATACTGCAGACAGTGATCTAGAGGTATATTAAATATGGGACAACAATGATGTTGAAAAGAATTGGATGCTCATCCAAAACAGATGACAAGATGTGTAGAAAACTGGTCAGGAGACATGCGGCAACACTGAGGAAGTTGCAGGAATGTCTAGCAAGTACTGCCTGTGTAGTACCGGTTGCAACAATCACCTGGATTCCGCATAACTGTGGCCTATGGGTAAGTAGATGGCAGATTTTCCCCACAGGAAACACCATCCAGGCTG
The DNA here is from genome assembly GCF_019279795.1 of Protopterus annectens. Classification (NCBI taxonomy): domain Eukaryota; kingdom Metazoa; phylum Chordata; order Ceratodontiformes; family Protopteridae; genus Protopterus; species Protopterus annectens. Next base: position 178,450,063 of record NC_056744.1, read on the forward strand.
TGTACAGGTAGCAAAAGCATAACATCAGGTCTCCCAAAAGCATGTGTTGCAATGTATAATGGTGTCATGACACCAAGGTTCAAACCTACAGACAGTATTCATAGAGATATGTGTGGTGCACAAGCAACACCTCACTTCACCTCAGGGCCACCATCCCCAACTTGAAGCTTGCTGGTGCCAGTGTACACCCTTGGGGTTGCTATTCGTTAGCTGGAACTAGGCCTGTAGACATGGCAAAGGGGTTTTGAACACTGCAAAATAACACTCACGTGTGGCCCACAGTTGTCAAGCATCTGCAATATGGCTGAGGGTGGGGAGGTGTTTCAGCTTCAAACACAACAGTGAATTGAAGCATACATCCAAAGCTAGCTAAGAATGACCATATCTGAACACATTCAAGGTTATGAATTGGCCCAGACATAACCCAAACTCAACAGCAATAGTAACCCCCTCGCGTGACCTCCAAGGGCTGTGCACATGAGCTGGCCTTGCAATCTGGCAGAGTTGGGGGACCTTTGTAGGGAAGACAGACCAAATAATGTCAAGGCAAGATGTACCATGCCAGTATATCCCTTACCAGGAATAGTGACTACTGTAGTTCACTTAACAGGTGGTTCAACAAACCATTGGTTTGAGGGTGTTCACACTTATGCAACCCCCATATTGTACACATCTCATTCAGTATCCTCATGACTAACATTTTTTTTTAGTCTTGATTGTATTGTACTGGTCATATGTCACATATCAGGTGTGTGTAATGTTTTCAAATGCAGTACTGTGGCCCCATTTCATACTGTAGAAGAGGCTGGCATGTCAACAGGTGTGTGTACTCTCCTCATATCCACATTAAGCTGTGAAGGTCATTGGTGTAACTAGGTTTTATTGCACATAACATGCACTGCTGATTATGAGATCTGCAAATCAAATGTCAGTCATTAATTAGTGACATCAGTCCTCATATCATCCCAGTTATGTGTCAGACAAACAAATAGGGGTTGTGAGGAACAGAGCAAGCATAACTGCCAGACATCTATGCATTCAGCAATGATTTGTACAGTTATGAGGTATGATCTACTGTAGATGCCAGTGTGCTACAGAGGTGCACAGCAATAATGTGTACATGGGTGCGGTGTGTTCCAAGGGAAGGAACATCACCTACTAACATGACTCATGCATCCCAGAGATGTATATTGTTAGTAACAGGGATTAAAAATGGCTGCAGTGCATGATGTTGAGTGCCATGTGTCATGCATGTCAACTGTTGGGTAATGTGAGGTCTGTGTAATGTCTTTGTGCTACCTCGCCTGTAAGTGTGTGTGTGTGTGTGTGTGTGTGTGTGTGTGTGTGTGTGTGTGTGTGTGTGTGTGTGTGTGCGCGCGTGTGAGTGTGTTGAAGTAAACCATAATGTACAGGTATTCATTTACATATATTGTCTTCCCCTCACAGGTGGCGATGTGGGGCGGGATCCCTCCCTCGGGGAAACTGATGTCAGTGTCTCTGCAGACTCTGGCAATAATGATAGGCATAGTGAGACACAGGCAGGGTTGTCTGGGGCTGAATTTGTGCCATTGGTTAGCATCCCACTTTTTTCCACCCCATCTCCACATGCAGTCACAATGCCCACACATACCACATCACCAGTGGCCATAGATGAGGGACAGTTGGCGGGTGGTGTCATGGAAAGGGAAAGTGTAATGACTATGACAAGTGTGTCAGTAGACACCAGGCATAGCCAGATAACAGGTGAGGTCCCACACAGGCAGATGGACAGGGGTGCTCATAGATGAACTGCTGCCCATCATGCCCCTGCCACAAGTGCCACAGCAGGTGTCACCAGACACATGTTTCAGACCATCATGGAGGCACAGGCACATATAGAAGATTACACCAGAGATGGTCTGAAGCTCCAGAGTGCTACTCTACCTGTTGTACGTGACATCTGTGATCTTGCAGATGCGGAGGTCATGGATAAATGCTTGGGTGAGATAGTGGTAATCCTCGACCATGGGTTGTCTGTGCTAGACCATGTGGTGGGAGTACGGGGTTGGCCATGTGGATGTGGGACAGCACCATGAACAGCTGAAGGGCTACATGGTCATCCAACATCTCACTCCTGCTCCCGTGGTGGCGGTACCAGCAGCTCCACAGCAGGGGGTGCTGTCCAACTCATGATGCAGCAAGTCATGGGCACGTGGTCCTATCCAGTCCCAACAGTTAAGCAGATCCAACAGCCAATTATCATCAGGGGGAGAGTACCATATCTCACCTTCTGCCTGGTGGTGCCCATGCAACCCTTGGCAGGCCCAGTTCCCGTGTCCATGGCTGGACACAGTGAACTGTACACCCTGCCATTTAGGGTCTGCAGCTGTCTAGCCCCTGTATAGGGTAGCCACATGGCAGAACTGTGTGCATCGATACACATACACACATCACCTTCACAGCTAGCACACCTCCATACATACGCACACTACCTCTGCATGGCCCATTTAATAAACAACCCCCTAACACACACACATGATGTCAACCAAATGGCTCAGCCTAGGCCTCTGGCAACCCCACACCACACCCTGTGCATATGTTGATAACTGTGCCACATCCCTGTCATCCATACCATCAATGCAGGGACATGCTAATATGGATCTGATGCACAGGGCAAATGTACTACAGTTTAGCAATGTAATGCTGTATAAAGTGTCAGCTGGCATGTTTAATGCTTACACATCAGAGTGTGTAGCTGTCCAGCCATGATGCATTATTGCTG